>NW_006408548.1:25463573-25480912 GCF_000296735.1 Chrysochloris asiatica
AAACTATCACATAATCCACAATAAAACATTTAAGAAAAAAAAAAAAAAAACTCAACACCCACCCACCTGTTCATGTCATCTATCTGTCTTGATATCCATCCACCCACTTATCTAATCTGTTGATCACCCTGTCTATCCAGGCTCTACGTTAATCAATCTCATCCTGTAGGGACTGAGAACTCTCTTTATGGAAAGTTACTTTCATAATTTTTTTTTCACTCTGGTACCGTAGTGGTTACGAATCGGGCTGCGAACCGCAAGGTCAGCAGTTCGAAACTATCAGCTGTTCCATGGGAGAAAGATGAGGCTTTCTGCTCCTGTAAAGATGTACAGCCTCAGAAACCCTGTTCAGGGTCGCTATGAGTTGGAACCGACTCCACAGCACATAACAACAACAACAATAAGAAATGTATGTGTTGTAAAACTATCAGCTGACAAGGGGAAATAGATAAGACGTGCACGACAGGGAATGAAAAGTTAGATGTTGGCTTTAGGAAAAGGAAGGGCAAATGAGACCTAAGTTAGAATTAAGTGGAGAAAGACAACTAAGATTTCAGGCCAATCATTGCAGGAGCTTGGCTAGGAGTGAGATATTTGCAAATGTCAAAAGATACTGGGTTGGTGTAAACACACACACACATACCACACACATTTTCTGTCATACTTAATACTTTATCTTGGGCTTGCCTACAACACAGCTCCCATTTTACCAGTGATGAAGAACAAGCAGTAGACGTGAACTGTGGCAATAATGTTTCTGAAAGTTGAATCTCTTCAGCATGTCACAGAGATTCTGTAATTGGAGGGGTCACTGCCCGTGCTAGCACTGTAACATGTGTATTAATCATTTCCTATTTCTATCATACAGTCAGGATTGCTTTATATTTGCTATATAGTCTTACTTAAAAATAGTACAAGCAGTTAATCACTGCTCTAGTAGCTGAAAGGTTGGTGATGTGAGTCCTGGTGTAGTGTTGTAGGGTAAGCACTGGACTGTTACACGCAAGGTTGGAGGTTCAAACCCACTAGCCATTACTTGGCAGCCCTATACAGGGTTGCTATGAGTCAGAACTGACTTGACAACATTTAACAATGACAGCACCACAGGCGCTTTGGAAGCCAAGTCTGGTGGTGAACCGTTTCCAAAAGGTCAAAGCCTTGAAACCTCCAGAGCAGTTAGTTGTTCTCTGTGCACTTGGACTCACTGTGACTTGGAATCTAGTTGATTCAATGGTAACTAACAACTGATTTAAATTTTTTTGCTTGTTAGGTAATTGAAAGAAATGTGTAGCATTAGAAGGATAGGCCAAGTTTGAAATAAATTCTACTCTTCAAAATACAAATTTCGTTTCTTGAAAATAACTGCACTACTCTACAATGATCAACTATTGCCTTTTATCTTAGGCAGGAAAAGTTACTCCAGTTGGATACAGAGTTGCAAGTTGCTTAACTGAAAAACTTCCCCGGGTAAGTATTTTCATTAAGCGTGTGAATGTTAAGATAGTAAACCATAAAAATTTTCCTTATGAAAACTGTTTAAATTTATAACATGTCCAATTTGGATTTAGTGCATTTTGAGTCCTTCTGTTACTTTTGTTTAAGGGAGTATAAATGCCAAACTTAGAATTTTCCAGCTCTACAAAAAAGTGATTAAATTTCTTTCAGCAGGAAATAGTCCTTGAGGCATGCTTTCTAACCTGGAAACTTCCTGGTGATTTTCTAAATAAAGCTTTTAAAATATGCTGTTGATTTCCACAAAAAAATGCATTTTAGGAAACTATTATTAGGAGCTATAGTGCCCCACGCAATTACCACACACATACAATTAAGGGTTTTTCTTGATTGTTATAGATCAGTCCTGTTAATATTTTTAGAACTGTTATTCATCTAAGTAATCTTCTAACAATTTTCTTGCCACGTTGTAGCTCATTACTCCACCTGAAGCAAAAAAGTTTTTCAACTTCAGATATCCACCTGCTGGAGTGGAAAGAGTATTTTATGGCAGAGCAAATGATCCGCAAATTGCACCTAATTTGACACATGGCATAACATCTACAAGCTCAATATCGGTAACTTCTTTTTCTTTTACTCCCTCCCCCTGTACATGATTAATTTGCCAAGGTGAAAATGCGCAAATGAGATGATGGTGAGTCTCATCTCCTTCCCACCTTTCTCTTTAATAGTCTTTCCTCCATTTGTCTTCTAAAAATGTCAGTCTTGAGTAGCGAAAAATATCCAAGGAGAAAAGTGTAATGAGCCAATGTTTGAAATTACAAACTGTGTATTTTCCCTACCTAGCATAGCAGTTAGGAGTTGTACTACTAACCTCAAGGTCAGCAGTTTGAAACTGCCGGTGGTTCTGTTAGAGAAAGATGAGGCTTTCTGCTCCCATAAAGATCTACAGCCTCAGAAACCCTATACAGGGTCACTATGAGTTGAAACTGACTCCATGGCACACAATCACCACCACCACCAAGATAACAGACAACTTGCATTCCGTTTTCTCACAGTATGGAGAGATGATGTCAGGCTATGTTAGACATCAAAGAAGACTCTTACCTAAAGAATACTAAGTGTGGTTATCTGTATATACTTGTAATGGTATAGTCAGGGTACTATCTACTATTGATTGCATGAAAAATCTAGATTCAGAAAACCCTATCTATATATTTGGAGTGAATCTGTGGAAACCAAGTGGTTCTTACTCTTGTTATTCTGACTTTTCTGGGTTGAGTAACCTAAGATAGCCTATCATAAACTTTGAACCTATTGAAAGCACATGTTTAGGTTGATGGATGTATAAGTTTCATAGCCCCAGTGCTGACATATCATTTTGGGGTGAGAAAAGGTCACTATACTGATGAAATATTTCCCCACAATCATATATTCTTCTCTCCTTGGTTTCTTACTGGGGTTACAGTTTTCAGAGTCTTATATTTTTGATGTTGTTTTTAAATGTATGCTTTTTATGATTTCTTTAGGCAAGTACATTGATAAATCCACCACCTATCACCACATTTCAACAAAAATTTAAAGATAAAAAAGAATCTATATATTTTAGCAATCAACGAGCTCCATTAGGAAAATGTCATGATCAAACACCAGGATTACCTAAAGGAATGGATATAATCAATACGACCTTTGGGAGAAAAATCATCAGAGGTAGTAAAAATATAAGGGGTGGTGAGTGGGGGTGGTAAAGAAAATCTTTTTGGAAAATGGAATTAAATATTCTACTGGTATAGTATTTGGAGAGTTCTGTAGACAACTGTAAACAATAATTCAAGAATAAAAGTTAGAATCATGGCAAGACAGTTAAGAATCAGAACCCTTAGAGTTTATGTGTTTCCAGATGGTAAAAACTATGCAGCACAAATTGAGTATACAGGAGATGGCATATATATTGGAGAAACTCAGAACAATGATTTTGGGGCTAACTGTGAGGATTTCAGTTCCTTCCTGGTCATCCACTATATGTTTTATTTCTACCAAAGCTTCTTTTTTCTGTTTTTTTTTATTTTTTTATTTTAAGGTTTTTATTGTGGATTGAGTGAAAGTTTACAGGGCAGATCATCAATTTTACATTCAACAAATCATATACCTTGTTTCATTACAATGATTATAATCCCCTCCATGTACCATCACTTAACAGTATTTCTCTCTATTCATTTTAGCTTTTTTTAAAAAAAACAAAAAGCAAAACAAAACCACTCAGGCATATATAATAATTTACACCTCTAAAGGGCACATTTTGCAAGCCAGCCTCCTGGCCACCAGCTCTTATTCCCATTCTTTCCATGAATCTAGAGTCCTCAGCCACTCCCCCTCTGCATGCCCCCATCTCTGCCTCTGTCTCTGGTGTCACTGCCTCTCTGGATAAGGTCCCGCATTCTGCTTGTGCTCTTCTCTCTTGATGGTCCTAGGGTCCTTTTGTTTAAAAACTTCTACCTTTTTTACAATTGTGACAGTCACGATTAGTCATGATGACAATTATTCGCTATTGAATCATAAGAAGCTTATCCTCATCTCTTTTCATGAGATCCATCTAGACAAGATGTAAACTACTCAGTGGGGACTCTTTCTTCCCCCCTACACTCTTAAACTATACTCCCTCTTGAAACTTTGTAAGCCAATCACTTCGTGCCTTTATTGCCCCCTCATTTTAGGTAGCCAATGTCTAAGTTGCCCGTTCCTATCTACCCTGTATACAGAGGGAGTAGCATTGATCCTTGATGTGAAGACTCCTTTCTTTTCTGTTGGTATTTAGAGTTACTACCTCCATGAGTATAGGTCAGGTTCATCAAATTGTAGCAATTTACCCTTGTTTCCTTTATAAAAAAAAAAATGTCTTTGGTAATCTTTCTCTAGTTGAGTTCTGATTATCTAGCCATAGAGGCCAGGTCAAATGGGTACTGTCTGCAAGTTTGGGTGTTCTTGTGCATTTCCCCTCATTTCATATCAGCTGGACGCTTCACTCTCAGCTCTAGCTGTCTGTAGCTATGTCCTTGTCTATAGGCTCAAGTGTCTCCAGGTTTCACCACACTTTGGAACAACAATCCCTTCTTCTTTTCTCTCTTATCTTCAGGTCAATGGGAGTCAGGATTTAATTTTCAGCCTATTTCCTTTTTAGTCTGCCTGTTCAGGCCTTTTACCTCGTGATAAATAGTTCAGGGACAGCTATGGCCATTTTGCACTGCCGTTTAGTTTTAAGTGGAAACTTTCACTTTAAATTTGTAACAGATCTGAGCGCATGTGTAGTAGAACCATCGGGGGTAGGAGTAGGGTGTCCAGCTGCTCAGGCACCCTGTAATCACCAGAATGGAGGTGCACAAGACAGCGAAAGATTTATGAACAGATACAAAAAAAAAAAAAAATGCTCAGACCTTTATCTCCATGGTTCTGTCAGATATCCATGGCTGCTGTGGTCCTTTCTGCACTCCCCCCCCCCCCCCCCCCCCCCGGCTTGGTCTTGCACAAGATGGCAGCCTCTGTAGCAGCTGAGCATCCTGAACTAGAAAGCAATGGATTTCCTGATTCTGCTCTACATTTTCCTAGCTGTAAGCCTTCCATGCTTCTAAATATTCCATTGTATGTGGTTCAGAGTTCTGGCACCATCCCCTGAGACTGCTTGGTCAGGTATTCTGTGTTGTTGCTAACGGAGCTCCTCACAGCACTTCTGCCCGATCCGCCATCTTGTTTGTTCTCTCTACCTGAGCTTCTTATGTGCTCATACCTCTTAACTGTGTTTCATAAAGTAAATCCTAGGACAAGTAAGTTTGGTAAATGCTACATACCACACTTCACCTATGGAAATCCAGAATACATGAATATTATTCAAACACAAGGCAATGTATATGGCAGACTTCCAGTGCCATTTGGCGGGGTAGTAGAACACATCTTCCAACAAAGAACAGTCTATAACAGAATTACTCACCATCCTTTCTTCTGAAGTCCCATCTTGTTGGGCACCTTCCTTTACACTAACTTCATATTTCTCTTCTGGTGAGGTGCTGTAGGATGAACACTGGACCACAGGGTTGGTTTGAACTTTAAGGTCGGCAGTTCAAGATCTCTATTTGCTCTTCAGAAATCCTATGAGTCAAAATGAATCTCTATGAGTACAAACCGACCCTGTGGCATTTAACAGTAACAACATCTTGTCCACAGACTCCTGGTGTGGCATTATAGGATAAACACTGAGCTGCTAACTTCAAGGTTGGTGGTTCAAACCCACCAGCTGCTCCTTGGGAACCCTATACAGGGTTGCTATGAGTCAGAGCCAACTCAACAGCTTTTAACAACAACAACATCTTATTCACAGGAACCAAAATATGAACTTGAATACATCTCACCTGAATGTAGAGTTCATTTCAAGAATAGATTTGATGCGTTAGACACTAATGACCAAAGATCAGAAGAATTCTGGGATGACATCAAGAATATCATATAGGAAGAAAGCAAAAGGTCATTAAAAAGATGGAAAGAAAGAAAAGGCCAAAATGGATGTGAGAAGAGACTCTGAAACTTACTCTTGACCATTATTATTGTTAAGTGCCGTTGAATCAGTTCTGACTCATAGCAAACACATAGAGGGCTTCTGAGGAGCTGCTGGTGAGCTTAAATTGCTAACCTTGTAGTTCAAACCAACTTTGCAGTACAGTGCATTAACCCACAGTGCCACACCAGAACTCCACTCTTTTTTTTTAATGTTTTATTATGAATTATGTGATAGTTTACATGGAAGAATGTTACCTTTACATTCATGCTATCACATATTGTTACATTGCCATGGTTACAATCCCCTCCATGCATCATCAAGCAACTAAATGGTCACCCCGCAAGCTTACCCCCTGGTCATTAGCACACAGCTCCTTTCCCTCTCTGGGTCTAGAGTTCCCAGGCACTCCATCTCTCAACGTCATTGTCTCTGCCTCCATCTTTGGCATCACTGTTTCTCTGGGTAGGGTCCCACACTCCTCTCTTCTCCCTTGATGGTCCTAGGAACCTCCATTCCTGGACTGCAAAGTCAACCACTCCCTTCCTTTTGCTACAAAACATCTACCTTTACATTTCTAACCCTCACAGACAATCCTGATAGCAATTATTCACTATTGTACCACAAGAGACCTATCCACATTTCCTTTCATCAGTATCACCCAGACAGATTGGATATTACTCAGTGGAGAGTCTACCTTCCTCTGTACCCCTTGGATCTAAGCTCCCTCTGGAAAGCTTGTAAAGCCAGTCAACTTCTTGCCTTTGTAACTCCCCCCCCCCACCCCATTTTGGGTAGCCAATGTCCAAGTTGCCCATCCCAGTCTACCCTGTGTGTTGAGGGGGTCAGAACTCCACTCTTGACCATTGTTGTTGTTGTTAAGTGTCATTGAATCAGTTCTGACTCAAATAAACCCTGTATAGGGTTTCCAAGGAGCAACAGGTGAGATTGAGCCACTGACCTGGCAGTTCAAACCGACATTGCAGTCCAGGGCATTAACCTGGAGCTCTATACCAGAACTTGACAGAGAAGGTAAAATTACTGGAGGAAATGTGAAAGTAAAACAGCTGAACAGAAAGCTTCAAAGGGCTGCTTGAGAAGACAGACTAAAATATTACAATGAATGTGCAAAGAACTGGAGTTAGAAAACCAAAAGGAAAGAACACACACAGCATTTGTCATGCTGAAAGAACTGAAGAAAATATTCAGTCCTCTTTTTGAAATATTTAAGGATTTTATGAACAAAATCCACCACTTGTCTGTTAGTTTGTCATACTGTGGTGGCTTGCATGTTACTAGAAACTATGCCATTAGTATATTAATAACATCAGAGTCATTCATGGTAGACAGGTTTTAGTGGAGCTTCCAGACTAAGAAAGTAAGAAGAAAGAGAGGTGCACTCTTTCTCAATGTTTAGCCATTGAAAACATTATTACTTTCAGCAGAACATTGTCAGCTGTAACACCAAAAGATAAAAGCATTATGAATAACATCAGAAAATTGTCAGATATAGTACTGTAAGATCAGTCCCTCAGGTTGAAAGATATTAAAAATATGACTGGGGAAGAGCTGCCTCATTGAAGTTGACCATGATGATGTGAATGAAGTAAAACTTTCAGGACCTTCATTTGCTAGTGGGGCACAATTCAAATTGAGGAGAAACAGCAGCAAACATCCATTAACAATTGGAAAATGGAATGTACTGATATGAATCTGGGAAAATTGGAAGTTGTCAAAAATGAAAAGGAACACATAAAGATTGATATCCTAGACATTAGTGAACTTACACAGACTGATATTAGTGGTTTTGAATCTGAGACACATATGGTTTATTATGCCGGGAGCAATACATTCAAGTGGATTAACATTGCATTCATCATCCAGAAGAACATTTCAAGATTTATCTTGAAGTACAATGCTGTTTGTGATAGGATAATATCCACATGCCTACAAGGAAGACCAATTAATACTACTATTATTCAAATTTACACACCAACCAATAAAGGCAGTGTTGATGAAACTGAAGAATTCTGCCAACTTCTTTAGTCTAAAATTGGTCAAATTTGCAATCAAGACATATTGATAATTACTGGTGATTGGATTGCAGAGGTTGGAAACAAAGAGAAAGATTTGGCAATTGGAAATTGTGGCCTGGTGATAGAAAAGATACTGGCGATTGCATGATAGATACTTGTAAGACTGATGATTTATTCATTATAAATACCATTTTTAAACAACATAAAAGCAACTATACACATGGATCTTACTAGATGGAATATACAGTAATCAAATTGGCTATATTTCTGGGAAGACACAGCAGAGAAGCTCAAAACCATCATTCAATAAGATAGAAGGTATACACAGAGTCACTGTATCAAGAAGAAATGACCAGTGTTCAACCATTTCAAGAGGTAGCATATGATTAAGAATGGACAGTAATGAAGGAAGACGTTCAAGCTGCACTGAAGATACAGGGAAAAAACAAGGCTCCAGAAATTGACAGAATACAAATTTAAATCTTTCAACAGACTGATACAGCATTGAGGTGCTTACTCATCTATGCTAAGAAATTTGGAAGTCAGCTGCCTCACCAGCTGATTGGAAGAGATCCATATTTGTGCCCATTCCAAAGAAGGGTGACCCAACAGAATGCAGAAATCATCAAGCAAAATCATTAATATAATAGACAAATCAACTTTTGTTGAATGTAATTCAAAGGAGACTTAGACAGTAGGTGAATAGGGAACTGCCAGAAATTCAAACTGGATTAAGAAGAGAACATGGATCTAGGGGTATAATTGCTAACTTCAGATGGATCATGGCTGAAGTAGAGAATCCCAGAAAGATGTTTACTTGTGCTTTATAGACTATGCAAAGGCTTTCAACTGTGTGGATCAGAACACATATGATGACATTGCAGAGAATGGGTATTCCAGAATATTTCATTTTGCTCATGAGTAATCTGTACATAGACCAAGAAGGAACAGAACAGAGGGATACTGAATTGTTCAAAATCAGGAAATGTGTGCACCAAGAATATATTCTCTCATTGTACTTATTTAATTTTTATGCTTAGTAAATAATTCCAGAAGTTGGGTTATATGAAGACAAATATGGCTTCAAGATTTGAGAAAGGCCCGTCAGCAACCTGGGATATGCAGATGAAAAAATCATCCTTGTTGAAATTGTAAAGGACTCAAAATACTTACTGATGAAGATCAAAGACCATGGCCTCCAGTATGGGATGCACCAGAAAACAAAAATCCTCGTAACTAGACCAATAAATAACACTATGCTAAATGGAGAAAATGCTGAAGTTGTCAAAGTCTTCATGTTGCTTCTATTCACAATCAATACTCAAGGAAGCAGCAATGAAGAAATTAAATGTTGTACTGCAATTCTGCACAAGACCTCTTTAATGAGTTTAAGAGCAAAGATGTCAGTTTGAGGACTAAGGTGTACCTTAACCACACCTTCGTATTTTCAATAGCCTCATATGTATGTGAAAGATGGAGAATGAATAAGGAAAGTTGTAGAAGAATTGATGCATTTGAATTAGCATGTTATAGAAGAATATTGAATGTATTATATACTGCCAGAAGAACAAATAGATATATGTTGGAAGACGTACAGCCAGAGTGTTCCTTAGAAACTGGGATGACATACTTCACCTGTCATACATCAAACATGTGATCAGGAAGGACCAGTCCCTGAAGAAGGACTTCAAGCCTAGGTAAAGTGGAGGATCAGCAAAAAAGAGGAAGATTCCCAATGAAATGGATTGACAACATGGCAGCTGCAGTGGACTCAAGTATAACAACAACTGTGAGGATAATGCAGTACTGGGCATTGTTTTGTTCTGTTATACATAATGTTGTTGTGAGGCAGAACCAGTTTGACAGCAACTGAGTCCTGGTATGGTTCTGTGGGTTAGTGTGCTGGACTGCAAAGTCGGTTTGAGCTGCAAGGTCGGCGGTTCAAACTCACCAGCCTTTTCTTGGAATATACAAGGTCGCTATGGGTCGGAATTGACTCAATGGCACTCAACAACAACAACAACAACATGGGAAAAATATTGAATGATGCAGAAATCCTCAAAAGGAGGTGGAAGGACTACACAGAGTCATTGTACCAAAAACAAATAGTTGATGTTGAACCATTTCAACAGGTAACATATAAAGGAAGATGTCTAAGCTGCTCTGAAGGTTCCAGAAATTGGCAGAATACAAATTGAAATCTCTCAACAAACTGATGAAACACTGGAGATGCTCACTCATCTATGTGAAAAATTTGACAGTTGAAACCTGGCCAAAAGACTGGAGTGGAGGTCCATATTTATGCCTATTCCAAACAGAGGTGGCTCAACAGAATGTGGAAATTATCAAACAATATCATTAATGTCACATGCAAGTAAAGTTTTGCTGAAGGTAATTAGAAAATGCTTGCAACGGAATTGATAGGGAATGGCCAGATACTCAAGCCAGATTCAGAAGAGGACATAGAACTAGGTATTTCATTCCTGATGTCAGATAGATCTTGCCTGAAAGCACAGAATACCAGAAAAATGTTTTCTTGTGCTTTATTGACTATGCAAAGGCTTTCAACTCTGTGGATCATAACATTATGAAGAATAGTTATTCTGTAACACTTAGGAGCCTCTACATAGACCAAATATGATCTTGAATATATCCCACCTGAATTTACTGAAGAACAGATTTGATGCATTAGATACTAAAGACCAAAGACCAGAAGAGTTGTGGGATGACGTCAAGAACATCATACAAGAAGAAAGCAAAAGGTCCTTGAGAAGACAAGAAATAAGGAAAAGACCAAAATGGGTGTCAGAAGAAACTCTGAAACTTGCTCTCCAGTGTAGAATGCCAAAACAAATGGAAGCAATGAATGAGGTGCAAGAGCTGAAAAGAAAATTTCAAAGGTCAGCTCCAGAAGACAAAGTTAAAATTATAACAAAATATGCAAAGACTTGGAGTTAGAAAATCAAAAAGGAAGTACACACTCAGCTTTTCTCAAGCTGAGGGAACTAAAGAAAAAATTCAAACCTCAACTTGCGGTATTGCAGGATTCTATTAGCAAAATACTGAATAATGCAGAAAGTATCAAAAGAAGATAGAAGGAATACACAGTCTTTGTACCAAAAATAAATGGTTGCTGTTCAACCATTTTAAGAGGTAGCTATGATCAAGAGGAAACAATCCTGAAGTAAAAAGTACAAGGTGCATTGAAGACACTGGCAAAGAACAAGGCACCAGGAATTAATGGAATACAAATCTAAACAAGCTGATGTGGTACTCACTTATCTATGCCAAGAAATTTGGAAAGCAACTACTTGGCCGACTGACTGGAAGAAATTGGTATTTGTGCCCATTCCAAAGAGATGTAACCCAATGGAATGCAGAAATCATAAGATAAAATCATTGATATTCCATGCGAGTAACATTTTACTAAAGATAATTCAAAACAACTGCGACCATACACTGACAGAGAACTTCGTGAGGTTCAAGCCAGAGTCAGATGAGGACGTGGAACATGGAATATCATTGCTGACGTCAGATGGATCTTGGCTGAAAGCAGAGAATACCAGAAAGATGTTTACCTGTGCTTTATTGACCATGCAGTGGCTTTTGATTATGTGGATCATGACAAGCTCTGGATAACACTGTGAAGTATGAGTATTCTGAAACATTTAATTGTGCTCATGAGGAACCTGTACATAGACCAAGAGGCAGTTGTTCAAACAGAACAAGGCAACACCAAATGGTTTAAAACCAGGAAATGTTTGCACCAGGGTTGTATCATTCCACCATAGTTATTCAATATTTATGCTGAACAAATAATTCAAGAAGCTGGGTTTTATGAAGAAAAATGTGGCATTAGAATTGGTGAAGACTCATTAACAACTTGTGATATGTAGATGATACCACCTTACTTGCTGAAAGTGAAGAGGACTTAAAATACTTACTGATGAAGATCAAAGATCCCAACCTTCAGTATGGATTGCATCTCAATGTAAAGAAAACAAAAATCCTCACCAATGGACCAATAAACAACATAAATATAAATGGAGAAAAGATTGGAGTTGTCAAAGACATCATTTTGCTTGGATCAACCATCAACACTCATGGAAACAATAGTCAAGAAATCAAACAATTTATTGCATTGGTCAAATATGCTGCACAAGACCTCTTTAAAGTGTTGAAGAACAAAGATGTCAGTTTGAGGACTAAAGTGTGCCTGACCCAAGCCATGGTATTTTCAGTAACCTCATATGAATGTGCAAGTTGGACAGTGAATAAAGAAGACCATAGAAGAATTGATGCATTTGAGTTATGGTGTTAGAGGAGAATATTGAAAGTACTATGGATTGCCAATAGAACAAAGATACCTGTGTTGAAAGAAGTACAGTCAGAGTGCTCCTTGGAAGCCAGGATGGCCAGACTTAATCTCTTAAGAGGGACCAATCACTGACGAAGGATATCGTGTTTGATAAAGAAGAGGTTCAAAGAAAAAGAGGAAGACTGAGATGGATCGGCAGAGTGGCAACAGCAAATTTAGCAAAGATTGTGAGGTTGGCCCAGGACCGGGCAATGTTTCGTTCTGTTGTATATAGGGTTGCTATGAGTCAGTACCGACTTGATGGCACCTAAGAGCAACAATAATATAGTCTAAGATGCAATCGTTCAAATGGAATAAATGGATATTGAATAGTTTAAAATCATCAGGAGAGGTGTGTCCCAGGGTTATGTCCTTTCACCTTATTTATTCATCTATATGCTGAACAAATAATCTGAGAAGCTGGATTATGTGAAGAACAACATGGTATCAGTACTGGAGGAAGACTCATTAACAACCTGTGATTTGTATATTGTGTAACCTTGCTTGCTGGAAGTAAAGATGACTTAGAGTACTTACTAATGAAGATCAAAGACTAAAATCTTCAGCCTTGATTCCACCTCAGTGTAAAGAAAAGGAAAATCCTAACAACTGGATGAATAAATAATATCATTATAAATGAACAAATGATTAAAGTTGTCAAAGATTTCATTTTGCTTGGATCCACAATCAACTCTCAGGAAAGCAGCAGTCAAGAAATCAAAGGGCATATTGCTTTAGGCAGCTCTGCTGCATAAGACCTCTTTAAAATTTTCAAGAGCAAAGATATCTGTTTGAGGACTAAGGTGTGTCTGACCCAAGCCTTGGTATTTCAGTTGCCTCACATGCATGTGAAAGTTGGACTATAAATAAAGAATACTGTAGAAGAATCAAAACATTTTTTTTTTTTTGATTCATTGTATTTTCTTTTGTTTGGAATAGTATTTATATCTCTTCACTTTTTCCCTTCTTCACTCACCCCTCACCCATCCTATAACTATCATTGAATGTTTCATTTAGCAAGAAAATATTTTCTTAACTTTTAAAATCGGTGGCCTTATGCAGTATTTGTCTTTTTTGCTTGACTAATGTCACTCAGCAAGGAGCTCTGGTAGCGTAGTGGTTACGAATCGGGCTGCGAACCTTAAGGTCAGTGGTTCAAAACTACCAGCCGCTCCGCGGGAGAAAGATGAGGCTTTCTACTCCCGTAAAGATTTACACCCTTGGAAACCCTGTACAGGGTCGCTATGGGTCGGAACCGACTTGATGGCACTTAACAACAACAACAACAACAGTGTCATTCAGCAGAATGTCCTCCAGGCCCCATGTTATGAAGTGTTTGGCAGATTCTACATTATTCTTCAACGTTGGGTAATATTTCATTGTGTATAGTTATCAAAGATTGTTTTAACTATTCTTCTTTTGATGAACTTTTAGACTGTCTCCATCTTTTAGCTATTGTGAATAGCACTGCAATCAACATGGGTGTGCATATATCTAGTCATGTCACAGCTCTGATTTCTTGGGTATATACAGCAAGTAGAAGGATTACTGGGTCATATGGAATTTATGTGTCCAGATTTTTGAGAAAGTGCCATGCCATTTTCCACAGAGGTTGCACCATTTTATAACCCCACCAGTAGTGTACGCAGGTTCCAATTTCTCCATACCCTCACCAGCATTTGCTGTTTTCTTTCTTATTGTAACTTTGCTATTAATGCTAGAATAAGAGATCTCATTGTTGTTCTGATTTGCATCCCTCGAATGGTTAATGATTGTGAGCATTTCTTCATACATTTGTTGGATTCCTGAATGTCCTCTTTGGTGAAGTTTCTGTTCATATCTTTTGACCATTTAAAAATTGCATTATTTGTCTTCTTCTTGCTGAAGTGTTCAGTTTTGGAGAGCAGTCATTTGTCTGATATATCATTGCCAAACATTTCTCCCAGTCTGTGGGTTCTCTTTTAACTCTTTTGTGAAATACTTTGATGTATATAAATGTCTAATCTTTAGGAGGTCCCAGTCATCTATTTTGTCTTTTGTTTGTGTGTTTTCAGTTATGTTTGATAGTATATTCATTCCATGTATTTTGTGTTTTTTTGATCCTCACTTTGTCCCTGTTTTTTTCATTGATGATCTGTTTAGTTTTAGGTTTTACATTTAGGTCTTTAATCCATGTTGAGGTCATTTTTGTATATGGTGTTAGAGATATGGGTCTTGTTTCATTTTTCTACAAATGGATTTCCAATTTTTCCATCACCATTTGTTGACGACTAAATGCAAAAACCATGTGGGGACCATGTCTGACTTCCTCTGGCAAAACATAAAATCAGCCCAAGGCTGATCCCTATGAAGCTGAAGTCAGACATGCGTCCACTCTACAACCTTCTTTTCCCTATTCTGGCACCAACCATTCCTCCCACAGCATTCTCTGCTTCATATCTGAGTTTTATATTCTACTACAACAGCCACACAGAACTCATAACAGTACTCCTGTTTGTGGGGTTTATTAGGGAAGTGAACAAGGAACAATTCAGGATCAAAACTAACTCGGACACAGCAGTTTCCCAGTCAAGAACACCTCTTGTCTGTAGTATTGCTGGCATGCCTCACTCTTGTCTTCAGCCTTTCAACCATGTGGTCCCTTGACCACTGTGCTGCTTAGGCAAGTGATACAAATCTCTTTTAGCCAGGCTGTGAGTGCCCAAAGGGCACATTCTGCTAGCCAGTCTCCTGCCTGTAGGCACTGAGCTTTACTCAGTTCATAGGCCTAGAACTGGAATCTGTTCTCTCTTTCCCTGGCACCGCCTCTGCTGTTGTCCATGCTGTTGCCTCAGGACGTCTCACATGCCACTCATGCTCTTCAATCTTGATGGTCTTAGGAGCTTCCATCTCTGCTTCTGAGATGACTCCTTTTAAACCTAGCTGGAGGGCAAAACGAACCAATCCCAGCCTTACAGTTCTGATATGACAGTGTTTAATAACAACAGTCATTTTCTCTAGGGTCCTCACCTTCTTTCTTCAAGAGGCTTACACAAGGAGCACACACAGTTCATTTTTCTTGATCTTGCAACAAATTCAGTTCTTGTTTTACATGTTTTGTACCCATTAAAGCTCAGTACCAGATAATGAATCTTAATTTACCAATAGGACCACTACATTATTTTCCTGAACATCTATCCCCAAGATAAATCATGCTTCTACCCTTTGAATAGAAAATCTACAATTGTACCTTATTGTATCTGCTCTAAGGTTATAACCAATTGCAAGATACCTAAGAGATATTAAAATGTGAAACACTTTAACTATAGAATAGATGAAGCATCTTTTTTTTCCCTTTTCCTTAATATTAGAAAATTATTTATTTGTGTAAACTGTTATTGTGTAAATCAAAATCTTATGAAGAGGTATTTAAAGAAGGAAAAGAAAGGCATGGTCTGTATATTGTTTCTCAAAATGATTTTGCAGTAATTATGCCATAGTTACCTCAGAGTAGTTTGTTGTAATGTGGAACATACTTTCTAGGTGTACTTTTAAATATATACTAGAGAGAATGCTTCAACATGTATGTGTGTATTAATAGGACAAATAGGTTCATATATCAAAAAGAAGTACTAATTTACAGGATAATTTTAAGCAGGATCATTTGGTATTCTCAACTATTTGTTTACCGGCCTCAATGCTGGGGAGAAAGGCAAAAAGAAAGGAGAATAATGTTAATGTATGTTGTTAGGTGCCATCTGTGTTGGTTGTAAGAGAAAAATGAAACGGGAAAGGAAAATACATTTAGAAAGTTTACAACACAATGAAAACAAAATAATTTGCATTCTCCTAATGGGGCCTTCAGTCATTGGAAAATAGCTGTTAAACATCTGATAGCTCTATGTTTGGAACCTAGCAGAATGAAGAATTTCTTCCTGATTCCAGTGGCTTCACTGCTTTGTTTGGCTATTTTGAAGATAGAATTTCAGATCAAAATAGACTCAAGGTGTGTGGTCCAATGTATAAGTAGAAAAATTAGCTCCATGTGTAGTCCAGAGAGTATCAGTTTTTCTGTAACTGATTTGTGATTCAGGTCTGCTTCAGTTATCATGAGAAGTCTGGAGCAAACTGAAACCAAATGTTTCCAGAGAGTCTTAGGATCAGGAATTTCGCTGCACTTGAAATGGTGGCTCAGGAGAAATTAAACAGTTAATGGATACATTTTTGTAATGTTCTTCAGAATTTTGCTAGTGAGTGAATCAGGTCTCTAGCACAGTGTCGCTGGGTGCTCTTCTGTCATTTTTGATACCTTTTCATTCATGTTAGCTTCAGGATCTCCTGGGTGTCATTGTGGCTTATATAGTCAGCATATTCCATTTGTTGTTTATTCTAGTCAACTGAAATGCATTGTAAAAATACCTTAAAGTTGGTAACTTCCATTGATTCTTCCTTCAGACCTCTCTGCTAGAGAAGTGGTGAATCCACCGAAATCTTATGAAGAAGTATTTAAAGAAGGAAAAGAAGGGCATGATCTATATATTGTTTCTCACAATGATTATAATGTGGGTAAGTATCCTCCATTGTAAGATGAGTCTAAGTATATGGGAACAGTTAGATTTGTGAAGAAGAATAATGTACATAGTTACATGCCTGGCACATAATTGTTGTTGTTAAGTGCCGTTGAATCGAATCCGATCCATAGCGACACTGTATAGGGTTTCCAAGGAGCAGCTGGTGAGCTTGAACTGCCGACTTGAACATAGGTGCTCAGTAAATGATATGTTGTTGTTAAATGCTGTGGAGTCGTTTTCAACTTACAGGGTTTCCAAGGCTTTAAATCTTTTTGCAGGAGCAGAAAGCCTCATCTTTCTCCTACAGAGCAGCTTGTAGGCTCGAACTGCTAGCCTTGTAGTTTGCAGTCAAATGCTTAACCTGTGAAACCACAATGCTCCCAATAAAATGATACCTATCA
>NW_006408548.1:25482317-25488415 GCF_000296735.1 Chrysochloris asiatica
CCGAGCAGCCCGGACTAGAAAGCAATAGATTTCTTGCTTTTGCCACAGATTCCCCCAGCTGTGAGCCTTCCAACCTTCTAAGTATTCCTTTATATGCGTTTCAGAGTTCTGGGAACAGCCCCTGAACCTGCTTAGTCAGGTATTCTGTGTTGTTGGAGGAGCTCTCTGCTATACGTCCACCCAATCCGCCATCTTGTTTGTTGTCCTGGATGCCCATTTTTAGGAAACAACTTTGGATATACTATTAAAAAAACACCTGTAGAAGGCAGTGAAGAAGACAAATCACAAAATGGTGTGAATAAAGCCAGTAAAGGAGGACTCATCTATGGGAACTATCTGATCTGGAAAAAGTTTTGAATGCACAAGAGCTTCAAAGTGAAATAAAAGGAAATAAAATCCATGATGAGCAACTTTTCATTATAACTCATCAAGCATATGAACTCTGGTTTAAGCAAATCCTATGGGAATTAGATTCTGTTAGAGAGATCTTTCAGAATGGCCATGTCAGGGATGAAAGGAATATGCTTAAGGTTGTTACTCGGATGTACAGAATAGCAGTGATCCTTAAACTATTGGTATAACAGTTTTCCATTCTGGAAATAATGACTCCCTTGGATTTCAATGACTTCAGAGAGTATTTATCTCCAGTATCAGGCTTCCAGAGTTTGCAGTTCCGTCTATTAGAAAAAAAGATTGGTGTTCTTCAGAGTATGAGAGTCCCTTACAACAGAAGACATTATCGCGATAACTTCAAAGGAGAAGATAATGAACTGCTATTGAAGTCTGAGCAAGAAAAAACACTTCTGCAACTAGTGGAGGCATGGCTGGAAGGAACACCAGGTTTAGAACCACATGGATTTAACTTCTGGGGAAATTTTGAAAAAAAATATTGTAAAAGGCCTGGAAGAGGAATTCATAAGGATTCAGGCTAGGGAAGATTCAGAGGAAGAAGAGGAACAAATGGCTGAATTCCAGAAACAAAAAGAGGTGTTACTGTCTTTATTTGATGAGAAACGCCATGAACATCTCCTCAGCAAAGGTGAAAGATGGCTGTCATACCGAGCGCTTCAGGGAGCACTGATGATGTATTTTTACAGGGAAGAGCCTAGATTCCAGGTCCCATTTCAATTGCGACTTCTCTTATGGACATCGATACACTAATGACAAAATGGAGATATAACCACGTCTACATGGTACACAGAATGCTGGGTAGCAAGGCTGGCACTGGTGGATCCTCAGGCTATCAGTACCTGCGCTCAACTGTGAGCGACAGGTACAAGGTATTTGTAGATCTCTTTAACCTTTCAACATATCTGGTTCCACGACACTGGATACCGAAGATGAATCCAATCATTCATAAATTTCTCTACATGGCTGAATATTGTGACAGCTCTGACTTTAGTAGTGATGAATCAGATTAAAATCATCTACAAAATCTATGAAGAATATTGATTTCTCACTATATATATTTTTTCTATGAATTTTCATGAGAATACAAATAGTCCTAATATATGTATATAGAGAGCCAAACACCATAGTGTTGATTTCAAATCAATTCCCCAAAATCATTTTATTATGTCAAGTTTGTGATAAGATTAAGTATTAGGATCAGAAACAATTCTGTTAAATGATAACATTGTATATTGATCATTTTCCTAGTAAAAACTCATTTTCCCCTGATATTCTACTTAGTCCCATAGTGTAATCATTTTCTTATTGTTCTAATTTTAATGATTGTAAACTTGAGCTAGTTCAAAAATTTGTACAATAAAGTGCTTCATTTTGTACAAAGACTTTTATTCAATTAAAATTTCATAAATAATAAAAATCAGTCTTTTACCATGAAAAAAAACAAAAACAAAACAACAACAAAAAAATAACTTGTGCAGGAGATTTGCCTAATGCAATATATCATTTGATTTCTTGATTGCTGCTTTCATGAGTGTTGATGGTTGATCCAAGAAGAATGAAGTCCTTGACAACTTCAATCTTTTCTCCATTGATAAGAATGTTGTTTATTGGTCCAGTGGTGAGGATTATATTGAGATGCAATCCATACCAAAGATTGTGCTCTTTGATCTTCATCAGTAATTACTTTAAGTCCTCTTCACTTTCAGCAAGCAAGGTTGTATCATCTGCATATTGCAGGTAGTTAATGAGTCTTCCTCCAATCCCGATGCTACGTTTTTCTTCATAGAAGCCAGTCTCTCGGATTATTTGCTCAGCATACAAGTTGAATAAGTATGGTGAAAGAATACAACCCTGTCACACACCTTTCCTAATTTTAAACCATTCAGTTTTCCCATGTTCTGTTTGAACAACTGCCTCATGGTCCAGGTACAGATTCTTCATGAGTACAATCAAGTGTTCAGGAATCTTCAACTTTGCACTGTTGTCCATAGATTGTTATGGTCCATATAATCTAAAGCCTTTGCGTAGTCAATTAGACCCTAGGTAATTTCCTTATCTGACTGTCATCTGTTGTAATCTCTTAAATGAGACTAAGAATAGTACTGGGAATCCCTGGGAAGTACAAATTGTTAAAGTGTTCAGTTGCTAACTCAAAAGATGGAGGTCAAGTCCATCCAGAGGCACCTTAGAAGACAGGCCTGGTGATCTACTTCTGAAAAATCAGCCACTGAAAACCCTGTATAATACAAATGACACACATGGAGTTGCTATGAGTTGGAACTGACTCGACAGCACTTGGTTTAACCTCTAAGATTGTTGTAAGGATTAAAAGGAGTGCATGCAAAAATGCTTAGCATAGTGCCTGGAACTCAATAAATATTAGCTATTATTATTAAGTGATCTTATTTAATAGTAGCATATTACTAGAATTATTCTATAACACAATGAAAAGGCATTAGATGCTTATGTTGTTGTTAAGGGCCATTGAGTTGGTTCCCACTCATAACAACCCTGTATTGGGTTTCCATGGAGCCACTGGAGAGTTTGAACTATTGATCCTGCAGTTCAAACCAACCTTGTGGTCCAGTGCTGTTCTTACAGTGCCACACCAGGACTCCATTAGATGCTTATAGTATAATGAAGCTATAGAATACAGCTTCACTGCTTTTTGAGGGAAGGAGAGACTTGATGTAATAGAGGATTGAGAATTAGACTCTGATACTTGTCCTGAGATGATTTATAAATTAGGTCTTCATCACCTGGAAACAAGAGCTGCCCTTCACTGCTTTTTTAAATGGTTATAAAAAAAGATGTGTAATACAATATCTGCCAATTCAACATTTTCACAAGTACAATTATTAATAATTATATCGTCTCCTCTTTTTGATGTCTTTTGTTTATTGCCTCTATAGTGTTCTCACACCACATGCCCTCTCTCTGATCATAGCAAGGCTAATCCGCAGTGCTCCATTTTACAGAATATTCCTTTCTAGCCAGTCTTTGCTTATTCCCAGTCCTGTGATTGTCTCCACCCTCCTTGTCAGCTAGTCAAAACCTCCTTCCACTCAGACACCATAGTCCTTTCACTACCTTGACCTCTCTCCTTATCTCTACCCTATTCACAATTCCTTCCTGGCTGCCTAAGTCCTCCTAACTCTCCCTCACTTTCTTCTTCCTTTCTCTCACTCACAGTCCCTCCCTTGTTCCATTTCTTTTTTCCCCTTTTTCTCCCTTGTTCTCTTGTGAAAACAAAGTATTCATGTTTTGAAAAGTTTTAGCTCCTTTCAATTTTTCTTAAAGGCACTATATGAATATATAGCTATTTTTATTAACTGATCTCCTGGTATGGCACTGTGGGTTAATGTGCTGGTCTTCAAAGTTGGTCTAAACCTCAAGGTTGGTGGTTCACCATCCACTCTTTAGAACCCTATAAAGGGTCACTAAGGGTTGGAACTAATTCAATGGCACTTCACAACTACAAGATGAATATAGTGAGTACTGGTGTGGTGCTGCTGTAGGATAAGCACTGGACTGTAAGGTTGGTTTGAACCATAAGGTTGGAGGATCAAACTTACCAGCTGCTCCTTGAAGACCCTATACAGGGTTGCTATGAGGTGAAACTGATTCAATGGTACTTTATAACAACAACAACATATGACTAAATAAGGACCTTTGGTAGTGTAATGAGTTATGAGTCAGACTATTAACCACAAAGTAGTAATTTGAATCTACTAGCTGTTCCACAGGAGAAAGATGAGGCTTTCTGCTCAAAAGATTTACAGCCTCAGAAACCTCACACAGTAGGAGCTAACTCTACAGTACACAACCACCACCACCGCCACACTGTGATTAAATATATAGAGACAACTTTAATAAGGTATTTTATATGTATGTATGTGTATATATATATATATATATAGAGACAACTTTAATAAGGTATTTTATATGTATGTATGTATATATATATATATATATATATATATTCTGGTGTTGCGTTGCAGGATAATGCACTGGACCACAAGGTTGGTGGCTTGAACTCATCAGCTGCACCTCCAAAACCCTATACAGGATCGCTATGAGTCAGAACCGACTCAACAGTAGCACTTAATAACAACAACAATAATTTGCATATAGAAGTCTGTGAAAAATTATTGCAGTTTTTAAAATACTTTTGAAAGAGCTTTAATGGGCCACAACATTACTGAGATTATCATCCTTTTGCGATTTTTATGGAAGTTTCATTAGTCTCTTGAAAAGTTGTAGGATCTAATCTTTTATATATTGTCCTCATTTTCTTCTCATAATGAAAGTACTTGTATTATAAAAATACTTGTAGAATATTTAAATATCATGAAAATTTAAGGAAAATGTCAAAGTAAACTAGAAATGCCATTAGCCAATGATAACTATAGTTGACTGATAAACATCTCTCTAACCTCTATCAGTTGAACCATTTATTTCTAGATAAATGGGATAACAATCTCCAGGCTTTGGGGGAATATGCTATATATATATTTTAATCATTTTACTGAAAATAAGGAGCCCTGGTGCCACAGTGGTTAAGTGATTGGATGCTAACTAAAAGGTCAGTGGTTTGAACCCACCAGCTGCTCAGTGGGAAAAAGATGTGGCAGTCAGCTTCCATAAGAACCCATTGCCATAGAGTCAATTCCAACTCATAGCAACCCCATAGGGCAAAGTAGAACGGCCCCATAGGGTTGTGGAAGGAGACTGCTGCATCTTGCTTCCACTGAGCTGCTGGTGGGTTCAAACCACCCGTGGTTGCCATGGACCGCCCACTTTTTTGGTTAGCAGATGAGTGCTTAAACAGTACCACCAGAGCTCCTCCATTCAGATTATAGTGTTGGAAACTCTGTAGGGCTGTTCTACTCTGTTGTAATCAACTTGACAGTACACAAAACCAGGAGCAAAGTAATAGAAGCTTTTGTAAAATGTAAACTATGTATAAATGTCCAATATACAAAGAAAATTCCCATCATTTCTAATTTCTACAAATGGCAGTGCTAGTATATGCTCTGGTAGTGTAGTGGTTATGAATCTGGCTGTGAACCTTAAGGTCAGCTGTTCGAAACTACCAGCTGTTCTGCAGGAGACAGGTGAGGCTTTCTGCTCCCGTAAAGATTTACAACCTAGGAAACTCTGGACAGGGTTGCTATGAGTCAGAACTGACTCCATGGCACATAACAACAACATGTTTATGTATGTGTATGTGATTTGCTCCACATCATATATACTTATTTTTCTGTCTTAGCTGCCTTTTCAAGGAGGCTTGGTAGTGCAAAAGGTTAAGTGTTCAGCTACTAATCATAATGTTGGTGGTTCAAGCCCACCCAGTGACTCTGTGGGATAAAGACCTAGCAATCTTTTTTCCATAAAGATTGCAGCCTAGGAAACCCTATGAGGTGGTGTTACTATGGCACATGGGGTCACTGTGAGTTGAAATAGGCTCAACAGCACACCTAACACACACACACACACACACACACACACACTCTGATGTCTCCATGTCAGTATTTGTATAGTGTTTTTTACTATTGAAAAATATATACTGTTTATGTTGCTCTATGAATGTGATGAAGACAACCATCTGGTCGACTGATTGGAAGAGATCAATATTTATGCCCATTCCAAAGAGAGGTGACCCAACAGAATGTGGAAATCATTGG
>NW_006408548.1:25489460-25493368 GCF_000296735.1 Chrysochloris asiatica
TGGAGAAGGATGTCATGCTGGGTAAGGTGGAGGGTCAGAGAAAAAGAAGAAGACCCCTAACGAGATGGATTGGCCAGGTGGCATCATTGATGGACTCAAGTGTGGCAGCGGTAGTGAGGTTGACCCAGAATTGGACATTGTTTCGTTCTGCTGTGATGGGGTTGCTCTGAGTCGGTTCCGACTCAATGGCACCTGACAACAACAACAATGAATGTGATCTCCTATTTCCTTAGGATATATTCCCAGGTTTCTAAAAACGGAAAATTTCATTCTGAGAACTCAATTGTCAGTTTGAATGCTCACTGCTACTGAGGCAATTCTGATTCATAGTGACTCTATCGGATGGGGTAGACCAGGCTCCCACATCTTTCTCCTAGTGCCCTTTCTTTACACCTAGTGTCTACCAATTTTCATTTCCCTACACACTTTCTCTACTGAAGTTTGCCAGTCTTCTTGACTCTTGAATTAATGAGAAGTAAATTATGCTTTCTCATTTTTGTTTTTATTTATATTATCTAGATTACTTCTTGTTATTAAGTGCCACTGAATCATTCTTGATACATAGCTATTCTATATAGAGTTTACAAAGAGTAGCTGGTGGGTTTGAACCACTAAACTTGTGGTTAGCAGTCCAGTGCTTATTCTACACCTCCATACCAGGATTCCATTTATGTTACCAGAGATGCTGAATATCTTTCTCTATTTCTTACTCTCTCAGCTGTTCTCTAGTTATAATCTTACCTTCTTTCTTATCAAAAAATGGAAAATGAACACTACAACATAACTTAGAAAAATCTCAAGATCAGAGCTTCAATATAAAGACCTCCCTGTTGGGCTCTCAGTCCTAAATCCCCACTTGAATGTTTCTGCTATGAAATAAGTGATTACATTGAAATCTAAAGTTTGCAGTGTTGTGATGATCTCACCGAATCTCAGTGAGAGAAATTACAAAGCTTCAGCCTCTCAACTTTAGCAGCATAGTGAAAAGTACTAAAGTGGTTCTAAAGTCTTGCAGCATATCTCCCAATCTTCAGGATTTCTGTAACAGTGACCTGTGCTTTTCCTTAGTAATATTTGTCTTTCTCCAACATGATTTGCCTGTTAACTTTCCAGACTGTATCATAAGGAACTCTTGTGTGTAGGATCCTATCTGCTTCCCAGCTTACAAGGGGAGTAGCTCAGTCACCAGTAGCAAATCTGTGTGAGCTACTGCAGGATTACAGTGTCATTCTTTGTCAGACTCACATTTTAGATGTCAATGACAGTATAATGTGCTTCCTGCAAGATAAAGTTGTCTGTGTTCCTTAACTCTAAAGTCTTCCTTTTATCTTACAGGGGAAGCTAAGAACAGAAAGTATAACTCATCACATTTCCATAGGTTTAACTTGTATGGAGCTCCAACACCACATTTTAATGATGGACGAAACGTGGCAAAAACTTTTTATTGGCTTCATGAACTACAAATGTAAGTCTAGCAATATTGTGTCGTGGAACAAGTGTTAGCTAGTGTACATATGAATTTAAAGAAAAGTTCATTACTGAAAAACTGATATTTAAAGAGATATTCACTGACATGGTTCAAAGATAAAGTGGATAAAAATACATACAGTGAAATGTCCTTTCCTTCATGATCCTCAGTCTACTCAATTCCCTTAGAGATCACCATAATACTGGGGTTCTTCTGTGTGTGTCATTCTAAAGTTACTTCATGTCTTTATAAACAAATGTAAAGATATACAGATGTATTTTAAATATATTTACATATCTTGAAGAAAATGGACCTTGAAATCTCCACAAAGACGATTACATAATATAGCATTTACCTAAAATGGTTTTTTTAGTTTTAAAAAATTAATTATTGTGCATCTGAGCATGTGACTTATCTTTTGCAAGCTATGATCTTTTTATGCCTTCATTTGTATAGGAATATGTCCCCAGAAATTTTGTTGAAGTTAATTATGCAACTGTTGCTGTAGTGTATTGACAGGGACCTGACAGAAATTTAAGCTGGGTTCAAAGAGAACAAAGGACATCATTCTTAATGTCAGATATAGTTTGGTTGAAAGTAGAGTATAAAAGAAAGATGTTTACGTATGTTTTATTGACTCTGCAAAGGCATTTGACAGATTACTGAAAAGAATAAGAATTTTAGAGCATTTACTTGTGCTCATGCAGACCTTGTATATAAACCAAAAGACAGTTATACAAACAGAATAAGAGGACACTGCATGGTTTAAAAGCAGGAAAGGTGAGTTTTTGGGTTGTATCCTTTCACCACACTTATTCAGTCTGTATACTGAGCAAATAATCCAAGAAGCTGGTCATATGAAAAATAATGGCATCAGGATTGGAGGAAGTCTCATTAGCAACCTGCAATATGCAGATGACACAGCCTTGCTTACTGAAAGTGAAGAGAATTTGAGGGTCTTGTCGTTGTTAACTGCTGTCAAGTCAACTCATATCAACCCTGTTTATGGTTTCAGAGAAGAGGCTGGTGGGTTTGAACTGACAACCTTGCAGTCCAGTATGTTTATTCTACAGTGCTACACCAGGACACTCTGAGGAAAAATAGAGCTTTCATTATGGATCATACTTCGACATAAAGGAAACAAAGTCTTCACAACTGGACTAATAAGCAACATCATGATAATTGGAGAAAATTAGAGTTGTCAAGGATTTTATTTCACTTACATCCACAATCACCGCTCATAGAAGCAGTAGTCGGGAAATCAACTGATGTGTATTCCTTTGGTCAAATGTGCTACAAAAGAGCGCTTTAAGGTATTTAAAAAGCAAAGTTGTCACTTTGAGAACTCAGTTGTGCCTGACCCGAACCATGCTATTTTCAGCCATCTCATATGCATACAAAAGCTAGACAATGAATAAGGAAGACCATTGCTCCCTTTGAATTTTGGTACAGTCCAAAAATATTAAATATACCCATGGACTGTGAGTTTGTCGTACTGTGATGACTTGCATGTTGCTATGATATTGGTAGCTATTCCACTTGTTTTCCAAATACCAGCTAGGTCACCCATAGTGGAAAGGTTTCAGCAGAGCTTCCAGACTAAGAAGAAGGAATATACAGTCTACTTCTGAGGAATTAGCTCCTCGGAACCTTATGAAAAGCACTAAAACATTCTCTGATATAGTGCCAGAAGATGAGCCCCTCAGTTTGGAAGACCTTCAAAATAGGCAAATTTGCTTCCTCAAAGTAAAGTTGACCTTAATTACATAGGTGGAGCAAATCTTTTGGTACTTTCATTTGTTAATGGGACATGACTCAAAATGAGAAGAAAGAGCCGCAAACATCCATTAATAATCAGAATATGGAGTGTATAAAGTATGAATCGAGGAAAATTTTAGGTTTTCAAAAATGAAATGAAACACATAAAGCTAAATATCTCCTAGGTGTTTATGAGCTGAAATGAACAAGTACTGGCCATTTTGAATCAGACAATCATGATTTACTATGCCAGGAATGACAGATTGAAGAGGAATGACACTGCATTCATTTAATTGCGGTGTTGTCTTTGGTAAGATAATATCTATGTACCCATAAGGAAGGCCAGTTAATACAACTATTCAAATTTACATGCCAATTGCCAAAGCCAATGATGAAGAAATTGAAGAATGCTAAGAACTTTTTCAGTCTGAAATTGATCAAATATGTAATCAAGATGCATTGATAATTAATGGTGACTGAAATATAAAGGTTGGAAACAAAGAGGTGGGAACAGTAGTTGGAAAATAAGGCTTTGGTGACAGAAACAATGCTGGAGACTGCATGATAGAGTTTTGCAAGACCATTAACTTCTTCACTGCATACACTTTTTTTTCCCCCCAACAATACAAGCAGTGTCTTAATCTGGGTTCTCTAGAGAAGCAAAATCAGTAGGGGGAAAAAA
>NW_006408548.1:25493468-25497576 GCF_000296735.1 Chrysochloris asiatica
GAAGAGTTGTGGGATGACATCAAGAATATCATACAAGGTTGGGCTTCTGAATTGCTGTAGTCACCTCTACTTCTCTCCTCCTCCTTCTATGCGGACTCTGGCAGCTTTCTTGCCACAGTCCCTGAACTAGTGTTCTCCTTGCCATCTTTTATATTGGATCACCTCCATGCCACACAATGTTAGACACGGCTGTTTAACAGCTCCAAGATTATCACCAAGGACTTAAAGAAGGAGGAGGTTATGGAGGAAACAGAGAGTGGAAGATATGCACCTGCTAATGGGATCGCTAATGAGGAAAATGAGGAACAGAAGACTAACAGTGAAGTAGAGTAGGAAGAGGAAAAAGGTGGGGAGGCAGAGAAGGAAGAGAAAGAAGGTGATGATGAGGAAAAAGATGGAGCTGAAGATGAGGAGGCAGAGGCAGTTATGGGCAAATGGGCAGCTGTAGATGATGAGGATGAAACAGAAGACCCATGAGGATGACTAGACAGCATAAAGGGAAAAGTTAAAAAAGGCCGCCGTGGCCTATTCATCCTCCACTACCCTTCTCAGAATCAGAATGTGGTCACCTTTCAGTAGAGAGAGTCCCACCAGCCCACCTTGGGCAGTGCCACTAGAAGATAACATGTGCTTACTACCACCCAATTAAAACCACAACCTTAATTTATAATAGTTACAGAGTTCCAGGCAGTAAAAAGCTGCCAGGGGTAGGAGAGACGGGAGAGTAATTCACAGGCTAGAGGGTAGACACAGTGACAGAGATGGCACTATACAAGAAGAGGGAAGGTGGCAGAAGATTAATTAAGATAGTTGAAGACATAGGGAGGTATGCATGGGCTAAAGGAGATAGATATAAATAGTGATATATATATATACACACAACCCTGGAACAACAGTGTTCTGGGCATAGATAAATAGATTGAGACATAGACTGAGTGGTTAAGGGAGGAAGAGTGAGCTATATATATTTTTATATCCCACAAATATATAAGAGTTTGAAAGAGAACAATGAATCATTCTTTGATGGTTGCCAGGGGTAGAAGAGAAGGGAGAGTAGTCAACTGGTTATAAGGTAGACACATGTTAACTTGGGTGTGAGGAGGGCAATATACAAAAAAGACAATATACAAGAGGAGGGAGGTTGGTAGAAATATGATGAAGAAAGGTGAAAACATGGGGATCTAAAGAGGATGAAGGTAAATAGCAAAATATATACAATAAACCTTGGAACAATAATACTCTGTGGGTAGATACAGAGACACATGCTAAATGATTATGGGAAGAAGAGTAGAATGTGTATATATGTGTATGTATGCATGAATATATATGTATACATTTGTATGTCCCTTAGATATAAAAGAGTATGATAGAGGAAATTCGTGCATGAATATATGCCTTTCCTGTAAACAACACTGTGAATGTGATGGTGCAGGCAGCAGGCAAAAGATGTAAACTGGATATTATCGAACATCTTAAGGCAAAGAGTAAGTGAGCCTGGAGGCTCAGGACCATTGTCTCAGGTACCACTATGGTCAGTTGGCACAATATAACACACAAAGGCAGTGTTCTATGTCCTACTTTGGTGAGTAGTGCCTGGGATATTAAAAGTTCATGAGTGGCCATCTAAGGTGCAAGTATTGGTCTCTCTATGTGCAGAAGAAAGAAGAGTGATGAGAATTGAAGAGGCTTGGAATCAAATTGTCCAACCAACTAATGGATCATGTGAACATCAGTCTCCATGACCCTGAGACAAGAAGAACTAGATGGTGCCCAGCTACCACTGCCAACTGCCCTGAGCTGGATCACATCAGAAGGTTCTGGATAGAGTGGCATACTGTGTGGAACAAACCCCAAAACTATTAAAAAAAAAAAAAAAAAGACAGGGCTTCCTGGGCTCAAGTGTGGCAACAATTGTGAAGTTGGCCCAGGATTGGGCAGTGTTTCATTCTGTTGTGCATAGGGTCGCTATGAGTCGGTACCAACTCGATGGCAACTAACAACAACAACAACCTGGTCAAAAAGAGCCTGGAGAACGTGAAACTGTGGTCTTCGATCACCCTTCAGATCTGGAAAGTAACACCCCCTCTTTCAACCAAGTAGTAGATAGTTATATAGGGAGAACAACTTTCAGCTAAGCAGTAGTTAGGTATATAGGGGGAACAACAACTCTAGTGAGAAATGCTCACTATGAATGGTGGAACAGTCAATTATTCAAAATCAAAGGGGCAACATGTACATAACGACAATGTGGAGAAGGGATGGGAAGGTGGGCGGAAGGGAAATAGGAGCCACAGGAAAAAAGTGTATAATTGTTGTTCCGTAGAGGGGATTACAATCACTGAGATGAAACAAAATTTATTATTTGTTGAACGTAAAACTGATGATCTTGTCTGTAAAATTTCAATCAATTCACAATAAAACATTTAAAAAATACTATAAGGTTTTTATAGTGAATTGAGTGATAGTGTACATGGGAGAACTCATTTTACTGTATTTCGTTTCATTGCAATGATTACAATCCCTTCCATACATCATCATTCAACAGTATTTGCTTCTATTCCCTCTTTTTTTTTTTGTTTTTTTTTTTTACTGTACACCAAAACACTCAGGAATATGTAATCATTCAAACAACCAAAGGATATACCCTGCAAGTCTGTCCCCCAGACACCAGCCCCACAGCCCTTCTCTCTTCATGACTCTAGAGCCCCCAGCCACTCCATCTCTCCATGTCATCATTTCTGTCCATCTCTGGCATTGCTGCTTCTCTGAATAGGGTCCCACACTCTGCTCCTGCTCTTCTCCCTTTATGGTTCCAGGGTCCTCCACTCCTGGACTGCAAGATCAACCACTCCTCTCCTTTTGTTGCAAAATGTCTACCTTTACATTTGCAACAATCGCAATCAGGCCTGATAATAATTACTCACTATTGAACCACAAGAATCTTATTCCCATATCCTTTCACCAGCACCTATCTAGACAGGTTGAAAACCACTCAGTGGAGATTCTACCTTCCCCCATGCCCTATGAAACTAAACTACCTCTTGAAAACTTGTAAGTCACTTCGTGCCACTGTAAAGGTTTTTAACAGGTTAAAATAAATTCACATCTATCTGAGGGGCTGGGGGGAGGGGGCACATACAGGAAAAAAGCCGAAGATCATTAAGAAGGCAAGGAAGAAAGAAAAGACCAAAGTGGATATCAGAATTGACTCCTAATCTTGCTCTCCAGCATAGAGATGCTAAAGGAAATGGAAGAAATGAGGAGATTAAAAAAAAAGATGAACAGAAAATTTCAAAGGGCAAAGTCAAATATGATAATGAAATATGCAAAGATCGAGAGTTAGGAAAGCAAAATGAAAGAATACACTATTTCTCAGTCTGAAAGAAATTAGTTAAAAATTCAAGCCTCAACTTGAGATACTGAATGAGTCTTTAGGCAAAATATTCAACGATACCAAAAAACACCAAAACAAGATGGAAAGAATACACAGTGTTACTGTAGCAAAAATAAATGGTTAATGTTCAACTATTTCAAGAGGTAACATATGATCAAGAGCCAATGGTACTGAAGGAAGAAGTCCACTGTGCACTGAAGGCATTGAGAAAGAACAAGACTCTGGGCATTGATGGAACACAAATTGAAGTCTTTCAGCAAACTGATACAACACTGAGGGAGGCACTCACTCATCTATGCCAAGAAATTTGGGAGACAGCTACTTGGCCAACTGATTGGAAGAGATCTATATTTGTGCATATTCCAAAGAGAGGTAACCTAATGGAATGTGGAAATCATTGGACAATATCATTAATATCACATGAAAGTAAAGTTTTTCTAAAAAAAAAAATTGAAAAATGGCTGCAATGGTACATTGACAGTGAACTGCCAGAGGTTCAAGCCAGATTCCGATGAGGATTGAGAGATATTATTGCTGACGTCAGATGGAACTTGGCTGAAAGCAGAGAATACCAGAAGTTTATTTGTGCTTTATTGACTATGCAGATGTTTTTGATTGTGTGGATCATGACAAGCTATAGGCCACACTTTGGAGAATTAGTATTCTAGAACACTTGATCATGCTCATGAAGAACCATACATAGACCAATAGGCA
>NW_006408548.1:25498441-25514489 GCF_000296735.1 Chrysochloris asiatica
TTGTGAGGATGGCACAGGAATGGGCAATATTTTGTTATGTTGTTCATAGTGTCTATATGAATTGGATCCTACTCTATGGGACTTCACAACAACAATATATACAAACATACATATGTGCATGGATTTCTGGTAATGCATTGTAGGATCAGTAGTAGATTGTGAACCCACAAGGTCAGCAGTTCAAACTTATCAGCAGTTCTTTGGAAACCCTATACAGGGTCTCTATGGGTTGGGATAGCTTTGACAGCACTTGATAACTGCAATATCAGTATACAACCTCATAGCCTCGACGGCACTTCACAACAACAGATATATATAAGCCATTTCCTCAATATAAACCTTGATGTGTAAGGATATGTATGTATATAGATGTATATATATATCCTTACACATCAAGGTTTATATTGAGGAAATGGCTTACACAGCTATAGAGACCAGCAGTTTCCTAGTCTGTGGCCTAGATGTAGCTGATGGTGCTGATGAATGCAAGATCAGTAGGTTAGATGGCAGGCTTCTGACTGCTGTGGTAAATGAATCCAAGGTAGGCAGGTAAGATGGCAGGATACTGATAATGCCTAGGAAACACTGAAGGCTACTGACTTGAGTCCAAAGAAATGAAGGTCGGATTACAAGCCAGACATAGCAAAGAAGCAAACAAGCTTTACCTAAGTATTCAATAGATTGGAAGGAGGTCCAGAGGAAACTTCTTTCAATTCACTGGCTGCTCAAAGTAGATCTCATCATCGGAGTTGACTGCGTCTTAACTGTGAAATCCCAGTCAAGGTGACAGACCTTAACTATCACAAACGGTGACTGTACATGTGGACCTTCCCAGATGGAATACATAGGAATCAAACTGACTACTTCTGTGGGGAGATAATATGGATGAGTTCAATATCTTCAGCCAGAATAAGATTAGGGTTCAACCGTGGAACAGACCATGAACTGCTCATATGCGAGTTCAGGCTGAAGCTGAAGAAAATTAAAACAAGTCCATGAGAGCCAAAATAGGACCTTAAGCACATCCCATTTGAATTTAGAGATCTCAAGAACAGATTTGATGCACTGCACATTAATAACCAAACACTATGGGAGTTGTGGGATGAAAATAATGACAGAAAAAACCAAACTGGATGTCAGAAGAGACTTGCAAACTTACTCTTGAATATATAGCCAATGGAAGAAATGATGAAGTAAAGGAGCTGAACAGAAAATTACAAAGGACATTTCAAGAAGACAATGTAAAGCATTGCAACGAAATTTACAAAGACCTGCAGGTGGAAAACCAAAAGGGAAGAACATGCTCAGAACTTCTGAAGCTGAAAGAACTGAAGAAAAAAAATTCAAGCCTCAACTTGTAATATTGAAGGATTCTGTTGGGAAAATAATGGATGATTCAAGAAACATCAAAAGAAGATGGAAGCAATACACAGAGTTACTGTACCAAAATAATTGGTTGTTGTTCAGCCATTTCAGAATGTAGTGTATTATCAAGAACCAATGCTATTGAAGGAGAAAAAATCTGGGCTGTACTGAAGATATTAGTAAAAAAGAAGACCTCACGAATTGACGGAATACCAATTGAAATGTTTCAACAAACTGATGCACTCGTTTATACCAAGACCTGACCAACCAACTGGAAGAGGTCCCATATTTGTGTCCATTCCAAAGAAAGGTGATTCAACAAAATGCAGAAACCATCTAACAATATCATTCTTATCAAACACTGGTATAATTTTGCTGAAGATAATTAAAAAACGGTTGCAGCAACCCATTGACTGGAAGCTGCCAGAAGTTCAAGTTGGATTCAGAAGATGTCTTGGAATGAAGGATTAGCATTACTGATGTCAGATAGATCTTGGATGAAAGCAGAGAATAACAGAAAGATGTTTACTTGTGTTTTATTGACTATGAAAAGCCATATGTCTGTGTGGATCATAACAAACTATGGTTAACGTTGCAAAGAATGGGAATTCCAGGACACTTAATTGTGTTCATGTGGAACCTGCCAAAAGGCAGTTGTTGGAACAGAAAAAGGGACTCCTGATGGTTTAAAATTAAGAAAAATATGTGAAAGATTGTATCCTTTCACCACATTTATTCAATGTGTATGATCAGCAAATAATCTGAAAAGCTGGACTATATGAAGAAGAAGAACATGGCATCCAGATTTGAGCAAGGGTCATTAAGAACCTACAATATGCAGATGACTCAACTTTGCTTACTGAAAGGGAAGAGGACTTCAGGTACTTGCTGATGAAGATCAAGGAATACAACTTTCTTTATGGATTACAACTCATTCTAAAAACAAACAAATAAACCCTTAAATCCTTACAAATGAATCAGTAGACAGCATCATTATAAAGAGAGAAAAGATAGACATTGTCAAAGACTTTATTTGGATTCATAATCAATTGTTCATGGAAGAAGCAGTCAAGATATCAAATGATATATTGCATTGAGCACATTTGCTGCAAATGACTTTTTTAGTGTTAAAGATTAAAAATGTTACTTTGAGGACTAAGGTGTACCTGACCCCAGCTATGGTATTTTCCGACATCCAACTATCAACACTCACGGAAGGAGCAGTCAAGAAATCAAACGACGTATTGCATTAGGCAAATCTGCTGCACAAGACCTTTTTAAAATGTTGAAAAGCAAAGATGTCAGCTTGAGGACTAAGGTATGCCTGACCCAAGCCATGGTATTTTCAATAACTTCATATGCATGTGAAAGTTGGACGGTAAATAAGGAAGACTGTAGAAGAATTGATGCATTTAAGTTATGGTGTTGGAGGAGAATATTGAAAGTGCCATGGGCTGCCCATAGAACCAACAGATCTGTGTTAAAAAAGTGCAGCCAGAGTGCTCCTTGGAGGTCAAGATGGCCAAACTTTGTCTTTCATACTTCAGACATATTGTCAGGAGGGAGCAGTCACTGGAGAAGGATCTCATGTTTGGTAAGGTGGAGGGTCAGAGAAAAAGAGGAAGACCCCCAGTGAGATGGTTTGGCCAAGTTGCAGCATCAATGGGCTCAAGCGTGGCAACAGTAGTGAGGTTGGCTCAGGATCAGGCAGCGTTTCATTCTGTGCATAAGGTTGCTATGAGTCGCCATCGACTCAATGGCACCTAACAACAACAACAACATATGCATGTGAAAGTTGAACATAGAATAACGAAGACCAGAGAAGAATTGATTCATTTGTATCATGATGTTGATGAAGAGTATTGAAAGTACCGTGATCTTCCAGAAGAATAAAGAAATTTGTCTTGGAAGAAGTATAGCCAGAATGCTCCTTAGAAGTGAAGATGACGAGACTTTGTCTCATGTACTTTGGACATGTTGTCAGGAGGGATCATTCCCTGAAGAAATATGTCATGCTTGGTAAAGTAGAGAGTCAGGGAAAAAGCAGAGTATCATCAATGAGATGGATTGACATAGTGGCTCCAACAATGGGCTCAAACATAGCAACAGTTATGAGGATGGTGTAGTTCTGGGCAGTGTTTCGTTCTGTTGTGTGTGGGGTCACTGAGTTGAAACTGCTTCAAGGGCACTTAACAACAACAATAACAACCTATTCAGAAAATTAAAATGGTGTTCCTTAGGGTTTTTTCTTTCTTTCTTTTTCTATTTCCCAGTTATATTTTATATTTGAGCCAACATTTAATATTATAAGATTATTCACAAAAATCCAGATTTTGAGATTTAATTGGACAATTCTAGCTAAAGCAATAGGGATATTTAGTTTTTGTTAGTGTGGTTACAAAAACAAAAACACACTACTGCATAATTCAGTGTGATTTCTATTATAAGCTTGTATGCTTGCTTACATTTTATCCATCTCCAATTTTATATGTACTTATTTAATGTAAATTTGGTTTATTTCTTCTGTAAAACAGTATGATCATCATGATTCTTTGGTTTGAAGAATGAGTTTGAATTTAATGACAGTGTCTGTGTGTATGAGTATATGTTGTGTGTGTGTGAATGTATGAATTGATTTACTGGCGCACAAAAAATTTTTTCTGAATTCGTTAACCAGTGTTGTGAGGTTGTATACTGATGTTGCAGTTATCAGTATTCTGATCTACATGGCTACCCAGAGATACTTCCTGATTTTCTCAGAAGCATAATCCAGGTCCTTTCAGACAAAATTGAAGCTGTTGTGTGATTTACAGTCCTTCCTTTAGTGATCCCTGCAGGTTCCTTAATTATGTTCATTGGAGTTTATTTTGGGTTGTGGATTCTATTTGTTCAAACTCTAGCCAATAAACTGCCATTGCCTCAATATGATTTTACTTTGTACTCCCCACCACTTTTTTCCCCTTTTCTAACAAATGAGAAGGGAAATGAAGACGTAAAAGATGAATGACTTTATATTTAATCTTTTGTTTTTCCACAGAGTGTCACTCTTCTCCAGTAATTTATTCAGCTTGATAATATTTCTATACTACAGGCAATTCTTTTAAAAGCAAATGGGAGTTAAGAATATAATGTTCATTGTTTTTATTCTCAGTGAAACAATAGAGAATTCATTAATTTTAATGTAATTAAATAGTAATGTTGTAATTTTACAGTTTTAATAAAATAAATTTTATTCATTTAATCACAATAATAGAAGTAACAGAATTATATTACAGAGAATTGCTAAAATAAAATCACTCATCATCCTGTCACCTTAATTCAACCATTGTTATCACTTTAAGATATATATATATTTTTTTTATACGCTGCCCTGTGTGTATTTTTGCAGAGCTTTAGAAATAGTGCAATACCATTTTATATGCTGTAGGATAAAGCACTGGACTGCAAGGTCATTTTGAACCACAAGGTTGGCATTTCAAATTCACCAGCCTCCCCTTGGGAACCTTATAAAGGGTCACTATGAGTCAGAACCAACTCTATGGAACTTAACAACACCAACAACATAGATTCTACATAAACAACATTTAAAATGCAAGCAAAGTATGGGGAAATAATTTAATTTCCCCTATGACTTGATATTTAGATGACTTTTTTTTCCCTTGTAAATGAGGACTTAGACACTTTATTTTGTGATTGGAGTGAAAGTTTATAAAGCTAATTGGTTTTTCATTCAATAATTCATACACATTTTGTTTTGCATCGTTGATCACAATCTCCACAATGTAACAGCACTCTTCTTACTTCTACCATGTATTTTCATTTCTTTTTGTCCTTTCCTATCTCTTCCTGCCTGCTAAGCTATATCCTTGGACATATATTGTTTCGATCTCTTATGGCTGATTGTTCTAATGAGTGATTACCTCCTTAGTGTTATTGTTGACCTTGTTGTTGTTAAGTGCCATTATGTTGGTTCCAACCCATAGTGAACCTGTATAGGGTTTCTGAGGAGCAGCTGGTGAGCTTGAACCGTCAACCTTGCAGTTCAAATGGCTTTGCAGTCTGGTGCGTTAACCCACAGTGCCACACCAGGACTCCATTGTTGACCTTACAGGCTTATCAGTTAGCTAAAATGGAGTCAGAGGGCAAGTTCAATTTCAGAATCTAGGGTACTTTCAGGGCCATGGTGTTGGGGATTCCACCAGTCTTTATAAGCCTGGTCTTTCTTTCTGATTTTGAGTTCTATTCTCCATATTTTGCCCACTCAATTTTGGGTCTTCTATTGTACTGTCGTTTAAAATGGTTAGCAGCACTAATAATAAACCCACTTATTTCTTATGGTTTTTGGGTCATGGTCCATTAATATTTTGGATTAATTGTTTCCTTGCATCTTGATTTTCTTCACTCTTTGTCTCAACACCAGAAGAGACAATGATTGCACCTTAGATGACTACTTGCAAGTTTTTTAGAAACCATATATTACTCACTAAAATAGGATCTAAAACATTGGCTTTACAAACTTGTTGTTGTTGCTATTGTTAGGTGCCCTTGAATCAGTTCCAATAGACACAAGAGAATGAGATATTGCTCACAATAGTTGTTACGTGTGAGCCCATTGCTGTTGCCATGGTGCCAATCCATCTCGTTGGGGTTCTTCCTCTTTTTCACTGATCCTCCACTTTACCATGTATCATATCCTTCTCCAGGGACTGGTTCCTCCTGATAACATGTCCAAATATATGAGGTGAAATTTCATTATCCTGGCATCTAAGGAGCATTCTGGCTGTACTACTTTCAACACAGATTTATTTGTGTTCTGGCAGTCCATGGTACTTTTAATATTCTTCTCCAACACTATAACTCAAATTCATCAATTCTTTTACCATTTTCCTTATTCATTATCCAACTTTCACATGAATATGAAAATGCCATGGCTTGGGTCAGTTGCACTTTAGTCCTCAAACTGACGTCTTTGCTCCTGAATACTTTAAAGAGGTAGTGAACAGTAGATTTGCCTAAGGCAATGTGTCATTTGATTTCTTGACTGCTGGTTCCATGGTTGTTGATTGTGGATCCAAGCAAAATTAAACCTTGGACCACTTCAATCTTTTCTCCTTTTATTACCATGTTATTTATTGGTCTAGTTCTTGGAGATTTTTGTTTTCTTTACATTGATGTGCAATCCATACTGAAGGCTGGAATCTTTGATCTTCATCATCAAGTATTTTAAGTCCTTTTCACTTTCAGCAAGCAAGCTTTTATCATCTGTGTATCACAGGTAGTTGATGAGTCTTCCTCCTATCCTAATGCCATATTCTTCCTATAATCCAGCTTCTCAGATTATTTGTTCAGCATACAGGTTGAATAAGTGAAGTGAAATAATACAACCCTATTGCTTCCCTTTACTGATTTTAAACTAGTCAGTAGCCCCTTGGGTTTGAACAACTGCCTCTTGGTCTGTGTACAGGCTCCTCATGTGCACAAGTAAGTGTTCTGGAATACCCATTTTTTGCAATATTATCCATAGCTTGTCATGATCCCCACAGTTGAAAGCATTTGCATAGTCAGTAAAGCACAAGTAAACATCTTTCTTGTGTTCTCTGTTTTCAGCCACGATCCATCTGATGTCGGCAATGATATCCCTCGTTCCACTTGAATTTGGCTTGAATTTCAGGAAATGCCCTGTTGATGTGTTATTGCAGCCTCTTTTGCATTATCTTCATTAAAATTTTTCTTGCATGTGATATTAATGATATTGTTCTATGGTTTCTACATTCTATTGTCAAAGACTTCATTTTGGATCTACAATCAACACTCATGGAATCAGCAGTCAAGAAATCAAAGAATATGTTCCATTAGGCAGATCTGCTGCATACAACCTCTTTAAATTGTTATTAAAGAAAGATATCATTTAAAGACTAAGGTGTACCTGACCCAAGCCATGGTATTTTCAGTTGCCTCCTGTGCATGTGAAAGGTAGACAATATATAAGGAAGACAATAGAAAAATTGATGTATTTGAATTATGGTGTTAGGAAAGAATATTAAAAATACCATTGCCTGCCAGAAGAACAAACAAATTTGTGTTGAAACAAGTACAGCCAGATGCTCCTTAGAAGTCAGAATGGTGAGACTTGGTCTCATGTATTTCAAAATTGTTATCAGGAGGGAGCAGTCCCTGGAGAAAGACATCATGCTTGGCAAAGTGGAGAGTCAGTGAAAAATAAGGAAACTCCCATCAAGTTGGAATGCCCCAGTGGCTGAGGTAATGGTCTCAAACAGAGCAACACTGTGAGAATGGTATAGGATGGGGCGTATTTCATTTTGTTTTGCGTAGGGTAGCTATGAGTCAGAACCATCTCAACAGTACCTAACAACAAAATTATATTTCCTTATTGTTTGTTTATGTCCTTTGGTTATTTATCAATTGTTGTTATTGTTGGTAAGTGCCGTTGAGTCGATTCCGACCCATAGTGACCCTGTATAGGGTTTCCAAGGAGCAGTTGGTGAGCTTGAACCACCGACTTTGCGGTTCAAATGGCTTTGCAGTCTGATGCATTAGTCCAGAGCACCACACCAGTACTCCCTATTTATCAATTAGGTGCTTAATTTTCTTTTAGCAATTTTAGCCATTGCAATTATATTAATAATACTAACACTTTTTTTCTTGTTTACTGAAAGTATTTTTTAAGTCTACTTGCCTGATTTTTTAATGAAAAGTTATTTTTAAAATAGAATATTAATGAGAGAGACCTGAACACATAGAGGGTTTTTTTTTCAGAACATACTTTCTTCTAATACTAGATTTGTTCTTTGAAGGCCCAAATGACATGGTATTCTGAAGCGCATGCAAATGTCAAGAATAGTTTAGGTAATAGAGGTGTCAGACATTTTTCTAATTTTACAGGAGAAGAGGAGCTAAAGTTGTATCCAAGAGAGTTGATGATTTCAAAGAAAAGTTTCAACATAAACTTGGAAGAGTTTTAGACCCGTAAGTTGATGATTACATTTAAATTCAGACTTTTTGAATTGAATTTAAATATTACTTGTGTGGTAAATGTTGGTTTGTGTTGTTAGATTCTGCTGTTAAATAAGAAAATCATTTTTTTGGCTGTTATTAATCATTTCAACTCTATTAACCCCTGTAAAAGCTTGGGGTTCCAGGTAAGTGTGAGTCTTTTAAGATGAAGAGGGCATTTGGAGAAAAGGAAGGGTTGAATATTTTACAAAGATTTATTTCTGGGCTATCAGAAAATTTAACTTATTATGTTTTTCTTTCTCTCACTCTCTCTATACACACACATACACATACTCATAAATATACTGTTATACCTATCTATCTGTCATCCTCAGTAGTTCTGTTTTGAATGTGTTCTGTTTTCTTTTTTATCTTTTAAATGTGAGCTACTGAATGTGCATTAAAGCATTCAGCCATTGTTAGTACAAGTCAGTATGCAAGATCACACAGAACTCTGGGAGAACTTTTGTCTGATATCCTTACTTTGGCTATAGTAGAAACCATAGTCTATTAAGAACATATGGCTAGCATATTTTAAATTCCAACAATGCCCTGTGGTGAGTATTTTAACTAAAGGGTTTGTTTTCTTTGATAGCATTGCAGAAACAATGAATGTTCCCCCAAACCACACATTTGGTGCTTGTCTCTGCCCTGAGGAGTATGGTAAGTATACAAGTTTTCTTAAAAAAAACAACGTATTCGGTTAAGTTCACCAACAACTTTCCAAACTTCTAATTTTAAAGACTTAAAATTTGCATTAATAGTAATGAGAAAAATGTAAGGCAAGAGAGAAAATAATGATTTCACATTATGTTTGAAATAGGTAAAGTTTAAAGCCTTTGCAATGAATACTTCCAAGTGTAGTTAAGACTTTGCATTTTATTTAGAAAATAAATGTCTGTATAGAAAACGTCAAAGTAAAGCGAAGTAGTTTTCTAATGAATTCAAATAGTACTAAACCCTTTGATATTAAAATGTGGTCCACAGCCTGTCAGTAATGTTGCCCACCCCGAGACTTGTGTGACAGGCAAAGTCTCAGGACCTGTACTAGATCTATTCAGGCAGACTTCACAGGACCTGCACCAGATCTACTGAGTCAGAATCTGCTATTTAACAATATTCCCAGGTGAGTGGTATGAACATGAAAGTTTGAGAAAGCCCTTCGCTGAACAACCACATAATTAACCATTCTCTCCCCACCAGGCAATCAATCCATAAAGGGGAAGATACTTCACAGGACTTTTCTCTTTATTTGTAGGGGTTCTAAAAGACAAAGGGGTGAAAAATGAGCTAAAGCTGTCTGTTAGTGGTTTTCATTGAGGGAGGTTATTAAATAGGCAGGTTCCTGGAACTCATGTGCAGATAATCTGATTTGATAGATTCTTATATATGCTAGAGTTTAAGAACTACTATTGAAAATATCATAGCCATAGTACACTCACTGTCCAAATGCAGTAAGTATTTATTGAATTTAATGTTTTGGAGCAGTATTAATCAATACATTAGCAAATTGTATTTTGATTCTATTTTTAGCTGAGCTATTGCATCTTTAATAGATGCTTTTAGACAGGGAAAGAGTGTATGGGGGTACTTTATCCTGCTGACTACTGGATCCTCAGGCACCTTTCATCAATATTTATTGCATGAATTGGTGAATCCAGTGCATAGTTGATCATTTTGACAATTTGACAACATTGGCAAGTTTCCTAATGGTTGATATTATCCTCATGTATTGAATGATGAGGTAGTCTTATAAAATTAAAAGAAAGGAAATTGCTATTAATATTTTTTTGAAGTATATGAGTCTCAGCCTAAGTGAAATATAGTGCTACTGTGGCAGTCCTCTCTGCGTTTTTTTGTGTTTTTTTTTTGAGTTCTGGATAGACACAGAGTAAAATTTACTTTGATTCTGGCTTTTGTGATTATTATTGAGTTTCCTAATAGCATCTATTTAGTGGAAAGCAGCAAGGACTGTCTGGTTCTAGGGGCATAGGAGTTTCTTTACTGGGCCTGGGTTTCTTCTGTCTCCTTACTTAGAGAAATAAAGGCAGCTGCACCAAGATTGCCTCATCCACAGGGTCTGGAGTTGTTTCTTGTAGTAAGATGCCCCCAGGAAGAGTGCAAGTCTGTGTTCAACTCCCAAAATGCACCAGGGCAGAGGTAAAGTGAAAGAAAAATCCAGGCACAAGGATAGTCATGCATGATGGTCGCTGGTTGTAGGCAGAGTGTAAATGAGGAGTCTGTTTAGCTTTACTGACTGACATGATGTGGTAGTGAAGTTATGTGTCTCTCTCTTAGAGTCAGAGCTTGCATTCCTGATTTCATTTCTTTAGAAATGACTCGAGTGATTGCAAGTGATTTGACATTAATTTCATAGATATTCTTTCAAGGCCAAGGCAGAAGAACATACAGTATAGGTCTCACCCACCAGATAATCCTGGGGGAGTGTCGTGGCAAAATTAAAATGCAAATGAAAAAAGACAACCATTCAAGTGGTTATCTTTGGATGTTAACAAGAGAGAGCAGGACTCTGAAAAGAATAAAATACTCAAACAAAAGCAATATCATTGAACAAGAGTCTCCATTGCATAGAATAGCCCCCAAAGGGTTTATACCTGAGTTCAGAGTAAAGAAAGAAGTCACACTCATTTGTCATAAATCATCCCTAATAGTCTTAATTTCCATTCCCAGAGTCTTTTCTTGTGTCTTGCTCACTTTAGGTCTGTCTCTTGATAGTTGATCCTACATCAAATCCTTATTCTGAGGCAGTCACCTTGTTTCTGTAATCAGCATTCATTATTGTCTTAGTCTGGCTACTCTAGAGGAGCAAAACCAGTGAAATGTATATATAAATACGTATCAAGAGATTAACTTTTAGAAAATTTTCATTTTCTAGAAGTAAATTTCACAATGCTCCTTCATTGTGATGAAATATGCTGTTTCCATAACTTAGGCAGCATTCCATAATTTTGGCAGCATTCTAAAGACCTCTACCGGCTCACGTGGTTGCAGTTAGGCAGCAGGTTGGGGATGTCTGCTGGTTTAAGGGGGGCCATTTTGTTAAGTGTCATTAAAGAGTCAGTTTTGACTCATGGTGAACCTGTATAGGATTTCCAAGGTTTTAAATGTTTGCGGGAGCAGAAAACCACATCGTTCTCCCACAGAGCGACTTATGGGCTTGAACCACTGACCCTGTGGTTCACAGTCCAGAGCGCATCCTATGGAGCCATCCCACTCACAGGGAGCCATGTTATTATTGTTGTTAAATGCCATTGACTTGGTCTGTCTCCTAGCAACCTTGTATAGAGTTTCCAAGGAGCAGCTATTGGGCTTGAATTGCCTCCTTTGTGGTTTGAAGTCCAGTGCTGATACTTCAGTGCCCTAATATGCAAATTAGGTAGAAGGCTTAAGACTTCTTCAGTGTACATCTCAAGAACTCTAAAGGTCAGAGGATGAGAGAGATGCAGCATCAAAAGGTTGAATGAATTAGGTTTGACAGGACATCCTTTTATGTACAGGCTACACTACCAAGAAAGCACCTCATTCAGCTGCTTGGCTGCTCATATCAGATCACTAAATAGAAGGTAATTCCATAGTGTCTGCCAAATCACTGAGAATCATGGCATAACTAAGTTGACACAAAGCATTAACTCTCATAGCTGTGGATTCTTAGCTAAACTTACTGTCTATCTGAAGGACCAAAACTTATTTCAGAGTGCATGGTATCTCTTAATTTTTAAATTAATTACCAATGACTTAAAGGTGCTATGAGTTCTCATTAAACTCTTGAAAGACGCTTCTATATATTGCCTTATACAGAATTGTCTAGAACCAATGTTGAACTCTGGTGTGGCACTGTAGAAGAGACACTGGACTGCTAACTGCAAGAGTAACATTTCAAACCCACCAACCACTCTCAAAAACCCTATATAGGATCACTATATGTAAGAACTGACTCCATGACATACAACAAGAACAACAAAATCAACGATGCAATTTAAATGAATCCATTCAGGCTATTACAGCCAACTGCCACAAGGTGAAACTGTTCCAAGAAAGCTAAGAGGTCCTGGAAGAAAAAGAGAGGTGTGAAACAGCATGGTCAGATGAAATCTAATTCCTGTCAACATTAATATCAAAGGAATTTTTTCAAAAAGGAATGACTAGAAATGAGGTTTTCTAGACAGTGTAGGTGTTGTTATTACTTACTTTGTGGTGTAAATGAGGATGGTTAAAGTAAGGGCCAGGTCTGGGGGATGGAGCGGAAGACTGGAAAAGGTATTGCTTAAAGATACCTGAGAGGGGTGCAGGTAAGGACTCAAAAGAGAACTGGGAATGGGCAACTGGGAATTTTTGCTAGGAGGGAGGAGGGAATTTGAGTCTAATTCTCATAATGGCTTCCAGAGGATCAGTCAAGTCCTAGGCATCAGAGTTGTCCCAGTATGGAATCAGCCCCAGCTTTTAGATCGTCTATAGACAAATGTCTCTTGAAAGATAGCCAGACAAAGGCCTCACAAGCTTAGAAAATAACTGGACAATTGGATGGGTCTCATGATGTGTCCACAAAACTTATATTTTCAGATTATTTTTTCTTGAGCAAGGAAGTGACATTAAATGGATATTAATTTTTATCAATTACTTTCTGTTTTTTATACACAGAATGTTCTGTCATGATGCACATTAGTGTTACATAGTTAGATGTGAGTTCCTTTATTCACAGGGCTTAACAGGTCTCTCTCTTATTTTTAGGTTGGAAAAAATATTGACAAACTTTAAATCTAAACTTTAAAGATTTTTCCCCCCCTTTCTGTTAGGAGCTGGTGATCTCATCCATAATAGACTTCCGGGTGAATATCTTCGAGGCAAAGACAGACAGCGAGCTATGATTGCAGCGGTTCGACATCACTTGAAGAAAGTTAACTGCCAAAACTTTGACACTTTGCTGGCAGCCTTCAGGCACTATGACAAGGCCAGTAGCAGAACAGTGCTTTTTGGTGTATGCATGGGATTGTGGATCCCAGCAAGTTGATGTAGCTCAAGGGTTGGGAAAAACAGCTCACTGCCTAGCTTTATAAAGAAAGTTGGGGAAAAAAAACACACAAAAACAAAGTTTTACTAGAACACAGCCACACCAATTCATTTTACCTATCATTTAAAGTTGTTGCTGCACTTGCAAAAGAGACTGTATGGTATGTGAAGCAGAAATATTTACTATTTGACTCTGGACAGAAAATGTTTGCTGACCTCTGGTGTAGATCAGCTGTTCTAAAATGTGCTTCCTGTACCACCATCAGTATGCTTAGGAGCATGTTAGAAATGCAGATGCTAAGGTCCACCCAAACCCAAACCAAACCCTTTGCCATTGATTGAGTTCAACTTGTGGTGACCTTATGTGTTACAGAGTGGAACTGCTCTTAAAGGGTTCTCTTGACTGTAATCCCCCCGTCCCCAACTTTGTACTGTGAATTGATTTAAAGTTTACAGAGTAGATTATCAGTGTTTCACTCAACAAATCATATACTTTGCTTCATTACACAGTGCAATCCCCTCCATGTACCTCGATTCACTTTAACTATTGCATTTCTTTCTGAGTCTCCTGCTACTTTCATCTTTCCTCTGCTAACCTCCCTCTTGTTGTATATTGCTTGCCCTGTCGTCCATGTTAATGTGTGTCTACCCTCTAGCATGTGAATAATGTTTCCTCCCCGCCCCCCGGAAACAACAAAAAAAAGTTCCTTTAACAAAAAAAACCTTTAAAAAAAATTTTTTTTCCACTTTGGTCTCATATAATATCTATCTTTTTGTGATTGAGTGATTTTACTTAGCATATTGTCCTCCAGGTTCAACCATGTTGTGAGGTGTTTTACAGACTCATCATTATCCTTCAACGTTTTATAGTATTCCATTGTGTGTATGTACCAAAATTTGTTAAACCATTCTTCTGTTGAAGGGTATTTACGCTGCCTCCATCTTTTTGATATAGCTCTTGTAGGTAGCATATTGAAGGATCCTGTTTTATTATCCATTTTGCTTTCGATATGTTTCTTGACTAGTACATTTAATCCATTTACATTCAGTGTAATTATCATTAGGTACAAATTGATTGCTCTCGTTTTCCTGTAGAGTTTTTTTTTTGTGTGTGTGTGTGTGTGTGGTGCTGCAGGATTCTTTGTTCCACATAATTTTCTAAGCTGAGTTAATTTCGTCTGGGTGTTTTCATTTTCATTTCTGTTGTGTTAATGTTTGCTAAATCTTTCTGACTTTTTCTCTTATTTTGATGTGCAAGCATATTATTTTCTTTGAGTTTATTGTGTAATTTATTGACTGTAATTTTTATGGAAGCATTTCTCCAGGCCTTTCTTCTGAGAAACAGTTGGACAGTTACAGATTAACCAATAAACATGGTAACATGAGTTTAATTGTGTTTACTAATCTGGGTGAACAAGTTCAGATGTTTTCCCCACATCAAAGATTCTGCTTTTAGGATTCTCTCCTTGTCTTTGATTTTGGAGAGCTTGATTATTATATGTCTTGGTGATTTTCTTTTGGGGTCTATCCTTTCTGGGGTATGTTTGGCTTCTTGAATGTTTATCTTCTCATCTTTCAAGATGTTAGTGAAATTTTCTTCCAGAAGCTCTTCAACTATCTCATCTGTAGACTTCTTTGATTCTTCCTGTTCTGGACTGCCAATAATTCTTAAGTTGTTCCTCTTCATATTATCCAGCATGAATCTTAAACTCTTTTCAGATTTTTTAATCCTTTTTTCTGCTTGCTCTTCTGTCTTAGCAGTATTGAGAGGTTTGTCTTCTAGCTTGCTGGTTCTGGCTTTCATCTCTTCAGTTCTGCTCCTTTCCCCTTTCAATGTATTGTCCATTTCTGATATTATTAATCATGTGGACCTCTTTTAAGATTCTGCTTTTAGCTATTGTTAGCTTTTGTCTTTTTCCCAGCCACACAGCACCTAGAATGAAAACCTCTTTGTGAGCTTTTAGTCCCTGACCTGCTTTGCCCAGTAATTAAGGTAAGCATGGACTTATTTGTGTGGTGAAACCCAAGTGAAATTGTTCACTATAGATTAGTAAGTAAGCAGAAATAATCCCATACTTATCTTGTTTATTGGGTAATCCTCCCCTGATATTGGATGGGTTCAAGGCCCCAGTGTTTAAGATAACAGCTCATTGAAACTGCTTGCACCACACAAGCTTCTTGAAGTCCTCCCTGGGCTACTGAATTAGGAAATCAGGTGTGGTCCAGTAGTGGTGTTTTAACAAGTCCTCCCTCCAGGTGCTGCTGATGTACTCTCAAGTTTGAGAACTACGATTGCAGACTATGAAGCTGCAGTGTGTTGGGAACACCAGGAAAGGGAAAGCTCTGTAACTTCCTGGGGAAGACCTAAGAGTCTATATCTAAATCCAAACATGCACACACAGCACCTTAAGTGTATACCTAAGCCAAGCTTACTTGGGAAACATGGCCTTGGGAATAGAAGGGACACAGGAGATCACATAATAGAATTTTACAAGACCCATGATATATTCCATTATAAATATCTTCTTTAAACAAATAAAAGATGATTATACACATGGACCCCACCACACTGAGTACACAGGAATCAAATTGGCTACATCTGTGGGAAGAGACTGAGAAACAGCTCAATATCATAAGCCAA
>NW_006408548.1:25515969-25521341 GCF_000296735.1 Chrysochloris asiatica
TATACCAAAATGCAGTCATTAGAAAGAACAAGGGGATACTGAATGGCTTAACATAAGGGAAGGTGTGCACTAGGGTTGTATTTTTTCACCATACTTATTCAATCTGTATGCTGAGCAAATTAACCGAGACCTGGATTATATGAAGAAGAGCATGGCATCAGGATTGGATGCATACAATATGCAGATGATACAACCTTGCTTGCTGAAAGCGAAGAGAACTTAAAATATTTACTGATGAAGATCAAAGATGGCGGTATGAAGTATGGAATATACCTCAAGATAAAACAAGTCTTTACAACTGGACCAATAAATAACATCATGATAAATAGAGAAAAAATTGAAGTTATCAGCAACTTCAATTTGCTTGAATTCATAATCAGCACTCAAGAATCAGCAGTCAAGAAATCAAACATGTTTTGCATTAGGCAAATCTGCTGCACAAGACCTTTTTAAAATGTTCAAGTGCAAAGATAATGAGTTTCAAGACAAAAATGCACCTGACCCAAGACATGGTATTTTCTTTTGCTACATATGCATGTGAAAGTTGGATAATGAATAAGGATGACCATAGATGAGTTGATGTATTTGAATTATAATGTTGAAGTAGAATATTGAAAGCACCATAGGCTGCCAAAAGTACAAACAAATCTATGTTGGAAGAAGTACAACCAGAATGCTCCTTAGAAGCAAGACGACAAGACTGTCTCTGATACTTTGGATGTATTGTCAGGAGGGACCAGTCCTTGGAGAAGGACATTATGCTGGGTAAAATGGAGGGTCAACATAAAAGAGGAAGGCTCCCAATTAGATAGATTGGCCCTGTGGCAGAAGCAGTGGACTCAAGGATAACAGCAGTTGTGAGGATGGCATAGAACAGCGTTTCATTCTGTTTGGTATGGGGTCACTATGAGTCAGAACTGACTCAATGGCACCTAACACCAAGAAGTCAAACAGAATGTATCTCCCTGTGAAAGCAGAATATGATTTCAGTTTTGAGAGAGCAAGATTTTTCAATTTTCAAGCAACTCTAAATTTCTTTTGGTAAAGTCAAATTATTCTAGGTTTTTGTTAAGTGCTGTTGAGCTGGTTCCAACTCATAATAACCTTGTATAGGATTTCCATGGAGTGGCTGGTAGGCTTGAACTGCCAATCCTGTGGTTGGTAATAAAGTGCTTATCCTACAGCACCGCACCAAGACTTCTATTTTAGGCCATCTCTGGATTACTTTTTACAAAGCTGCACTGCTTTTAGCTTATGGGAGCTCTGGTAGCGTAGTGGTTACGTATTGGGCTGCTAACCTCAAGGTCGGCAGTTCGAAACTACACCAGAGAAACATGAGATTTTCTGCTCCCGTAAAGATTTACAGTCTCAGAAACTCTGTGTAGAGTCAGTATGAGTTGGAACCTACTCCACAGTACTTAACAACAACAAAGTAACACTGTAAGCAACTGCCCTGTGAAACATAGCTTTTTTTTCCCCGATGTGCTGTTTTTTTTTCCGTTTATTCCTTGTATCTTTTTATTCAGAAACCCAGTCTTATGAAGAGAATAACTGTCACCTGTCACCATTCAAGTATCTGGAGTCCTGGTGTGGCACTGTAGTAGGAAAAATCCTGGACTGCTAACCATCAGCTAGTGTTTCAAGCCCATACTGGAAAGCCCTATAAAGGGTTGCTGTGAGTCAGAACTGACTCCATGGCACTCCAAGTATCTGGTATGTTTTTAACTCATGGACAGTATACAATTATGTATACCTCTTTGTCTTGGCATCAGGAAGCTCAGAGTCAATTCCACAAAATCCATTTAATTTGTGAACATGGCCTTACAGCATGCATTTTGTGTGTTCTTTTTATTCCAGTTTTCATCCTTATTTCCTTTTGTTATGATTTCTTCACTTTTTAGACTTTTTAAATTGTACCTATTTTTCTAGGCAGCAGAACATTTTAGAATGAGTCTGCTGCTGCATGCCGTTGATTTTGTTCAGTTACCCTGAGTAAGGTTTATGTGTTGTAAAGCTATGGCAGCAGAAAGCCTCATCTTTCTCCCGGGGAGTGAATAGTGTATTTGAACTGCAGACCTTGCAGTTAGCAGCCCAACACACAACCCACTGTGCTACCAGGACTCCTTAGAATGAGTCTAGTATGAACAAATTTAAGCTCCTAAAGAAGTGTGTGAGATGATGCAGTACATCAATATCTTGATAGGAAAGGAAAAATGGGAGAACGATTTCAGTATACTACAAAAAGAAAAGAGACTGTATTTATGTCTCCCTTCCACTGAGAATATATTGGGAAAGTTATACGTTATGATTTTTACTAAAAATCAAAACAAAACATAAAATCAAACTTGATCACTCATTGTATACTTCACATTAAGCCTAGTGATTTTTATTTTGTTCTTTGGTTAGAGGCCTGTGTGCTAATGAATAAAAGCAGTTTAAAGATCTCATTTAAATCTGTGCTAATCATGTACAGACTGATACACACAAACCAGTGTTCAACTACATTTCTCACAAAGCTATGTTTGAAGAAAGTGTAAGTAATTTGCAGGTGTAGGATTTTACACAAAAACTGTTTATATCTAATTTTTAATAGCAACCAATTGCTATTTAGATACAGATAATTTCAAAATGATTTCTCATAATGAAAATATGTAATCTAAAATAAGCACATTAAAAGATTTTACTCAAATCCAGCTATTTTACACAGATGATATTGGGGGACATTTACATAGCAATGACATGAATAACGGAACCTACGCAGTACATTTTGCCCTGCTTCTTAAAATTTCTTCATTTTAAATGCAATTATAGGCAAAATGATCATCTTAATAGCTGTTGATTATCTTAGTAAACCACCAGGCAAATTCCTTACGATAAAATTAAATTAAGCAGGAAAGAAATTACTGGAAAACTATTTAATGCTGATATGCCTTTTAAAGAGTTAATTTTTCATATGCACAGTGTAGTGTTCAGTGTCCTTAAGGAGCTTTTTTTCCTAGGGTAATAACATTTGGGTCTTCCTAGTATAGCTGTAGGATAATTTTTAGTTCTATGAATTTTATATTGTTAGATGCACAGATTCAATGGACAGAGAAAACAAGATGAACTACTAAACTATACTCTTCTAAAAGAATCCTCTTAGGTTTTAAGTAAATTAATTCTATACTTACTGAGTACTCACTATATATATCAAGAAAGAGCTCTGGTGGTTCAGTTGATTATGTATTATATTGCTAACAGCAAGGTTGGCAGGTCAAACCCACCAGACACTCCACAGGAGAAAAATGAGGTAGTCTGCTCCCATGAAGAAGATTGCCAGTCTCAGAAACCCTACAGGGCAGTTCTACTCTGTCCAAATAAGGGTTATGCTAAGTCAGAATCGACTTGACAACTGTGGATTTATTGCTGTTTTTTTAAAAATACTTCCAGCACTATGTTCAATAATGTAAAGACTTTCCTTCAGGGAACTTACAATCTAGAGGAGGAATAGACCATGAATCAGAGTAGCAGTGGTATAGAGGAGCTGGCTTGAGAGAGCCTGTTGTTCACTTTTAAGGGAGTTTGCAAGCCATTTGACATCACAATGTAGTTTGAAATTGGACACAAGAGTATTTATGCCATGGAAAGCAGATTTCTTTCCCCACCAAGGAGAAGGTCAGTTGGTAAGCATTTTCAACACACCATTGGAATAAAGTGAGAGTCAACTGATACGAGAAACTCTGAGTTGTAAACACTGATTTTGATTTTTATTTATCATAAACTATGTCATTCACGATGGATGCTCCTAGCAATGCACATAACTGATGATTTTTCCTTTATTAATTTTCTAATTACATGTGAAAAGCATAGTAATTTCTACTTGATAAAGTATTACATTTGTTGCAACTGTGTAAACATTGTTAGCTTGAAAGTAGAATAATCTCCTCAAAAACTTTGCATGATTTGAGGCCATGAGGTGGAGCACTGCCAAGAACTGTGAAGGGCCTGAGATTTTACCCTAAATGCAAGCTAACAAGTTAGTCTGTCACAGTTTTATGAATGCTGGCAACAGGCACAGGCATCTGGTCAGAGAAAAAAGATTTATGGCAATAGTGGTACCCAGAGTATCAGCATTTGCTCTCATTCCCCAAGTTCCAATCACCACAAACAACACAATAAGAACTTGCTGACAGATGTATACAGAACAGTTTTTGTTATAGGAGTAGAACCTTGAGTTTAGGGAAACAATTTTTTATAATAGGCAGTAAGCTGCCTAACTTTTCCACTGTCGTTATACTGAACAGTAGCCCTTTGCTCACTGGGATATACTACTGTAGCTCTCAAAAATGTTACTACAAAAATGCTTGAAAAGGCCGCTAGTGTCTTTTTTTTTCCCCTAAACATGTGAGAGACTCTTGGAGAATTGTCTCCCCAAAATACCTATTCCTTGTTTCTATAACATTTTGACATTGGGCAGAGTTTCCCATAAATATGACACTTTGTTGGTCATTCTGATGAATCAGACAGATAAGTCCATTCAATTTATTTCATATAACATTTAATTAATACTGCTATCAGTAGGACTTCCAGTCATATCTGCAAAACTGACCTTAACTTTGACTTCTAGGGTCTTAGGACCCGAAAACTAAATGAGGTTTCTGTAATTAACGTTCTGCTTGGTCTAAGGCATTAATCCAGGCATATCAGGATGTATCAATGTTTGCACAGATTCCAAGTTGGCCTAAACGGAGGAAGTCTAGAACAATTCTATCATCTGTAACAATCCTGGCCATTGAGGTGAGGTGATCTGAATGCTTTCCAGATCGAGGTGGTGTTCTGGACAAACTCTGTATCACATTTTCCAATGGAATGAATTTCAATATAGGGATAAATTCACATAGAATGCACAAAAATGAATTCCTTCAGTAAGCAATCCTGGGTGACTAAGGATAACTTCATATAGGAAAAATCTCCACAGTTGTCTGAGGTATATATGATCTACTATGGTGTTTTGTTAAACTTTTCCTAAATACTTCAATATTGTTTATAGTTTCTACATGTACAACTTAGTGACATTTATTACATTCTTTGAGTTGTGCAGCCATGACTACCCTCCTTTTCTAAGTTGTTCCTGACTCATTAACATAAGCTCATTGCCCCCTAAGGTTTCTATCCCATAATGTGAGTTTGAGTCCATATTGCTGTTGCTGTTAAGTGCCGTCAAATTGGTTCTATCCCATAGTGACCCTGTATAGGGTTTCTGAGGAATGGCTGGTGAGCTTGAACTGCCAACCTTGTGGTTCAAACCAGCTTTGCAGTATAGTGCATTAACCCACATCGTGACACCAGGACTCCATTGGTTGTTTGGTTGGTTATATGCTGTGGAGTTGGTT
>NW_006408548.1:25522846-25527286 GCF_000296735.1 Chrysochloris asiatica
TATCAAAATCCATTTGAGTTCTTCCATTTGGAAGTACTGTATTTATATTATCCCATCTGCTTGCTTTGTAGTTGCCTTCATTAAAAATTGACATCACTGTTTCTTTCCCTAGTTTTAGTCCCGTTGTGCTGCTGGCTAATGTGCTGGACTGCAAAGTAGGTTTGAACTACAAGGTTGGCGGTTCAAACTCACCAGCCATTCCTTGGAAACCCAATATAGGATTACTATGGGTTGGAATTGGCTTGATGACATTAACAACAGGAACAGGTTTCTTTTACTTGAAATACTTCAATATCTGGATTGGCATCCTGTGTGATACTGTAGGGTAAGCACTCTACTGCAATGATGGTTTGAAGTGCAATATTGGTGGTTCAAATTCACTAGCTGCTCCTCGGAAAACCTACACAGGGTTGCCATGAGTAAAAACTGACTTAACAACAACATATCTGAATTGAGTTCTAGGTGGTGTTGTCATGTATGTTAATCTCAGGTTGTTGTCTGCTCTTGATGGTTCTCAGACCAAAAGATACCCTTTAGTATTTTTTGTAAAGTTGGTCTGGTTATATAAATTCCTTTTATTTCTGTTTATCTGGAAATGTCCTAATTTCACCATTGTATTTGAGGGACAGCTTTGCTGGGTACATGATTCTTGTTTGGCAGGTTTTTTTGTTTTTTTTCCTTTCAGAGTTTTGTATATGTTTTCCCATTGCCTTCTTGCTTGCATGATTTCTCCTGAGAAATCAGAGCTTATTCTTATTGGTTCTCCTTTGTAGGTAAATTTTTTCTTTTTCTTTTTAAACTTTTTTTGTGAATTGAGTGAAGGTTACAGAGCATATTCCAGTTTTGCATTCATCAAATCATGTACATTTCCTCATTAAAATAATTGCAATCCATTCCTTGTACTATCAGTTGACAGTGTTTACCTGTATTTAACTTGCATGCTTCCCTGTGTTGTACCTGCATCTTTCCTGTGCTACCCTCCTTCTTATTGTATATTACTTGCCTTGTTACTCATGTTAATATGTGTCTCCCCTCTGTATTTGTGCCCATTCCAAAGAGATGTGACCCAACAGAATGTGGAAATCATTGGACAATATCTTTGATATCCCATGCAAATAAAGTTTTACTAAAGGTAATACAGAAACGGCTACAATCATACATTGACAGAGAACTCCCAGAGGTTCAAGCTGGATTCAGAAGACGATGTGGAACGAGGGATATTATTGCTGATGTCTGTTGGATCTTAACTGAAAGCAGAGAATACCAAAAAGATGTTTACTTGTGTTTTATTGACTGCGCAAAGGCTTTTGATTGTGTGGATCATGACAAACTATGGACAACATTGCGAAGTACGAGTATTTCGGAACATTTAATTGTGCTCATGAAGAACCTGTACATAGACCAAGAGGCAGTTGTTTGAACAGAAAATGGGAACACTAAATGGTTTAAAATTAGCAAAGGTGTGTGACAGGGTTGTATTCTTTCACTATACTTATTCATCCTGTATGCTGAGCAAATAATCCAAGAAGCTGCATTATATGAAGAAAAACATGGCATCAGGATTGGAGGAAGACTCATTAACAACCTGTGATATGTAGATGATACAACCTTGCTTACTGAAAGTTAAGAGGACTTAAAACATTTACTGATGAAGATCAAAGAGCACAACCTTTGGTAATGGATTGCATCTTAATGTAAAGAAAACAAAAATCCTCATCATGGACCAATAAGCAACATTCTTATCAATGGAGAAAAGATTGAAGTTGTCAAGGACTTCATTTTTCTTGATCAATCATCAACACTCATGGAAGCAGCAGTCAAGAAATCAAATGATGTATTGCATTAGGCAAATCAGCTGCAAATGACCTTTTTATAGTGTTGAAGGACAAAAATGTCAGTTTGAGGACTTAGGTGCACCTGACCCAAGCTGTGGCATTTTCAGTAACCTCATATACATGTGAAAGTTGGACAGTGAATAAGGAAGATTGTAGAAGAATTGATGCTTTTGAGTTATGGTGTTGGAGGAGAATATTGACAGTATGATGGGCTGCCAAAAGAACCAACAGATCTTGTTGGGAAAAAAAAGTGTAGCCAGAATGCTCCTTGGAGACCAGGATTGCCAGACTTTGTCTCTCATACTTTAGACATATTGTCAACAGGGATCAGTCACTGAAGAAGGATATCATGCTTGGTAAGGTGGAGAGGCAGAGAAAAAGAGGAAGACCCCCGACAAGATGGATTGGCAAAGTGGCAGCATCAGTGGGCTCAAGTGTGGCAACAATTGTGAGGTTGGCCCAGGACCGGGCAGTGTTTCATTCTGTTGCACATAGGGTTGCTTAGAGTCAAGCACTGTCATTATAGATCACCATTTTTCATTTAGCAGATCATTGTAATGATTACAATATCCTCCACGCTCACTTAGCCAACAATATTTACCTCGATTACTTTTGTGTGTGTGTGTACACATACTACACTGTAAATATGTATTTGTTTAAATTTCCAAATGGCTCATTTTGCAAGTCAGCCTCCTGCCCCGAGGCACACTGCTTTTCTCAGTCCTTGGGCCTAGAGTCTACTGCTGTTCTGTCTCTCCATGCCATTGTCTCCGCCACCATCTCTGTTGTCACTGCTTCTCTGCGTATTGCCTTCCCCTTCTTTTATGTTTCCCTCCCCTGTTCAGCTCTTTTACCTCCTCATTTCTTCAATTTGTTTTAACATCTGTAAGATAGCAAGTTTCAGAGTCTCTTCTGACATACATTTTAAGTCTTTTTCTTCTTTCTTGTTTTCTTAATGACCTTTTGCTTTCTTCCTGTATGATTTTCTTGATTTCATCCCACAACTCTTTTGGTTTGGTCATTAGAGTCTAATTCATCAAATCTCTTCTTGAGATGACATCTAAATTTAGATGGGATATGTTCAAGATCATATTTTGCCTCTTGTGGTCTTGTTTTAATTTTCCTCAGGTTCAGCCTGTATTTATGTATGCGAAATTGGTGGTCTGTTCCACAGTCTGTCTCTGGCCTTGTTTTGGCTGATGTTATAGAGCTTTTACACTATCTCTTTCCACAGATGTAATCAATATGATTTCTGTGTATTCCATCTGGTGAGGTCTATATATATACTCTTCTTTTTTGTTGTTTTAAAAAAAGTATTTGCAATGAAGAAGTCATTGATCTTGCAAAATTCTATCTTACGATCGCCAGCATCGTTTCTATCACCAAGACCATGTTTCCCAACCACTAATCCTACCTCTTTATTTACAACCTTTGCATTCCAATTACAAGTATTACATCTTGAATGCATGTATGATCACTGTCAGCCTGAGGAAGTTTGTAGAATTCTTCAGTTTTATCATTACTGTCTAAGTGGTTGATGAGTAAATAGTTGTATTAATTGTCTTCCTTGTAGTCACACAGATAATTATCCTATCACAGAAAGTGTTGTACTTCAAGATATATGTTGAAATGTTCTTTTTGGTAAAGAATGCAATGCCATTCTTCAATTTGTCATTCTTGGCATAGTAAACTTTTGTGGTTTTCAGATAAAAAATGAATAATACCTGTCCATTTTAGCTAACAAGCGCTTAGGATATTGATGTTTATGCGTTCCACTTCATTTCCGATTTTCCTAGATTCATACTTTGTACATTCCATGTTCTGATTATTAGTGGATGTTTACACCTGTTTCTTCTCATTTTGAGTTGTGCCTTATCAGCAAATGAAGGTCCTGAAAGCTTCACTCCACTCACATCATCACGGTTAACTCTACTTTGAGGAGGCAACTCTACCCAGTTGTATTTTAAGTGTCTTACAACCTGAAAGGATCATTTTCTGACATTTTATCTAACAATATTCTGGTATGCTTCATCATGTTTCAATATTTTCATGATATGCGACTGTGTTCCACTGCTATTCATATGGTTTTCATTGACTAAATGTTTGGAAGTAGTCTGTGTCTCCTTCTTCCTAATCTGTCTTAGTTTTGAAACTCATCTGAAACCTGTTCACCATGGGTGACCCTGCTCTTATTTAAATTACTGATGGCTTAGCTTCCAGAATCACAGCAACATGTAAGCCACCACAGTATGACAAATTGACAGACAAGTGTTGATAACATATCGTAGTATTGATATTCTGGATTTCTGTTAGCAGGTTTTGTATTGTCTCCAATGCTGTGTCTGTTTTGTTTCATTTTTCCTGTAGCACTTTTCTGTATTCTTCTTTGTATAAATCGACCCCTCTTTGAAATATTGGGTTTTTTGTTTGTTTTCTTTTAATTTAAGGATTTTATTGTGGATTGAGTGAAATTTTACAGGGCACGTGATCAGTTTCACATTCAACATTTCATATAACTTGTTTCATTACATAGATTATAATCCCCTCCATATATCATCAGTTAAGAGTATTTATCTCTATCCACTTTAGCTTTTTAAAAAACACA
>NW_006408548.1:25530031-25548133 GCF_000296735.1 Chrysochloris asiatica
GCCTATTTCCTCTTTTGTCTGCTTGTCCTGCTCCACAATTCCCGTTCAGGCCGTTTTTCTACTTGGAAACAGTTCAGGGCCGGCTGTGGCCATTTGGTTTTAATTGGATACTGTCTCTTTAAATTTCAAGGAGATCTGTGCGCATGCGTAGTAGAACCTTGCGAGGGTGAGGATGGGGTGACCACTATCTCAGGCACTCCTATAGTCACCAGAATGGACATGCACAGACAGCATACAGTTTGAATAACTATGACATATACTTTTCCTGATTTCAAACCACTCAATATTCCCTAGTTCTTTTTAAACAACTGCTTCTTGGGCTATGTCCAGGTTCCTCATGAGCACAATTAAATGTTCTGGAATTCCCATTCTTAAAAAGTTATTCTTTGTTTTCTATGATCCACAAGGTCAAATGCCTTTGCATAGTTAATAAAACACAAGTAAACATCTTTCTGGTATTCTCTGCTTTCAGCCAACATCCATCTGACGTCAGCAATGATATATACCTTGTTCCACATCCTCTTCTGAATCCATCAGGAATTTCTGGCAGTTCCCTGTGTTCGATTGCAACCATTTTTTAATTATCTTAGCAAAATTTTACTTGATGTGATATTACTGATATTTAATCATTTTTACATCCAGTTGAGTTATCTTTCTTTGGAATAGTCACAGTATGGATCTCTTCCTGTTGGTTGGCCTGTTAGCTATCTTCCAAAGCTCTTGACATAGACTAATCGGTGTTTCTAGGGCTACACCAGTTTATTGAAAGATTTCAATTTGTATTCCATCAATTCCTTGAACCTTGTTTTTCTCTACTCTCTTCAATGTAGCTTGAATTTCTTCCTTTCATAACATGAGCTCTCTCTCTCTCTCTTTTTTTTAATGTTTTATTGTGATAGTTTACATGGGAGAACATTAGTTTTACATTCATCCTATCATATATTGTTTCATTGCCATGGTTATAATCCCCCTCATGCATCATCAACCAACCAAAGGGTATACACTACAAGCCTGCCCTCCAGTCTTCAGCACACAGCCCCCCTCTCTCTCTGTGTCTAAAGTCCCCAACTGCTCCATCTCTCCACGTCATTGTCTCTGCCTCCATCTCAGGCATCACTGCTTCTCTGGGTAGGGTCCCGCTCTCCGCTCTTCTCCCTTGATGGTCCCAGGGACCTCTGCTCCTAGACTGCAAAGTTAATCACTCACCTCCTTGCTACAAAATGTCTACCTTTACATTTCCAAACCTCACAAGCAGTCCTGATAACAATTATTCACTATTGTATCACAAGAAACCCATCCGCATTTCATTTCATCAGCCCCACCTAGACAGATTGGATACTACTCAGTGGCGAGTTTACCTTCCTTTACCCCCTCTGAATCTAGGTTCCCTCTTGAAAGTTTGTAAGCCAGTCACTTCTTGCCTTTGTAAACCCCCATTTTGGGTAGCCAATGTCCAAGTTGTCCACCCCTGTCTACTCTGTGTATAACATGGATTCTTAATCATATGCTCTCTCCCTCCTTCCTTCAGTACCTTCAGTTCATAATTATATTGTTGTTGTTTTTAAATGCCATTGAATTGGTTATGACTCATAGTGACCCTGCATAGAGTTTCTGAGGAGCAGTTGGTGACTTTGAACCACTGACGTTATGGTTCAAACCCACCATTATCCTATGGTGGCACACCAGGACTCCTCGTAATCATATGCTTCCTCCTAAAATAATTGGCAGGAGTCCTGGTGTGGTGCTGTGGGTTTTACTGTGCCAGACTGCAAAGCCTTTCGAACTTCAGGGTCGGTGGTTCAAGCTCACCAGCTGCTCCTCTGAAACCCTATCTATACAGGGTCGCTATGGGCTGGAACCAACTCGATGGCATTTAACAACAACAACAACAATAAAATAATTGGTGGAATGTAGACTAATTCTTTCTGGTACAATGACTGTGTATTCCTTCCATTTTTTGGTGCTTCCTGCATCATTTAAAATTTTGCCCGTGCTAAGTGCCGTCGAATGGTTCTGACTCATAGCATCCCTGTATAAAGTTTCTGAGGAGCGGCTGGTGAGTTTGAAACTCTGACCTTGTGTTTCAAACAGACCTTATGGTCTGAGGCTTAGCCTACCGTGCCACACCAGGACTCTCAATATTACAAATTGAGACTTGGGTTATTTCAGCTTGAAATATGCTAAGCATGTTCTTTCCTTTTTGTTTTTAACTCCAGGCCTTTACACATTTCATTATAATTCTTTACTCTATCTTTTCAAGCTGCCCTTTGAAATGTTCTATTCAGCTCTTTTACTTCATCACTTCCTCTAGTTGCTTTAGCTTCCCTACATTCAAGAGTAAGTTTCAGGGTCACTCTTAACATCCATTCTGAGCTTGTCCTTCTTTCCTGTCTTTTTAATGACCTCTTTCTTTTTTAATGTATCCTATCCCTGATGTCATATGACAGCTCTTCTTGTTTTCAGTGTAGTTAGTGTTTAATGTATCGAATCTGTTCTTGAGGTGGTCTTTAAATTCAGGTGGGATATACTTAAAGTTATATTTTGGCTCTTGTGGACTTGTTTTAATTTTCTTCAGCTTCAATCTGAACTTACATATGTGCAATTAATGGTCTGTTCCACAGTCTGCACCTTGCCTTATTTTGGCTGATGATATTCTACTTCCCCATAATGCTGCCTTTTACCTGCGGGAGTATTAGAACCAGTGTACTCATCAGACAGCTGTCTTTGATTCACAGCTTCAAACCACTTCATTCCAATGTGACCACCTGCTGAAAATGTGCATTTCTACTTCAGATATGCAGAATCAGAATCTACAGTTTACAGAATCCCCAGGTGATTCTTATAGCTTTGATTCTCTGGAGCACCTTGTTAAAATGTAGGTTCTGATTCAATATATCTGGGTGGAAATGCAAATTCTCAGCATGGGGTTGAACTAGGATTAACCAACTTGCATTGAATTTGCTGTCCAATACTTGGCCTGCAGCTGCTTAATGAATTTCTTCACCTTAGCAGGCATTGAAGTGGAGGACCATTTATTGCCCCCTTAAAGACTGTTAAGTGCTGTCAAGTTGACTTTTAGTGATCCTGTGTAGAATTTCTGAGGTGCGACTAGTGGTTAGCAGTCTAGTGCTCATTTTATAGCATGACACCAGGATGCTCGTAAGCACTGACTGGCTGGCTGTTTGGTTATGTGTTGTCGAGTTAGTTCTGACTCATTTGTAGTTGTTAAATGCTATTGAGTGGTTCTGACTCATAGTGACCCTGTATAGGTTTTCCAAGGAGCGGCTGATGAGTTTGAACCACTGACTTTGTGGTTCACTGACCTTGCAGTCCAGTGCTTATCCTACAGCACCACAGGCTATAAATCTTTACTGGAGCAGAAAGCCTCATCTTTCTCCTATGGAGCACATGGTGGACTCAAACTGCTGACCTTTCAGTTAGCAGTCCACTACACCACAAGGGTTCCTTCCAATAGAGGTGGTAAAAATTTTGTAAGCATGGAAAACTGTAGCTAATGTTCAGAAGTACTCAGATGAAATGTCAAACAGGAATCGTACTTTTCTATGTGCATAAATAGCATGATTGTTGTTGTTAAGTACCATTGAGTAGATTTCGACCCATAGCGACTTCTGTATAGGATTTCTGAGGATCATCTCGTGAGCTTGAACTGCCAACATTGCAGTTCAAAGCCACTATGCATTCCAGCACATTAACCCACAGCACCACACCAGGACTCCAAATAGTATGCATGATTCAATAAAATGAAATAAGATGGAATGAACAAAGTTCCAGAGTCACACCATATTCCATCCAGGGTTTTAAATTACTGTTCACATACAGTCCATGCAGTGAGCACCAATTTCAATTAATATTTAACACCTCTTATGTCAAAATTGACACAAATTCTTTGAATTTATGTAATAGAGTGATTTCTTTTTCCTTAGCTATGTAATAGATGCTACATACTCTCAGAGACTAATGCTTATTTATTTATTTATTTTTTGGCTTGTGTCTAACAGAAGAGAGATGGAATGATAGATAAAGCTGAGCTACAGGAAGCTTGTGACCAGGCCAACCTGCATTTAGATGAAAAGCTCTTGGACCAGCTATTTGACTACTGTGATGTGGATAAAGATGGCATGATTAACTACTTAGAATTTGCAAATTTTCTGAACTGGAAAGACAAAATGCCTCTTAAAGAGTATGAAGAGAGGGTCATTATTAAAGGTATTTAAGTTTTGAAGGTTTTCTGAATTCTGACATGGACTTTTATATTGTTATTTCTTTAGGAGGTCAACTTTTGTCAACTTTTTATTGTATAAAACAGAAAAATATATATACATACTTCTGTAGGTATAGGGAGCTCTGGTAGCATACTGGATTATGAGCTAGACTGCTAAGCACAAGGTCAGTAGTTTGAATCCTTGGGAGAGAGATGAGTCTTTCTGCTGCTGTAAAATAGCCTCAGAAACCTGTAAAGGAGGGTCACTATGAGTCATAACTGACTTAGTGGCATGCAACCACCAACACCACCATGGATATATATATCCCTATATGGTTAATGATATTATTGTTGTTAAGGGCCATCAAGTTGGTTTTAACTCATAGTGACCCTGAATAGGGTTTCTGAGGCGTGACTAGTGAGTTTTAACCACTAATCTTATGGTCTGGTGCTTATCCTACAGCACCACACCAGGACTCCATGGTTAACTATACAGGAAGTTATATGTAAATATGAAAATACTTAAAGGTAAACTTTATGATGTTTTTCTTTTTACAAAATATAAATGATCAAATTTTGTTATATAAGAGTATATTCTACCATTGACTTCTCTTTGTCACAATATTTAACAAAAATGTATATATTTTAAACTTAGGTTAAATCACAGGGAACATGCCATTTTTATTTCTTTTGAAAATATAAATTGCAGATTTTTATGGAATAAAGAGAGGCTGTTATGGTTCCTCTAAACTTTATTTTCCATTCCTTCTTGCGGATGGATTCAGAGTTACTAAATCATTTCAGCACTCTTTGAAGTTTAGGTTGTTTCCAGGTGTATTTAAGTTAAGGTAGGTAATACTGTAATTATAATCTCACAAAGCCCTGTTTCTCATTTTATCTCATTTCTTGTGAATGCTATATTGGCCCCAGCATTACCTTTCCTTCTATATTTTCATTTTGCTTTTCTAAATGATTATGCAGTTTGCAGTTTCACCACATAACGCTGTTTGTTAGAGGTTTTACTCTAACCTTACCACCACTGAGACGTATTTCAAACATTCATGCTAATTTATCTGTATAGAATGATGATAGCTCAAATTTACTTTAATGTCCATATCTTGATTATTAGGGAGTAACATATTTTAAAAGCTTGTTTACGTTTTTGTTTCCTCTCAGAATGTCTCTCTTCTAAAATGTGAATGTACTACCTCTTTTAATTTTTTTTTTTTTTTTCTGAGTCATGTCTTTCTGCAGCTCAAAGACCACATTTGGGTCTTTGTTAATGACCTAAGTCCAGACTTTCTAGGATGGCCTGTCTATGCTAGCCATTAGATAAGCAACAGGATCTCCTCTATCTAATGAAACTTTTTATAGAAAATAACTTTATCCTAGTCTTCTCAGAAATCAAGAGGGGTGACAGGGTTTTCTTTTCCCTCTTCGCACAACCCATGAAAGAGGGGAGGGAAGTAAAAGTCCATTTTCAAACCGTGTAGTTCTTCTAGTTGTCCCTGGTTTTCCAGTCTGACTTCATCAGCGACTTTTCTTGACCTCCCAGAGGATCTTCATCTTCTCCTAAGATTTTAGGTAAGAAACTGAATACTCTTGGCCAATAAGTGGGTCAGAATATGCCCAGTAATGTTTTGCCAGAAATCATCTTATATCAAATTATATTTTACGTTTGACTTCTGATGGAAAAGGCATAAATATGCAAAGATAGTAGTCTTCAAAGTTTTCTGAGCCACTCTTTTAAAAGTGAAATGAGAGGATTTGGAACACTGGGACCCTTTGCTTTAGCTGCAACCATTGGCAGGCGCTGAATGAGGCAGGGTGGGGGGTGGTGCATACTTTATAGAGGCATGCCTTTTTCTGGTTAGCTAAAATCCCTGCCCCCCACTGAAACTGGCATACTGGCCTTTGCAGCTCCCTTAGACTTCCATAGAACGAGGACCTCCAATTGGTTTGAAATGGTTCAGTCATGACTGCTGTAGAGCATGAAGTCTGAAGGCTTTTTGCTTGCGAATGACTGTAGCCTTGTTGTTATTGTTAAGTGCGTCAAGTTGGTTCTGACCCATAGTGACCCTGTATAGGGTTCCCAGGGAAGAACTAGTGAGCTTGACCCACCGACTTTGCAGCTGAGTGCATTAACCCAAAGTGCCACACCAAAGTCCTGACTGCACCCTGTTGTTAAGTGCCGTCCAGTAGGTTCCGACTCATAGCGACCTTGTATAGGGTTTGCGAGAAGTAGCTGGTGAGCTTGAACCGCTGACTTTGCAGTGTTCAAATGGCTTTGCAGTCTAGTGCATTAACCCACAACACCACCCCAGGGCTCCTGTTGTTGTTCTTAGGTGCCATCCAGTAGGTTCCTACTCATAACAACCCTATGCATAACAACAAAACACTCCCCGGTCCTGGGCCAACCTCACAATTGTTGCCATGCTTGAGTCCATCTCTCTAGGGGTCTCCCTCTTTTTCTCTGACCCTCCACTTTACCAAGCATGATATCCTTCTCCAGTGACTGGTGCCTCCTGACAGTGTGTCCGAAGTATGAGAGATGAAGGTTGGCCATCCTGGCCTCCAAGAAGCACTTTGGCAGCACTTCTTCCAACACAGATTTGTTGGTTCTTTTGGAAAGCCTTTGCATAGTCAATAAAGCACAGGTGAACATCTTTCTAGTGTTCTCTGCTTTCAGCCAAGATCCACCGGACATTAGCAATGATACTTCTCATTCCACATCCTCTTCTGAATCCAGCTTGAACCTCTGGAAGTTCTCTTTTCAATGTATGCTTGCAGCCGTTTTTGTATTACCTTTAGAAAAACTTTACTCCCATGTGATGTCAAAGGTGTTGTCAATGAGTTCCACATTCTGTTTGGTCACCTCTCTTTGGAATGGCCACAAATATGGATCTCTTCCAATCAGTCAGCCAGGTAGTTGCCTTCTAAATTTCTTGGCATAGATGAGTGAGTGCCTTCAGTGCTGCATCACCTTCTTGAAAGATTTCAATTTTCATTCCATCAATTCCTGGTGACTTGTTCTTTGCCAATTCCTTTATTGCACCTTGGACTTCTTCCTTCAGTATCATTGGTTCTTGATCATACACTACCTCTTGAAGCAGTTGAACATGAGCCTTTTCCTTTTGATACAGTGACTTTGTGTATTCCTTCCATTTTCTCTTGATGCTTTCTGCATCATTCAATATTTTGCCCAGAGAATCCTTCAATAATGAAACTTGAGGCTTGAATGTTTCCTTCAGTTCTCCCAGCTTGAGAAATGCTGAGCATGTTCTTCCTTTTTCGTTTTCTGACTCCAGATATTTGCACATTTTGTTGTAAAATTTGACTCTGTCTTCTTAAGCTGACCTTTGAAATTTTCTGTTCAGCTCTTGTACTTCCTCATTTCTTCCATTTGCTTTAGCATCTCTCTGCTGGAAGTTTCAGTGTGTCTTCTGACATCCATTTTGATCTTTTCCTTCTTTCCAGGACCCTAAGCAGATCTTAATTCCATCCTGTCCCTAGATTTAAGTGTACAGATGCCAGAGTTCGAAACGTGGGTCTGAGGCCACTTCTCTCACAGGAACAAGCCTGGACAACATCTCTTAGTAGTCACCTGGTTGTGTTGTCATACCCCAAGGACCTCAGAGAGTGTAAACATTGCTATCAGTGGTAGTTCTCTCCCTGCTTTCCACAGGCCTGTCATGCATATGTGACACAGTCATCATTGTGGGAGGAAATTCCTTTGTTCTCTGTGACCTGTAAAAGTCACTAAGTAGAGACAGAACTCTGAAAACTCATCATGGTTTCTATGATAGCCCTCACTTGGGTGATCGATGTTTGTCTTTTTGTTGTGCATGCTCCTGTTTAAGACTTCATAAAGAGTCTCTGTAATATTTGAAGATGGGTCTCTTTTCTCCCCTCTATTATGACTACAGAAACAAGGGCAGCACACTTACTGCACAGCAACCAAATCTCTTAGCCTCAACTTCTGTCTGAGTAAAATGGGCAGCAGTGCTCCACTCAAAGATGCTGACCAAGTGCAGTGGGATGCCCATTCTAACCAGCGTGGTCTGCTGCCAACTTGGAGTGGGACACTGCTCCTGTTTCCTGGTTTTGTTCCTGTTAATACCGTCAAATTGGTTCTGACTCATCGTGACCCTGTATAGGGTTTCCGAGGGGTGTCCGGTGGGTATGAACCACTAGTCTTGTGGGTAGCAATCCAGTGCTTATCTAGGACTCCGCCCTGAATGAAAATCCAATATGTAAGAGATTTGGTTGCTGTGTAATATGCATACTGCCCTTGTCATGACTAGTCATGACTAATTCCAAACTAGTTCAAAACCCTGTGCTCTAAATACCATATCGCCCTCTAGTGGTATCATTGCAGTTACTAATCTCTTGAGATGACTCAGAAATTTGCTCTTAAATCCAGGAATTGAATCAGCTAAGCAAATCTGCAAAACACTGCCGAGTCTTACACTTTCAATTCTACCTGAGCATTTTTCTTTTATGCACTGATGTGTAAGGAGCTAATTATGTTATATAATCCTGATTTCACAGTGAGTTTTCATTGCCTCTCCAGATGTGTCAACACTGTGCTCAGGCAGGCATGGAATTTGGCAATAGCTTCAAATATGTCTTTTAATATCTCTCCCATGGCCAGTGTCCAAGGAACAATTCCAGGTTTCCAGTAGTTCACCAAGTTAAATATGAAAATAAACTTTTTTAAAAAGGGAGAAAAAACCTACCATATGTCCAATATTTATTTACCTTTGGTCTTTATTCTGGAGTCAGATAAGTGGAGTGGCAAAAAAACCACATTAGGCCATATTCACATCTCCTGGTATGTGATACTGGCCTGAATTTTCTCTTATACGGTGAAGTACTGGCAGTTTCTATGAGCAAGAAGAGACTAAATTAGAAACCTCATTTTCTTCATAAAGCACCATGTAACAGATGGTCATTTCCTCTCTGTCCCACTTTTCTTGAAGGTAGAAAACAAGATTGTGCAAACCTTACTGAGGCTAACATTAAAGAATCTGAGCCAACTCTCCTGATAAAGCCTGAAGATATTGTCTTAAAAGAACCAGGGAGCTCAGAAAAGATACTTCGGACGCTTTTGAGACCAAGCGATAAGGTTTCTAATGAGTATAAGACAAGCTCTTCTGAAATCAACGCAGTTGTAGGAGCTGTTCCCTCTACTTGTGAGTATGTTACATTACTTGTCCAGTTTTAAAGCAATCAATCAAGATAGAAGCAAAGTGCCCTTTTTCTGCCGCTGCATTGTCTTTAAATTCTGCTTCCATTAGATGCCAATTTCTCAAAGTCTGTGACCTCTTATTCAATTCTGTATTTCAAGAACTGAGGGGGTCTCAATAAATATTAGCTGAACTGATCTATTGTTAAAAATAACCCAAGTAAAATTATGCTCTACATGTTGATAAAATTGGAAACATCCTAGACCAGAAAATCGAGTGATACACATCTCAGTAATTCAGACTTCACCAAGTGTTAGGAGACTTTTTAATCATGTGATTCTTATTTCCACACACAGTTGCCTACACATATTTGAAGAGCTCTTGCAAAACAATTCTTTACATCTTTATTTCCTACATCTCAATATCAGACATGATGGATGTTGATCATTTAGAAAGACTTCTTTTTGTTTTATCAAGAACAATTCCTAAAGTCATCGTTTAGCTCCCCAAATAAAGAGTGTCACCTTGAGTATTACAGTATTTTAAGAAAAATGAATTATATAAGACTAGAGGGTTAACATCTATTTTAAAGCATAGGTGAAAAGATTGGCGGGAGAGGAAGGATCAGGGAGATTAAGTAAATAAGGAAGTGTAACAATGAGAACAGAAGTAAGTTGGGATAAAAAGAACCATTCCTAGGACTCAGGGCACAATGAAAGATTTTCATATTTTTCTTAACTGGACTTTATAGACATACTGTACATTTTGGTGTAGTGAGATCTTGCTGTTCCCTTTAGATCAGCGTTGACCAAAAGATATATAGTGTGGATCATAGAGGTATTTAAAATTTTCTAGCAGCTATATTAAAAAAACTTATAGAAACAAGTGAGATTACTTTTAATAATATATTTTATTTAATCAAATATATGGAAAATATTAACATTTTAGTATGTTAGCAATATAAAAGCGTGTTAATGAAATATTTTACGAAGTCTTCAAAGTCCAGTATGTATTATGTACATACAACTCATCTCAATTTGTACTCAGCATATGCCACATACTCAGTAGCCACATGTGGTTGGTGGGCATTGTATTCAAAGGTCTGCTTTCTTTCTTCATTGATGACATAGGTTATCCTATCTATGGCATTCCGACCATTCGGTCTGATCTTCCTGCACCCCGGCTTCGTCGCATCAGTGATAGAACTAATTATGGTGAAGAAGGCAATGTTTATTCATTACTACATCCTACCATCTTCAGTCAGAAAGGAGTGTTTGAGAGAGACTTCTTCAAGACCAGGTCAAAAGAAGAGGTATGGCATACTATTTCAAAAGACTCATTAGCATCACATAAAGGCTCAAAGATGGAAATGTTTTATCAATGAAGTTGGAACCGACTGCACGGCACACTACCACCACCACTATCTTAGATGTTTCAAAACTTGAGACTTTATATTACAAAAGTTATCAGGACCACCAAAATGTAGGTGAACACTGCTCAATTTGGTTGTGACATTTGGTCCCAATTCTTGAAGCAGACTTTAGTCTTATAGGAAGCATATTTCATTTCATGCTAACTGTGGCCTATATATAAAAGAAAAAATGACTTCCTAAATGCTACGGCATTGTCCAGAGGGTCAGAGAAGGCCTAAGAAATAGAACTTTAGGGCAGCCAAAGAAGCAAACTGCTTCTGCTTACTTCATGGTACATTCCTTTTTGTTGGAAGTAATCACTAATCTCACAATTCTAGGTAAAAAGTAAGAACTCAAAGGCTTGGTTGGGGGTAATAAATATTATGATGAGAATGGAAGGACTTCCATAAAAATACTAGCTTATCAGTTCCTGTGGCAATACACTACCTGCAGGAAACAGGGGAGGAATGTTTACTGAGGACTGAGAAAGGGAGTAGGGAGAAGGGTTGGGGTGCTCAAGACTGCTTGGGACCACTTCATGAATTCACTGAGGTATTTTAGTCTGCTAGTTTTGCTGAGACACAAATATCACAAACGGGTGGGTTTAAAGAACAGAAATGTATTTTCTAAGTGCTCTGGAGGCTGGAAGTCCAAATCAGGGTCTCAGCTGTGTTGAATTCGTCTTCGTTGTTAACCCCAGCTGCTCCTTGTTATTCCTTAGCTTGTAGATGATTCTCACATGGTGTCTATCTATCACCTGTGTGTGTTGTGTGTGTCTGTATTCTAATCTTTTATTTTTATTTAACTTTTGATCTTGATTTGAGTGAAGGTTTACAGAGCAAATCAGTGCTCCATTCAACAATGCATACACATTTTGTTCCAGGTTTTCAATTGTAAGCCACATGTCTTTGACTGTAATCCTCATAACATCGCTGCTCCCACTGCCTCCCTATGTTTCCCTTTCCCATTCCTCCTCCTTTCCTAACCCTTCCTGCCTCCTGAACCTTGTACAAATGCTGCCCTTTTGATCTCAAATGGTTGATTGTTCTAAAATGTGAGTACCTTACGAGTATTATTGTTCATCGGTAAATTATTTTTTGGCTGAAAATTGAACCATGGAAGTGAGTTTAATTTCAGGCCTGAAGGCTGACTAAGGCCTAGTATCATGGGTTTCACCAGACTTAATTCTGACTAGTAAACTTAGTCTTTTATTTTTTATTATTTTGAGTTTTTTTCCATGTTTTTCTTCCATTCAATCCTGGATCTTCTAATGTAATTCCTTTCAGAGCATCATCTAGTTCTTCTGGTCTCAGGAGTCATGGAGGCTGAGGTACATTTAGTCCATCAGTCCTTTGGACTAATTGTTTCTTTAAGCCTGTAATTTTCATAATTTTTTTTTGCTTTGTAGGAGAAGAGATCAGTAGCTTTACTTCTGATGACCATTCATAAGCTTTTAAGATACCAGTCCTACTCACCAAAGTAGGATGTAAAACACTGTCGTTGTGGACTACTTTATGCCAATTGTATTTTGATCTTTTTATAACTATAATTGATTAGGTTTGGAGTCTATGCTATAATGGTGTGACCTTATTAACATAATAAAAGTAAAACTGTTTTCCCAAACAGGATCACATCCACAGATACAAGGCCCAGGAATTCAATAGTCATCTTTGAAACACACAATTCAACGTATACAGAGTTTATTTTTTAAAATTTAAGTCTTGGAGAAGGGGAAAAAAAATAGGAGCTATGGCACTGAAGGATCAGCACAGGACTGTGAACCACAAGGTTGGCAGTTTAAACCCACCAGCCTCTTAGAAACCCTATACAGGGTTGCTAGGAGTCACATTTAACAATAAAATATATAGTGGAAGAACTCTAGTGGTACGGTGGTTGAAGTGTTTAGTTACAACTGAAAGGTCACTGGTTTCAACCCACCGGCCACTCTGAGGGAGAAAGATATGAGTCTGCTTCCATAAAGATTTTCTACAAACTTGGAAATCAATGGGGTCATTCTATTCTGTCTCTAGGATTGCTATGAGTCCAAATGGACTCTACAGCAACAGATATACATACAGATATCAAGGCGCTGTAGCTGAGCAACTGCAGGCTGCTGGCAGTGCTACTTCTCTGAAGTTGCCTACAATTCTAAGCTCTTTCCCCCTGGAACAGAGGACCTTTGAATTGTTGAGGATCTGTTTAATGGATGTATTCGGCCAGTTTTCTCTTTCTTTGGCTATATTATTCACTGTCTGTTATTTTCATTTCCATCTTTTCTTTTTCTGTATATTTCACTTTTTTTCTTCCTTTAAAGTTAGTTTCTTCTGTTTGGTTTTTGCATCTTTTATCACTCTTTCAAACCTTTTCTCTTACTTTTCTTTTCTTATTCCTTCCCCACAACCCAACCCCCGGGACATAATACTAATATTTGTTGCTCCCTTCATTTCCATTAATAGTCATGACTACAGAGAGATTATTAGTAAACAAAGTTTGTAGGTTTTCAGAGTGCTCATTTGCTCTGGCATTTGTACACCTATAGTTATGGTTAAAGTTTGCAATAGGCCTGCTTCATCCATTTTGTAAATATTCCGTTTTAAAGAAACGGAAGCTGTAATTCAAGTGAGTGGCAGAACTCAAATGCAGCAAGGCTTCTATCTTTAATTCTTTTGTTCTTTCTGTTTGGCTTCTTTTAAAAACAACTAGAGATTCCAAGAGTTGGAAGTAATTTTTTATTTTGGCATGATTGCTGAAAACCCTCAAATTCATAATAACAGAATATCCATTATCTGTACTCATACACACCCTTCTAAAATTTTTGTGAAATTTGTGTAATATTTGCTCATTACACATATGCTTTAAAATTTATGTTTGGGTACATTGTCTGAGGTATAAGTATGTATTTTAGAATACAAAATAAATAATATACCAATCTTGGTCTGACTTTCAATGCTTTTTTTCTAGATTGCACAGATATTATGTAACATTGGTATCAAGCTTTCTGATGAAGAATTTGAAAATGTATGGACTCTCGCATCAAGAAAACACCATAGTGGAGACGTCTGTGTAGAGAGCATCAGAAATGTTCTAGATGAGTTGCAGCATGCAGACCGCATCAGATGTAAAACAACCATGTGATATTTTTGGAGTTCATTCATTTAAAGTGACGAACTGCTAAATCTGTTTGCCTACTATTCATCTAAAAATTCAAAATCTATCCTGTCTTTAGGCATGTGGTAGGGACTCATATGCCTACAGTTACTGCTAATAAATTAGATTTCAGGTTTTTATTGTATTTTATTGTTTTCCTAAAGCACATAAAAACTTGACAAGCACTTGGAGAGTTGCCTCCAGCCTCATCAAGCATTCAGAGAGAAGTTTGGAATTGTTTTGGTAGGTCTAAGGATTCTTTCCATTTGAGTTGGTTGTCTGAAAATCAAAGTTTGGTTTGTGATTCCAAGTTCACAGAATTTTGCCTTCAAAATTTACCTATAGGTCTCTGTGTGATAAGATTTATGTTTAGATGGCTTTTAGTCTCTGTTATTATTTGAGGTAAATAAACTTAATCACAAGAAGCAAATTTTAGAGAGCAAAAATTTGACTTCTAGCAATTGCATAATGGCTATTAATTCTTAATATATTTCTACTCACAAAAAAACTATCCTTGCTGTACAGGAAGAAGACAAAGCTGAGCCACCATTAGATGTAGCTTTTGTGTTATACCTTGACTCTTTAATGTACAAATTTGACGCTCTGTCAATGATGGGGTAGGGATGCTGGTAGGTGGTGTATGGTATCTCAGGACATTACAAACCAAGTGAGTATCAGTGTAATTTGAAACCATGACTTTAGTTGTTATTGTTAGATGCCATTGAGTCAGTACTGTCTCATAGTGACCTTATGCACAACAGTACAAAACACTGCCTGGACATGTGCCAAACTCATAATCATTGCTGTGCTTGAGCCCATTGCTGCTGTCACAGTGTTAGTTCATCTCATTAGGGGCTTTTTTCTCTGTCTCTCTACTTCACCAACCATGATGTCCTTCTCCAGGGCCTGGTCCCTCCTGATAAACGTCTGAAATATGAACAATGAAGTCTGGCCATCATGGCTTCTAAGGAGCATTTTAGCTGTACTTTTTGGGAAAATATTGGATTTAATAGAAAACATCATATTGTAAACAAGTCCATTAGCCCATTAGATTAAAATAGAATGACAGCACAATCACATATAAAAGCTAAAGATGAAACGCTGGTGTCAAACACAGAACTTAAAAGAGGTCTGAGCCAGTCTCTGAAAGATCTTTCTAGAAGTAGAGGAAGCAACTACAAGCAAGCACAAAACTGAGAAGGGAGCATCTACTCCACAGATGCTCAGGAGAGTAAAGGGAAGGCAGAGCAATAATCTTCAGCCGCTGTTCAAAAGATGAGTCTAAGTGGAGAAAAACTTGTTTCCTGATGTGCTGAGAACATCAGACCACACCACCTGGTCACCTTGACTGACAGACACTGAAATGGAGGCAGTGTCTATTGCCCGAGGGGCTTCCTACCTTTTACTGAGTGTAGAGTGAAAGATAGGAGCCATAGTAAGACCTTTAGCAAAAAACACATGGCTCTGGTGGGCAAAGGGTTTCCGTTTTCCACCTCCTGGTGCCAGAGGGGCCACAAGGGAGAGGGATTTGACTGTATGGGACCACTGGGGAATTTGGGCTCTTCAGCAAAGGTCTTCTCTACCCTAATCCTCTCAGTTCATAGAAAGGTCAGCTGTGACAGGGGGAGGAGATAAGAGAGTTTCCTTCCAGGACTACTGGTGCTGATTAAGGACTGCTTTCTCACACTGAATTTACATGATGACAGAGTTTGTTTCTTAATGTAGGACAGCAATTCTCAATTAGAGGGGGCAGGATGCTCAAGAGGGGCTCTGGAGAGGCTGGGTCCCACATATACAAGTGTTAAGTTCTTCCCATTGGAAAGGCTGTGCATGTAGTGACAGAGGCTCCTGACAGGCGTGTGTTGTAGCATGTAAACTGTTGGAGGCAGAACTAAAGTTTAAGACCCCTTATCTAGATGTGGTGGGTTATCAAGATGGTAGAATACATTTTTCAGAGATTTTTGTCTGCTCAAGTTATTCTTGTAGCTACACTCTATGATAGGCTCCAAACTTCATAAACAAGAGCAATATTTGTGCCCATTAATTTGTAGTAACTAACTATACTAAACAAAAGGCATACTATTCTGCTCTCCTAATGACAATTTCCAGAGAGACTAGAATGACCCAATGAAGTATTTGACCCTAGTTCCAGCATAGGCTAATCACTGGATGGTTTCTTGAGAGGCTGGCTGTTCTCTTTCATATTGTGCAAGGGGCCCACCAACTTGCTAAGAAAAAGCATTAAATCTTTGAAATACTTGACGGTCTTCACTTTCTACTCCAGGGTGGCATCCTCATCGCACACAAACATGGTGTGAGGATGCTTCTGGAAGGCAGACATGGTCCACATTTGTCTCATGGCCTCCTTGATGGCCTTGTACAAGGCGAATGCTTTGTGAGCACCTGTGATTAGGTTCATCACCTTTCTAGCTTCATTGACAGTGTCAATACCCAATGTCAGGGCCATGGTGGGCACCTTGGAGAGATCTGTGTGGAAAGACCAAGCATTTGCCAGGATGGTGTCTGTAGCTAGTGTTTTCACATGTATCCTGGACACCAGACTGGAGTCTGGCTTATTGAAGGCGATGTGCCATCAGGGTCAATGCCTCCAACAAAAAGCTTGATCTCACCAGCATCCTTGATTTTCTCTTCAAAGGTGTCATACTCAGCCTGCAGGCCAGCTGAATTCCCATCCAGAATGTGGGTGTTTCCTGGGCCATTGTCAATGTGCTTGGAGAAGTTGTTTCACATGAAGGAGTGATAGCTCTCAGGGTGGCCTCGAGGAAGGCCCACATACTCATCCATGTCGAAAGTCTTCACATAGTTGAAAGATAGGTCCCTGTTGTTATAGTATTCAGTAGTTTCTTGTAGCAGACAAGTGGGGTACTACCAGTGGAAAACCTCATAGTGAAGTATTTGTCTGGCCCTGGATAAAACTGGATGATGCAGTTCCTGATGTGTTTAGTTGCCCACTTGCTGGCTTACAAACAGTGGTCCAGGATGATGAGTTTCATCTTGTCTGGTAGAAGAAGAAGGAGGGAGATTTCAATGTGGAAGCCTGAGCTCAGGAATGCAGTCTTTTAGCTGTACTTCTTGCAACACAGATTTGTTTGTTCTTTTAGCAGTCAGTGGTACTTTTAATATTCTCCTTCAACACCATAACTCAAATGCATCAATTCTTCTATGGTCTTCCTTATTCACCATCCAAGTTTCATATGCATAGTAGGTTATTGATAATAACCCTTAGTTTTCAAACTGACAACTTTGCTTTTGAATACTTGAACGAGGTCTGGTGCAGCAGATTTGTGTAATGCAATCCATCATTAGATTTTTTTTTTTCAAAGCTTTTATTGTGAATTATGTGGGTTTACATGGGAGAACATCAGTTTTACATTCATTCTGTCATATTTCATTTCATTGCAGTGATTACAATCCCCTTCTTGCATCATCAAACAACCAAAGGGTACACCCCACAGCCTGCCCCTGGCCATAAGCACGCAGCCCCTTTCCCTCCCTGAGTCCAGTGTACCCAGCTGCTCCATCTGTCCACGTCTTCATCTCTGCCTCTATTTCTGGTGTCACTGCTTCTCTGGGTAGGGTCCTGTACTCCACTCTTCTCACTTGATGGTCCCAGGGACCTCCGCTCCTGGACTGCAAAATCAGCCACTCCCCTCCTTTTGTTACAAAACATCTACCTTTACATTTCTGACTCTCACAGTCAGTCCTGATAGCAATTATTCACTGTTGTACCTCATCTACTTTCATTAGCCCCATCCCAACAGGTTGGAAATCATTCAGTGGAGAGTCTACCTTCCCCCGCCTCAGCTGAAACTAGGCTCCCTCTTGAAAGCTTGTAAGCCAGTCACTTCTTGCCTTTGTAACACCCCAAATTTTGGGTAGTCAATGTATAAGTTGCCCATCCCTGTCAACCCTGTGTACCGATGGAGTGGGAGTGATCCTCGCTGTAAAGATTTGTTCCCTCTGGTCGCGTAGTGGTTACGAATTGGACTGCAATCCACAAGGTCAGCAGTTAGAAACTACCAGCTGTTCCACGGGAGAAAGATGAGGCTTTCTGCTCCCATAAAGATTTACAGCCTAGGAAACCCTGTATAAGGTCACTATGAGTTGGAAC
>NW_006408548.1:25548298-25550352 GCF_000296735.1 Chrysochloris asiatica
TTTCTCCTTTTGTGACTGACTAATTTCACTCAGCATAATGTCCTTAAGGTTTGTTCATGTTATGTGCTGGCTTGCAGCTTCCTTGTTGTTCTTTAAGGTAGCATAGTATTCCATTGTGTGTATGTACCACAGTTTGTTTATCCTTTCTTCAATTGATGGACACTTAGACTGTCTCCATCTTTTTGCTATTGTAAATAGTGCTGCTATGAACATTGGTGTGCATATATCTACACGTGTTAATGGCTTGTATTTCTTGTGAGTAAATATGAAGTAGAGGGATTGCTGTATCATAAGGTATTTCTATTTCCAACCTTCTGAGGAAGTGCCATATTGCTTTTTAGAGTAGTTGGACCATTTTGCAATCCCACCAAAAATGTAGGAGGGTCCCAGTCTCTCTGCATCCTCACCAGCATTTATTATCCTCTACTTTTTTGATGTTTATAGCTGTTTCTCTTCATTTTGAGTTGTGCCCCTTCAGCAAAGGAAGGTCCTGTGGGCTTTACCCCCACAGGATTTACTCCATTTGCCTCATCACGGTCAACTCTACTTTGAGGAGGCAGCTCTTCCCCAGTTGCATTTTGAGTGCCTTCCAACCTGAGGGGCACTATATCTTACAGTGTTTCTCTGCTATTCATAAAGTTTTCAGTGACTAAATATTCAGAAGTAGTTCGTCACTCCTTCTTCCTAGTCTGTCTTTATCTGGAAGCTCATCTGAAACCTGTTCACTGTGGGTGACCCTGCTGGTATTTAAAATACTGGTGGCATAGCTTTCAGAATCAAAGCAACTTACAAGCCACCACAATATGACAAACTGACAGACGAGTGGGGGAACAGATTATCAATTACTCATACACAAATTCAAATTGAAGCTGAAGAAAATGAAAACAAGTCTGTGAGAGCCAAAATATGACCTTGACCATATCTCACCTGAATTTAGAGATCATCTGAAGAACAAATTTGATACATTAAACACTAAAGACCGAAGACCAGAAGAGTTGTGGGATGATATCAAGAACATCATACATCAAGAAAGCAAAAAGTCATTGAGAAGACAAGAAAGAAGAAAAAGGTCAAAATGGATGTCAGAGGATACACTGAAACTTGCTTTTCCAGCGTAGAGGTGCTAAAGCAAATGAGCTGAACAGAAAATTTCCAAGATCAGCTCGAGAAGGTAAAGTCAAATATTACAACAAAATGTGCAAAGATCTAGAGTCAGAAAACTAAAGGGAAGAATATGCTCTGCATTTCTCAAGCTGTGGGAATTGAAGAAAAAATTCAAGCCTCAACTTTTGTTGTTAAAGGATTCTCAGGGCAAATTATTGAATGATGCAGAAAGCATCAGAAGAAGGTGAAAGGAATATACAGAGTCACTGCATTAAAAGGAAATGGTTGATGTTCAACCGTTTCAAGAGGTAGCATATGATCAAGAGCCAATGATACTGAAGGAAGAAGCCCAAGGAATTGAAGGAATTGGCAAAAAACAAGCCACCAGGAATTGACAGAATAACAATTGAAATCTTTCAAGAAAGTGAGGTGGCACTGGAGGCACTCAAATCAGCTATGTTAAGAAACAACTATCTGGCTGACTGATTGGAAGAGATCCATATTTGTGCCCATTCCAAAGAAAAGGGACCCAATGGTATGCGGAAATCATTGGACAATATCTTTGATTTTCCACGCAAGAAAAGTTTTACTAAAGGCAATACAGAAATCGCTGCAAGCATACATTGACAGAGAACTTCCAGAGAGGTTCAAGCTGGATTCAGAAGAGGATGTGGAATGAGGGATATCATTACTGATGTCCGATGGATCTTGGCTGAAAGCAGATAATATCAGAAAGGTGTTTACCTGTGCTTTATTGACTATGAAAAGGCTTTTGATTGTGTGGATCATGACAAGCTATGGACAACATTGCAAAGTATGAGTATTCCAGAACACTTAATTATGCTCATGAGGCATCTCTACATGGACCATGAGGCAGTTGTTAGAACAGAACATGGAAACACTGAATGGTTTAAAATTAAAAAAGGTGTGTGACAGGGTTGTATTCTTTC
>NW_006408548.1:25555837-25557374 GCF_000296735.1 Chrysochloris asiatica
TGACTCGACGGCATTTAACAACAACAACTTATCCAGGGTCTCTTTCCTTTCCATATAAAGTTAGTGGTTAGTTTTTCATCCCTTTAAATAATGGTGTTAGAATCTGAATTGGAGTTGCATTATATCTATAGATTGCTTCGAATACTGTTTTCACAATGTAAAGTATTCCTGTCCATAAGCAAGGTATATTCCTCCATTTCTTCAGTTGTTTTTTGGTTTCTTGTAGTAGTGTTTTATACTTTTCTTTGTATATGTCTTTTGTTTCTTTCGTTAGATTTATTCCCAAGCATTTCATCTTTTGGATAGTTATTGTAAATGGTATTGTTTTCCTCCTGATTTCATTTGCAGAGCTCTCTCCATTGGTGTAAAGGATTTTGAATGATTTTTCTATGTTGATCTTTCTTTCTTTCTTTTTTTTTTTCCAATGAGAGCAGCTTGACTATTGCAGGGAAGCTGGGGTGGAGCAGGGTGAGATCCACAGGAACTTCCATTACTGAGCAGGACTGCAAGGTCCCAGGTCTTTCTGGAAGTCAGGAAAGGAGAGGATCCGCCATCCTAGCAGAGATGAAAAGTTAGGTGGAACAAGGGTGCCATCTGCCCTCTTTGGTTCATCCTTCATATCCTGTGCCAGGCCCTTCTACGTGGGGCCAAGATAGGAAACAGTTTTCCTGTTTTCTTCAAGGTCTCCAGCAGAGTGTCTCTGCTGTGCTCTGAGTCGATGCAAACCTTCTTGTTGGGCAGGTCAGTGTCAAACTTAATTTCTTCCAGCTTGTTGAGGACCCGAGTGATGGCATTAGAGCAGCCCTCACAGGTTATGTCCACAGAGAACTCGAGGTTTGGCATAACTGACGGCGGCAGCAGTGGCTCGCACGAAGACTCTGAGGGCTTGTATCTTGTATTCTGCCATTTTAATGAATCTATCTATGAGTTCCAATAATTTTCTTTTGGAGTATTTGGGATTTTCTAAGCGTACGATCTTATCATCGGTAAAGAGAGAGAGTTTACTACTTCTTTGCCAATTTTGATGTCTTTAAATTTTCTTTCTGGCCTTATAGCTCTGCTAAGACTTACAGCATGATATTGAATAGTAGGGGTGATGCAGGGCATCCTTGTCTGGTTCCTGTTTTCCAGGGGAATGACTTCAGCTTCTCACTATTGAAAGTGATGTTGAGGAATTTCCCTTCTATTCCTGTTTTGTTGAGTGTTTTTTGTTTTGTTTTCAGAAATGAATGTTGGATTTTGTCAAACACCTTTCCTTCTGCATCAATTGATATGATTGTGTGATTTTTTTTAAATCATGGTTTTATTTATTGGTGGATTGCTCTGAGAATTTTTACACTTATGTTCATAAGGGATATTGGTTTATAATTTTCTTTCTTTTTTTTTTTTAATTTAAGGTTTTTATTGTGGATTGAGTGAAAATTTACAGGGCACATCATCAGTTTCACATTCAACAATTCATGTAACTTGTTTCATTACATTGATTATAATCCCCTCCATATACCATCAGTTAAAAGTGTTTCTCTTTATCCACTTT
>NW_006408548.1:25560139-25569159 GCF_000296735.1 Chrysochloris asiatica
CTTCTGCCACAAATTCCCCCAGCTGTGAGCCTTCCAACCTTCTAAGTATTCCTTTATATGTGGTTCAGAGTTCTGGGACCATCCCCTGAGCCTGCTTGTTCGGATATTCTATATTGTTGTTGGCGGAGCTCTCTGCTATACATCCACCCGATCCACCATCTTGTTTGTTCTCTATAATTTTCTTTCTTAATTATGTCTGCAAGGTTTTGGTATCAGAGTTATGCTTGCTTCATAAAATGAATTCAGGAGTTTTCCATATTATGGAATAGTTTGAGTATAATTGATGCCAGCTCTTCTATGACCATTTGGTACAATCCATCAGTAAAGCCATCTGGGCCTGGACTTTTTTTTAGTTGTTTTTGTTGTTGCTAGGTGACTTCAAGTTGATACCGACTCATAGTGACACTATGTATCACAAAACAAAACACTGCCTGGTCCTGTGACAATCTCAGAATCGCTGCTATGTTTGGCCCCATTATTGCTGCCACTGTGCCAATCCATCTTGTTGGGAGTATTCCTCTTTTTCTCTAACCTTTCAGTTTGCCAAACATGATATCCTTCTCCAAGGACTGGTCCCTCCTCATAATATGTCTGAAGTATGAGTGTACTTCTTTTGTCATTCAATGGTACTTTTAATATTCTCCTCTGACACCATAACTCAAATGCATTATTTTTTCTACAGTCTTCCTTGCTCACTCTCCAACGTTCACATGTGTATGAGGTTTCTAATTAATGTAGTGCCAGATTGATGAACCTGAGATGAACAAATCAGACTTCAGGCAGACAGACCAGACAGGAAAGATAATGGGCTGCTAATGACTTCCACGACCACTCACTTTGTGTCATTTTGTTATACTGCAGTGGCTTGCATGTGATTGTGATTCTGGAAGCTATGCCATGAGTATTTTAAATATCAGCAAGGTCACCCATGGTGAACTGCAGCTGAGCTTCCAGATGAAGACAGAATAGGAAGAAGGAGAGACGGACTGCTTCCAAATAGTTTGTCACTGAAAACCTTATGAATAGCAATGGAACACTATCAGATAGCACCAGAATATTCAATATTGAAACATGATGAAGAGCATCAGAATATTGTCAGATATAGTGCCAGAAGATGAGCCCCTTAGGTTGGGAGCCACTCAAAATACACCTGGGGAAGAGCTGCCTCCTTAAAGTAAAGGTGACCATGACGATGTTAATGGAGTGAAGCCCTCAAGACTTTCATTTGCTGATGGGGCACAACTCAAAATGAAGAGGAACAGCTGTAAACATCCATTAATAATCAGAACAGTGGCATGTATGAAGTATGAACCTAGTAAAATTGGAAATTGTCAAAAATGAAATGGAATGCATAAATATCGATATTTTAGGCATTAGTGAACTGAAATGGACTGGCCATTTTGAAGCTGACAATCACATGATTTACAGTGTTGGGAAGACAAATTGAAGAGGGATGAAATTGCATTCATCATCAAAAAGATATAGCAAGATCAGTCATGAATTACAATACTGTCTGTGATAGGATAATATCCATATGCCTATAAGGAGGAGCCAGTTAATACCACGGTTACCCAAATTTAGCCACCAACCACTAAAGCCAGTGATGATGATGAAATTGAAGAATTCTAACAACTTCTTCTGTTTGATATTGACCAAGCATGCAATCCAAATGTATTGATAAATTACTCATGATTTGAATGCAAAAGTTGAAAACAAATAGGAAGGATCAGTCATTGGAAAACATGGCCTTGGTAATAGAAACAGTGCTGGAGATTGCATGATAGAATTTTTCAAGACCAACGACTTGTTAATTGCAAATACTTTTTTAAACAACATAAAAGACAACTATACACATGGACCTGACCAGATGGAATATGCAGAAATCAAATTGACTACATTTGTGGAAAGAATGATGGAAAGGCTCTATATAATCAGTCACAAAAAGACTAGGGGTAGACTATGGGACAGACCATCAATAGCTCATATGTAAATTCAAACTAAAGCTGAAGAAAAAAAAAAAAAAAATTCCACGACAGTCAAACTATGACCTAGAATATATCCCACCTGAATTTAGAGATCATCTGAAGAACAGATTTGATGCATTAAACACTAAAGACTGAAGACCAGAAGAATTGTGGGATGACCTTAAGCACATCATACAGTACGAAAGCAAAAGGTCATTAAGAAGACAAGAAAGAAGGAAAAGATCAAAATGGATGTCAGAAAAGACACTGAAACTTGCTTTCCAGTGTAGAGATGCTAAAGCAAATGGAAGAAATGAGGCGGCATAAGAGCTGAACAGAAAATTCTATCATAGGATTTCCAGCATCCTTTTTTCACCAAGGCCAAAACTTCCAACCATTAATCTTTCTTGTTTCCAACTTTTACATTCCAAACTCCAGAAATTATTAACGCATCTTGATTGCATGTTTGATCAATTTCAGATAACAGAAGTTGGTAAAAATCTTCATTTTCTTCATTATTCTCCTTAGTGGTTTGTGAGTAAATTTGAACAATACTTACATTAACTAGTTTTCCTTATCAGTACATGGGTATTGTCCTGTCATTGATAGCATTACTTTATCACTCCAGGTATCCTATTTCATTTTTGACAACTTCGGATTTTCCTAGATTCATACTTTATACATTCCAAGATTCAATTAATAATGGATATTTGCAACTGTTTCTTCTTATTTTGGGTGGTGCTCCATCAGCAGATGAAGGTCCTGAAAGTTTTACTTCCTCCTTGCCATCAAGGTCAATTCTGCTTTGAGGAGGCAACTTTTCCTCAGTTGTATTTTGAATTCCTTCCAACCTGAGGGGCTCATCTTCTAGCAGAAAATCAGAGAATGTTTTGTTGATATTCATAAAGTTTTCATCCGCCAATTTTTTAGAAGTAAATTGCCATGTCTTTTCTCTTAGTCTATCTTAGTCTGGAAGCTCCATTGATACATGTCCAACATGAGTGACCCTACTGGTATTTGAAATATTGGTGGCATAGTTCCAGCATCATAGCAACACATCATAGTATGACAAAATGGCAGATGAATAGTGGAGTAAAGATTTACAGCCTTGGAAATACTGTGGGGCAGTTCTATTTCCTCCTATAATGTCACTATGAGTTGGAATCCACTTGACAGCGATGAGTATGGATGGGTGCAGAAACCTGCTGTTAATAGTCATGAAGTTAACTGTCAATGCTTCTTTCCAGTTCTGTGTTCAGCAACCTCATACTGGCAACTTAAAACCTGTCATGACGGGGAAATCAGCAAATGCTACAAAACCAGGGATTTCCCCATCCCCCCAGGAGCCAGTTATTAAACATTTTCAGCACACCAGTAGATATATTTTTTCACGTATTGATCCATGTGGTTATGTGAAATTGGCTGTTTTTCTGAACACAAAGCATAGATAGAGGTACACTTCTGTAACCATCAATGTTTTTCAGAATCAAGCCTGTTTTCCAGGGTTCAGGTCAAATTCAACCTTGTCACCTGAAGAAGCATTATGTTGGTACCAGGGGATGGGTTTAGGATTGTGGGACAGAGTTGTCCTCATGAAGCAGAATCAAATGCTTATTAAACAAACTTTGGCTAAGCTTCTTTACTTTCCCTGGGACCCTGAACTTTGGCCCATCGTCAGTCTTAGTCAGCATGCTGTCCTTAAGGGCTCTTCTAAGAGTATAGTCTGTAGAGACATTCTCTACACCTACTTTTTCAAGTCCTGTTTTCTCTGTAAAAGAATAGTGTTCTCCTTATTGTAGTCATCCATCTCTTTACTATTCCAGTTGTCCCATTCCCTTTTGTTTTTTTCTTTAAAAATAATGCCTTTCTCTATCTAAGCCAGATATATTTTTCATTTAACATGAATATCCTTCTCTGATCAGTGGTGTACCATCTAGATTTTGTTTCTAGTAAAGCAGTTGGTTGTTTACTGAAAGTTTGTCAGTTCCAAGCCATCCAGCAAGTCTGCAGGTGAAAGACTTGGTGATCTGTTTTCGTAAAGATTACAGCTTAGAAAATCCTATAGGGTATTTCTACTTTGTCACTGTGGTTTTTATGAGTTGAAAAATGTCTCTATGGGCACCAAATAAGAGCGGATGGGTCAAATGAGCTAGTACATTATCAATTTCAAGGTGACTCTGTTTCCACAGCTCAAAGTTAATCTTCTATTCTATTTCTTATGCCAAATTATGTCCAGATATTTTTGTCTAACCTAGTGCATAACAGATCCTTCACTGAGAATGATAGTATTTATAATGAAGTATAAAATACTTCAATAATAAAATACCACCATTGAGTGGCCCAAATTTGAATATAAACTTCCTAGTGTCAAATGTGAAGGAGCCCTGGTGGCACAATGGTTCAGCACTTGGCCTCTAATTAATAGATCAGTGGTTCTAATCCACCAGCTGTTCCATAGGAGAAAAGATCTGTTAATCTGTTTCTGTAAAGTGTAGTTCACTTTAATGTAGTCAATTCCAGCTGATAGTCTAAGAAACCCTATGGGGTAGTTCTACTCTTGTCCTACAAGATTGCTGTAAGTCAGAATGGTACACAGTGGTACTCAGTGGTACACAGTGACTGTCAAATTGACAGGGAGGAGCTAATGCCAAATGTTATGTCACTTTGTAAATTAAAGTCTGAGGAATTCAAGACTGAAACTCACTTGTAAAGTCCAATTAATTAAAAATAGAAAGTAATTGATTTCTGTTTTTCTGTTTCTGCTCAGTCAAGGGGTTCTGGAGTCTTGGGAAGAAGTGTGGTTCCTTTAGCAGCTGAGACCTGGACTACCTATTACCTGAAGACCATAGTTCCATCATGGCTTCTAAACTAGTATTAACTAAACTGCAAACCTCTAATGACCTTATTTTAGAAAGTCATACAAGATCTCATGGCATCCACAGATTTAGGAAATAAACCAATCTTCCTGGTGTGACACTGCAGGATAATGTGATGGACGTCAAGGTCAGTTTTAACCACAAGGTCAGCAGTTTAAATCCACCAGTGGCTCATTGGACTGGTTGCTATAGTGTGGAATGAACTCGACAGCACTTAACAACAGAAAATTCTTCAAGAGCAATAGGCCCAATGTAAAGTATGTTTCTCGAATCAAGTGCATACTTTTGCCATAAGTTGTACATAGCATAGACCATGGAAACTGAAAGATGTAGATGGAGAAAATGTCCACTTCAGCTTTCTTAGGATGTTGGTCAGTGTACAAATTACTAGAGTTCATAACTTGGTGGTGGTGTTTATGTGCGATGGAGTTGGCTCCAACTCATTGCAACCCTCCCTATACAGTGCTTCTTGGGCTATAAATCTTGACGGGAACAGAAAGCCTCATCTTTCTCCTGCAGAACAGTTGATAGTTTTGAACTGCTGGCCTTGTGGTTCACAGCCCAATTCATAACCACTATACTACCAGAGTGCCATAAACTTATTGTTAATTGCCATCAAGTCGTTTCCAACCCTGTATAGGGATTCCGAGGAGTAGCTGTTGAGCTTGAACTTCCTACCTTGCAGTTCAAATGGCTTTGCAGTCTGACGCATTAACCCACAGCGCCACACCAGGAGTTATTTGGGGAGAAATGAGACTTAAACTGAAACTTAACTTTAACTTAAATTTAAACTTAAAACTTATTTGGGGAGAAATGAGATAAATTTCGGCACATTAGGTTTATATATATTAACTATATCTGTGCTAAAAATTCACTTACACATACTATCTCCTTTTTTAGAGAGTGGCATTTGAGATATTAATTTCCTTTTTGCAAAGGTGAAAATTTTGTGATAGCAGTTGGTTAAGTTTTATGGTGAAGTGTGTTTCATTCCTATGCATCATAGGAAAACTCTGAATTTCCATTTTCCCTTTTTGTCTTTAGGGAGAGTAATAGAGAACTGTCATTTCAATCAAATTTCATGCTTTCATTGATTTCTAGTTTATAATTTAGTTTTTTTTTTAATTTAAAACTTTTTACTGTGAATTGAATGAAACTTTACAAAAAAAAACTTAAAAAGACTTAAAAAAAATTATCAACTTTACATTCAACAAGCCATATACTTTGTTTTATTATAGGGTTGCAATCCTCCTTGATGTACCAACAGTTAACAGCATTTCCCTGTATTCACTTAACTATTGCTTTCCTCCCTATGTCTCCCACTACCTTCATCTTTCCTTTGTTAACCTCACTTGTTGTACATCGCCTGTCTTGTCACCCATGTTAACATGTGTCTACCCTCTAGCCCATGAGTAATTCTGCCTTCTGTAACGTCATAGAATGTTTATCAAGAAATGTTTTAAAAAACCTTTTTAGTATATTGGTCTCATACAATGTTTGTCCTTTTGTGACTAATTTCACTTAGTATACTGTCCTCCAGGGTAACCATGTTGTGAGATAGTTCACAGATCCATCATTATTCTTCAGCGTTTTGTAGTATTTCATTGTGTGTATGTGCCAAATTTGTTTAACCGTTCTTCTGTTGATGTACATTTAGGTTGTCTCCTTTTTGATATGTCTCTTATAGACAGCATACTGAAGGATTCTGTTTTCTTATCCATTCTGCTCTTTATATCTGTTTATTGATACATTTAACCCAGTTATAGTCAGCATAACTATCAATAGATATGAATTGATTGTTGTCAGTTTTCAGTGTGTGTTTTTGTGGATTCTTTGTTCAACATAATTTTCTAGCTGAGTTCATTTCGACATGGGTTTTCTTTCTTGTAATCTTAATTTCTGTTGTATAAATGTTCCCAAAATCTTTGTGGTTTTCTTTTTTAAAAATTTTGATATGCAGGTGTATTATTTTTCTTTGAGGTTAACCTGTAATTTATAATTTCCCCCCAGCTTAAAGCAGTCTTTTTTATGTTGAAATTTACTTGATTTCAATCTTGTCATTTGGAAGTTCTGTATATACACCAGTCCCTCTTTTTGTTGTTGTTGTTGACCATTATACATTGATATTTTGGGTTCCCCATCTTTAGTCTTGGGTTTGTTTCACTTTAAATACTTCTATATCTGGATTGAGTTCTGAGTGACATTGTCATGAATGTTAATTTCAGGTTGTTATCTGCTGTTGTTGATTTGCAGTCCAAAGAACACCTTTTAACATTTTTTTTGTGAAGTTAGTCTGTTTATTACAAATTCCTTTATTTTCTATTTATCAGGAAATGTCCTAATTTTGTTGTCGTAATTGAGGGACAGAGTTTTGTATATGCCATACCATTGCCTTCTTGCCTGCATGGTTTCTGCTAAGAAATCTAAGCTTAGACTTACTGGTTCTCCTTTGTTGGTAAATTTTCATTTTTCCTGAGGTCCTCTGAGGATTCTTATCTTGTCTTTGATTTTGGAAAGTTTGATTATGATATGTCTTGGTGATTTTCTTTTGGAATCTACCCTATTTGGAGTTCAGTTAGCTTCTTGTATGCTTTATCTTCTTGTCTTTCATATTAGGGAAGTTTTCTTCCAACAATTTTGTGGCAATTTTCTCTGCTTGTCTCTTCCTGTTCTGAAATTCCAATCACCCATAGTTGTTGCTCTTCATGATGTCCCACATAACTCTTAGGCTTTCTTTGGATTTTTTTCATTTGTTTTTCCTTCTTGTTCTTCTAGCATACTAGTGTTGAAAGAATTCTTTTCAAGCTTACTAATTCATGTTTCCATTGTTTCGCATCTACCCTTTTGCCCTTCAGATGTATTGCCCATTTCTGAGATCTTAGTATTAATCTTCTGGATTTCTAATTGCCGGTTTTGTATTGTTTCAAAGTTTGCATTTGTTGTTACTCTTTGTTTTTACATTGCTTTTTAAAATTCTTTTAAAGCTTTCATTGTGTTCTATTGATCCTTTGAAGGTAACAAATTATCATTCTTTCAAATTCTTTTTCAGTTAGTTCTTTTATCTTTTCTTCCTCAGCATCTTAGTCATTTGAGCCATTTTCTCTTGTTTCTTACTGTGAACTAAAGTCATTTGTTGTCTCTCAGGTGTTTTGTTTGTGAAAACTAACAGTACAGTTGTTGGGCCCAGATAGGAGATATGTCTGGGGGAGCTCCTGTAATTCAAAGAATTCAGGAGGTAATTATGGATGGGATGTGAACAGCATAGTTCCTGACTCTATATGGAGTTCTTGTTGGCCTTGGTGTTATGTTCAGTGCACTTAATCTGAAAGTTCATGGGGCTTTTGATGGAGCTAGTTTCAGTGTCTGTTAGGACCACAGGGCAACTGGATGCAGGGTGACTGGTTAAATACTGATCTGGTGTCTCTGTGGGTTTTGTAGATCTGTAGTTGGGTCCACCTGAATCCAAGTCCCAAAGCAGCACACTGAAGAGTGTCAGCTGGCCCATAATTCACCTGCTGTATCTTCCAATACACCGGCTTCTGAACCCCTGGAGAGCCAGGGTCTATGCTTGAGGTGTATGAGGGTGGGAACTGGCCACACTTCTGCTCATAAGGGAAGCATGGGGAAAAAGAAGAAGTCACACCTTTTCCATGCGAATCTGCTCTGCCAGACCTCCCTTCACTGCCAAAGCTGCTTACAAGATGTTTGAGTGTCTGGTGAGTGATTCTCCAGTCAGTCTCTCTCTCTCACCATCCCTGCTCAGCCTCTGCTCCCAGCAAGCACTCTATCCACACCCTCTAACATTTCTTCTGAAGCTCAGGATGCCAGAATTTTCATATGTGTCTGTCTTATTTGGTCTCTAGTATCTTTGTTGTCTGTGTAGTGTGTCTGCCTAGTTTGCCATCTTGTGGAAAGTCTCATTGATTTGATTTCTCCATTTTGTTTTTTAAACTGTTTTCTGCAACCGTTCCTTTCCCCTTAAATTATTTTACATCAGATATAGACCGACTATTCCTTTCCCCACTTGCAAGAATTGTAACCTCTACCATGTACACAGTCTTCATACTTTAGGTAATTTTTTTTTAAGTGTTTTATTGTGAATTATGTGATAGTTTACATGGGAGAACATTAGTTTTACATTCATTCTATCGTATATCGTCTCATTGCCATGGTTACAATC
>NW_006408548.1:25570004-25615067 GCF_000296735.1 Chrysochloris asiatica
GCTTCATTGCTGTTTTCCCCTCACTTCCCCTTATCGGTGTTGAGCGTGGTCACCAATCACAGCTTGTATTCCCACTGAGTCTTAGTCTTGGAAGAGGGTTTGCACTGAGGGGACCCGACTACTTGCCTTGATGTTTTCTGGGCAAGCATGTTGCTTGTTCTTGTAGTAACAGTCAGTCTGCGTATGTACTTTAGGTAATTTTAACTGCAAAATATTATAATTGTAATTTAAAAATATTTTGCCATTATAGTTGAGAATATACACAGTATATACACAACAAAGCAGACACTAATTCAACAGTTTCTACATGTATTATTTCATGGACCCCTGGTATTGTAGTAGATTATGAGCTAGGTTGTTAATTGCAAGGTCAACAGTTCCAGTCTACCCACTGCTCTGCTGGAGAAAGATGAGATTTACAGCCTCAGAAACCTTACACAGGGTTACCATGAGTTGAAACTTACTCAAAGACACACAACCACCACCAATCACACGTAGTACTTAGTAAGATTAGATTACATTCTTCAAGTTGTGCAACTACTCTCTCCCTCTTTTTCTTAGTTGTTCCTCCCCTGGTAATGTAAATTCACCTCTAAGGTTCCTATCTTATGTTTTGGGTTGCTGCTATCAATTGGATCCCACACTGATGTTTTTAAAAAAGCATAATGCTCAAGGCAGGCAATTTTTACTTGCTAAATTATTGTTTGGTTTTAATACTTTGGAGACTCTTTTTAAGATAATATCAGCCCTGTAGTGTCAGGTATTCCTCCAAACTTCATTAATCCAGGAAGCAGGAAGTCTGGAGTCCATGCCAATTACAAATTGTGTTCTGTATTCCCCTCACTTTTGATCAGAATTAATCTTAAGAATCTTTTGTCAAATGTTCAGTAATAGCAGTCAGCACCAGTCAGTTCTCCTGATCTGAAGACAAAAGAGGCAATTATTTATGGAGGCAATCAGTCACACACATTGTATGTTCTCCTCCTACTCCTGGGGAGGCATGCTCTGAGGCCACGATGGCCTATTATGATGGACTTTTTCCCTGCCCTGGTCCTCCTTTCTATGTCTTATTAGTGGGACCACTGTGGCTCTATACAATAAGCACTGGTCTGTGAACTACAATGTTAGTGATTTAAGCCCAGTGGCCACTTTGTGGGAGAAAGATGAGGCTTTATGTGCCTGCAAAGGTATATACCCTCAAAAACATGATACAGGGTCATGATAAGTTGAAATAAACTAGATGGAACTTAACAACAACAAATTCTGGACTTACCTTCTTCCTCAGTTACTCCAGATGGATAAAGACCAATTGGATGCCTTAGATGACAGCTTGTAAGTTTTTAAGACCCCAGACACTATACACAACAAACTAGAAGGTAGAACAGAAACACTAAATATGTTGTTGTTGTTGTTGTTGTTAAGCACCGTTGAGTTGATTTCAACCCATAGCGACCTTGTATAGGATTTCCAAGGAGTGGCTGGTGACCTTGAACTGCTGACCTTGTAGTTTAAACCAACTTTGCAGTCCAGTGCATTAACCCACAGCACCACACCAGGACTCCAAATATGTCATTAGGTCAATTAATTGGTTTATTGTCATTTTTAAGTGCTGTAGAGTCAGTTCCAACTCATAGCAACCTTCTGTAGGGATTCCAAGGAGCGGCTGGTGAGTTTGAACCACTGACCTTGCAGTTCAAACCTTAGGGTCCAGCACATTATCCTGTGGGGCCATACAGCCCATGAAACCATGGTTGTAAACTTCCAACCAAGGAAACAAACCCCATGAGGCATTTGGTTATACATAAACAGCCTCAAAAACTACTCTTTTAAAATCTTTTGTCACTCCTGTAAATACATCTTTCACACAACTTTTGCCAATTCAACTTTTTATACATGTATAACTTATGGGTAACAATTATAATAATTGACTGAACAACTCTGCCTTTTGCTTAGCATTTTTGATTAATCAATCGGACCCCATCTGAGTAACAAACTATAAGACTTGGATAATTTGTAATTCATTGAGTTTATTATGTTGGGAAAGAAAGCTAAATTTACTAAGTCGTGACTTTGTTATTCATAAAGGGTTGTTTTGTTGATTATAGAAATGATGGCTAAGTGAGCACCTAAAACAGTGGATATTAATCAAAAGTTCTAGTTCAAGTTTAGCTCATCAGTCCATTGGTAAGAATCACTTTATTCCCTATCTAGTAATATAATCATTATATTGACTTTCTCCTGATTTTACTCTTCTTGTCTTAGTTCTTATTTTTGCTGCTGGGTATCGATTGTTGACTCTGGCAGATTTGACAATGCCCATGGGCTCACAGCTCTTGATAAATCAAGAATACTTATCATGGCTTGTCAATCACTTGTCCTATGCTTTGCATATAGCTTATTCTTGTTTTTTTTTTTTTTCCTTTTTTTAGTATGTGCACAAAAATTTGGGGAAAATTGACATTTTACAACGTTTTGACTTACAAACAATAGATACGTTATATCCATAGTAATGCTTTTTTAGATTTTCATGTTGACATACTGTACATCCCCCATTGATTAATTCCTAGGTATTATTGCGTTTTGCTGCTGTGGTAAATGATAACACTTTTGAAAATTGGTTTACTGAAGTATAATTTACATATAGTAAAATCTACACTCTTTAGAATGAAATTCTGAGTCGTGATGAATGTAGTAACCATCATTACAAACAAAATACAGAATTATTCATCACTCATCCCCAAATTTCCTCAAGTCGGATTGTAGTAAGCACTTCTCCTCCTACCATTCCTCCAACTGATCTACTTTTTGACCTTTCAGTTTTGCTCTTTTCAAAGTGTCATATAAATGGATCATGCAGTATGCAGCCTTTTGTGATGGACTCCTTTCACTTAGTATAATGCTATTGAGATTCATTAATCCATAATATTGCATTCTTTTTGTTGCTAAGTAGTATTTAACTACAATTTGTAGCCATTCAGCAATTAAGGGCACTTTTGTTTTTATAGTTTAAATAGTTTTTGGCAATTTTTAGTAAAATCACTATAAACACTAGTGTATGGATTTTATGTAAACATAAGTTTTTAACTCTTTTAGGAAAACACCAAAGAGTATAATTCTTGGGCTGTATGATTAGTGTAGGATGGAGTCCTGGTATGGTCCATAGGAAAGCACTCAACCTCAAGGTTGGTTTGAACCATAAGGTTGATGGTTCAAACTCACCAGCTGCTCCAGGGTCACTATGAGTCAGAACTGATTCTATAGGACTTGACAGCCATATGATAAGTGTATGGAGTCCTGTGTAGCGATGTAGGATAAGCACTGGACTGCAAGTTCATTTCAATCTCAGGAATGGTGGTTCAGACTTACCAGCCACTCCTTGGAAACCCTATATAGGGTCACTATGAGTGGGAACCAACTCATCAGCACTTAACAACAACAACAACATAGTAAGTGTGAACAGGAAAGGTAAAACATTAACTGTCTCCTCTCCATCCAGGCGAGAAACTAGAATGTTATTCAGGTTACTGAGTGGGACCAATCTTCTGGTTTCCCTCCTGTCGGCAAACAAGTCTGCAACCTAGCCCCTCCCTGATTCTAAACCCATATAAACTCATGCTGACCTGTATTCAGGGTTCAGAATCTGGAGAAATTAGCTACTCTGAGCCAGCTGGCTTAATAAAATCTGAAACTCTGCTTCACCTGTCCGAGTAGCCTCGGTTTCTTCGGCAATGGATCTAAAGCTACTGTAACACTCTCAGATCTAAAGCTGCTGTAACGTTGGTTCCCTGACCAGGAAACCGACCAAGCTGGCCCCTTGAGCCATAGGCTCAGAGTTGGGGAGTGGCTGGTGGTGAGCTCCCCTCCGCAGATGAGACAGCATGCTACCACCACATTTGATGGTCCCTCCTCCTCTAAGTGGGGGTAGCTGGCCGCAGCACTTAAGGTCAGTGGTTCGAAACTACCAGCCGCTCCGCGGGAGAAAGATGAGGCTTTCTACTCCCGTAAAGATTTACACCCTCGGAAACCCTGTACAGGGTCGCTATGGGTCGGAACCGACTCGACGGCACTTAACAACAACAACAACAACAACCAGTCTCAAAAGGAGGGGTGAACCAGAGAACCAACCAGCCAGGACTTCTGGAACAGGTAAGGCCCCTCGGGGCCCGGGTTAAACCCAGTTAGGCCTGTCCCTAAGGACAGAAGTGGAAGACTGATCACCGTCCAAGGTCTCACCTAGAGGTTTCAGTCAGGGACTCCCCTAAGTGGGGTGGAACTGCCATAAACTATGTGTAGTTGGTTATGTGCAAATGTCAATGTAGCTGAAGCACGGGCTTGTCACGTTTGGTCTGTGTGGTTCCATTGCTCTGGCTACGGAATCTGAGAGGGCCCTAACCTGCTGTTCCAGGACAACGTTGTCATAAGGCATACTGGTGACTCACCTCTGAGAAAAGGTAATCTGACCCAGGATTAATACAAGTGCACTTTAGCTAAGATGCGTCTAATTTCCCGAGAGGGATGCAGCCAGGTGGGCAACTGAGTGAATCCCTCCCTTATTTGTCATGACACCAATCAAGAGCACTATATACACTTAGGTGCTATGGAAAATTGTCATAGTGCGCCAACAGTCTTACAATGCCTGTTAATAAAATTCAAAAAGGGAGGTCTTTTGTGCAAGAGTGTGTGGTGAGAGTGAGTGTGTCTGGTACTGGGCTTGTGGCAAATTTCATATGGCTTAGGGAGACATTCCTCATTGCTAGCGAAGAGTGGACTCCTGGTCTGAAACTCTGCAAAGCTGAGACTCTTGAAAATCCTCTTGAGAGGAACAGCAAGGTCTGGACGCGATCTGTCTGTTGTGAGCACGCTGCCACGACAGGCCCATTGGCCGCCTGAACAAATGAGCCCAGGATCACAGTAACCAAACACTCCAAGCAGCTATGCCAAGAATATTTTCTTGGGAGTCTTCGGCCCTGTGTCTCCTGCACTCACTGTTGCCTTCACTTTTGAGATCCCCTTGCTTTATTCTGGGTGCGCATATTGGGACATGGTAGGCAGGAAGTAATTTCCTAAAAGTGTCCCTTTTGTTTCTGTTAAGGTTACCCTCTGTATCTGAATGGGAAGTATAGGCCTCAATCCCAAAGAAAAGCCGTGTAAGGTGTAATTCTGACTGGTTTCTGTCTGGGTATCCTCCTATGATATCAAAGGAAATGATGTTTTACTGTAATACAACTTGGCCAAGGTATGATCTAGATGATGGGAAAAATAAACTTTGAATGGATCCTTAAATTATTACACCATTTCACACCTTGAATTAGTCAACCACTGTGTCAGATTGTTTTATTTGTTTGTAAAATTACTTTGTTTTTGTCCTGTATTTATGTTTAAGAAACTGAGAACAACCTGGAATTCCAAGAGTATGTAAGTTATATTGCAATATGTACTATAATGCATTTATATCTCAAATATCAAAGCCATGCAGAGGAAAAAAATGAAAACAGATGAGTGTTAAGTGAAAACAGAGCTCTAAGCAGGCCTATATACACAGAGAATACACAAAGAGATGAATGGTTACTTTTTTGTGTGAAATATAGCTTTTGATTGTGGCATTATTTTGTTACAACTCCTGGTGCACTAGCATCTGCCATTAGGGGATAAAAAAATATATATACGTACATATATATATCTTGATCTAGTGAACCTGCTTGACCATATTCAGCCATTGAAAAAAGCAGTTTGGAAGTGATTTCTCTATACTGAACCCTTCAAGGAACCCATTTTGGTAGGGGGCTACCTGGAACAGAGGCAAGGCAATACTCTCTCTGCAGATGCCCATAGGATTGAATACGGAAGGGCAAGCTGCAGTATATACCTGGGCACATGCTTCTTTCTCTATCTTGGTTGGACTTCTTAAATAGGAAAAATTCAAATCCTTCTTATTGAGATGTTATTGTTCAGTGCTGTTGGGTCAGTTCTGCCCCATGGTGACCCTGTGTGAGGTTTCTGAGGAGCGACTGGTTGCAGTTCGAACGGACTTGGTGGTTCAGTACATTGACCCACAGTGCCACACCAGGATGACCCAACCAAAATAACAAATTTAGTAACCACTATATATATATTTTTTTCTTAAATTATTGTGAATTATGTGACAGTTTACATGGGAGAACATTGGTTTTACATTCATTCTATCGTATATTGTCTCATTGCCATGGTTACAATCCCCTCCATGCAATCCTTCCCCCGTACCCCCCAGGTCTTCAGCACACAGTCACTCTCTCTCTCTGGGTCTAGAGTCTCCAGCTGCTCCTTAGCTCCACATCATCATCTCTGGCTCCAATTCAGGCATCACTGCTTCTCTGGGTAGGGTCCCGCTCTCTGCTCGTCTCCCTTGATGGTCCTAGGGACCTCCGCTCCTAGACTGAAAAGTCAATCACTCCCCTCCTTGCTATAAAATGTCCACCCTTACATTTCCAACCCTCACAGTCAGTCCTGATAACAATTATTCACTATTGTATCACAAGAGACACATTTGCATTTCATTGCATCAGCCCCGCCTAGTCAGGTTGAATACTACTCACTGTAGATTCTACCTTCCTCTAGGCCTTCTGGGTCTAGGTTCCCTCTTGAAAGCTTGTAAGCCAGTCACTTCTTGCCTTTGTAGCCCCCCATCCCCCATTTTGGGTAGCCAATGTCCAAGTTGACCATCCCTGTCTACACTGTGCGTGGAGGGGGTGGGAATGATTCTTGCTGTAAGGACTTATTCCCTCTTTTGAGCTACTGCTTCCATAGGTGAAAGTCAAGTTCATCAAATTGTATGAGAATATATATATATTTTTTTTTCCTCTTCTTTTTACTTCTGGTTGATCTCCGATCATCCAGTCATCAAAGCCAGGGCAAGTAGGTATTCTCTGCAAGTGTGGGTGTTCTTATGCCTATGCCCTCTCTTCTTATCGGCTGGACGCTTCACTCTCCACTCTAGTCCTCTGTAGTAACCACTATTTTTGCTACCCATTATCCTTATTGAACTGACTCCATGGTACATGACAACAACAACATCCTAATTGGGCAGATATTCAGGCTTTGTTGACAATGCTGACTAGCAATGAAAAAGGCTGATCTGAGATAAGGCATGGGACAAAATAGCACACATTCATGGGGAAAAACCTGAACAGGACGCTTGCCCCAGTTAAGGCAATTCCTCTAGCTGACACAAACTAAAATCTAAATGGGCCTGCCATGGCTGGAGCACTATAAAAGGTGCATTCTCAGAGGTCTGAAAAAGAGAGTTCCTAAACAAAAGAACTTGAACATGGTACAGGCAGTTCAGCAGAAGTCAACTGAGGACCCCTCTAAATTCTTTAAATGAATCTACCAGGCTTACTATAAGTACATAGACCTTGGTCCTGAGAACTCAGCAAATATCCGAATGGTTAACATTACTTTTATCTCCCAAAGGACCCTGGATATTAAAAAGAAACAGCAAAATTTCAACAGGGCAATTGGCATGAATTCATCCCAGCTGGTGGACATCACCTTTGAAATATTTAACAGCTGTGAGCATGAGAAGTCTCAGGTCATAATAGTCTTCCTAAAGACCACTAGAGGTCTTTAGGAAAGACCCCTGAAAAAAAAAAGAGGGCATTAAGCAAGGACTGAGGTGCTTATTACAAAAACCTGGGCACCAGAAAAATAAATGCCTAAATCTCAGGGGAGGATCTGGCAGAAAAAGTCATCCAATTCAATAGATGGTTGAAAAAGCTTCATTATCTGCAGAAGACTGGTGGTGTCAGGGGGTAAGGGAGTCCAGCATGATTTGGCATCAACCTCTGCCATCCCTATTGCCCCCACCCCCGGGACCTCATCTGAAAATAACAATGGGGGACAGACTGTAATTGTTCCATTCAGTAATGGTAATTGAGATCTCAGGGAGGCCTGAGGACCAGTTCTTCCTGAAACCCCTAGACTGCTATACTGGGGAAAAGAAAATTACGATCTGGTCCACTTACTGGGCCAGGACCTGCTTCCAGAGTTGCATGTTCAAACAGCTTCCTGAAACCAAAAGTCTGCAGATGGAGGTTCCTCATGAACATACCTGGCAATTACTGATTCAAACTCAGGAAACCAGTCACATTGGCCTGAGGAGATCAACAATCAGGTAAACCCCTCATGTGGACTAGTGGATCTTGGGGGAGAGCGCATAAGCATACCCCGTCGAGGTCTGATTGAAGCCTGGAAACTGACCTACCTTCCCCCAGAAACCAATACCATCTCAGGAAAGAGGTCGAGAAATTCACTCTGGCCAGCTCGTTACTGGCCCTATCATGTCGTCTCCCTGCTGCAAAAAGGGAAGCCTATGGTTCATGACAGGATGGATAGGCGATACCAGGTTGTTTTACTGGACAATCCAAATACTATCCTGTGAATTATGGGATAACTAAACCTGCCATCATCCTCCATGATGTGGCAACTAGAGGGCTGAACCATGATGGTATAGAAATCATTGACCAAGTATCCTCCAGCCAACGTGACCTGTTTGACTATATCTGGTGGACTAGACTTTATTCATGAACAGAAGTAGTTACATGGAGAAAGGGACTCGAATATCAGGGTGTGTAATAGTAATCTTAAGGAGTTCTGGTAGCGTAGTGGTTACGAATCGGGCTGTGAACCGCAAGGTCAGCAGTTTGAAACTACCAGCTGTTCTGCAGGAGAAAGATGAGGCTTTCTGCCTCTGTAAAGATTTATAGCCTTGGGAAACCCTGTACAGGGTCATTATGAGTCGGAACCGACTCCACGGCACATAACCACCAACCACCACCAACAATAGTAATTCTACTTACAATATCCCTCCTGCCAGGGACTTCATCTCAAAAAGCTGAACTTATTGCACTGACAAGGGCATTAGAAATGTTAGCAAGAAAAACTGTAAATGTGTACCCAGAGAACTTAAGTAGAATTGAGGCAGTAGGAGTTGAGAGAGAGGTTAAAGAATAAAAAGTGGATGATGATGGAATTGTTCTGGTTCTGAAAGGTTAAAAACTAGAAAGTAAATGACAATAAAATGGTTCTGATCCTGTGAAAACTAGCCCCTGCTCTTCTTAAATGAGTCCATGAAATAACTCACTGCAGGTAAGGTGGAGGGTCAGAGAAAAAGAGGAAGACCTCCAGCAAGATGGATTGGCAAAATGGCAGCATCAATGGGCTGAAGCATGGCAACAATTGTACGGTTGGTCCAGGACTGGGCAGTGTTTCGTTCTGTTGTGCATAGGGTCACTATGAGTCAGTACTGACTCGATGGCACCTAAAAACAACAGGAAAGAGGCCTTGGCTCTAGGGCAAGAAATTAACAACACCAAAAAATCATTCAGGATATTAGCTCTGTTTGACCTGCCTCAAGAATAATCTAAAAACAGGCTGTCCTGCACCAATATCAAGGTAAACAACCCCTTGATTGGTAGGTTTCATGCAGATGCCCCTAGCTTGGGTATTAAATATTTGCTGGTTTTGTTTTTGTAGACATCTTTTCTGGCTGGGTAGATCCCCCCACCAGAACTAAGAACTTCAGAAATAGTGAAAATCCTCTTGAAGGAGATTACCTCCAAGTTTGGACTTCCAAGGAGTCTAAAGTAACAATGGAGCAGCAAATACCTACAGATGAAATGGAGATTGCATTCAGCATGGAGGTTCAAGAAAATTAACCATACTCTAAAACAAATGGCAATGCTGTCAGGAAATTTATCTACATTGGGACCAGGTGTTGCCTTAGCCCAGTTTCGAATTCCAGTAGCCTCCAGAAGCAAGCTTAAATTGAGCCCTTATAAAATTGTATATAGTAAACCTTCCCAGTTAGCATCCCTCAACCCTTTACCTGATCTCAGCCAAGATTTAAAGATGCAGCAGTATGCGTAACACCTCCACCACACACTTTCTATTATTCATAAAATGACTCTTCCCAGGTCTGCTTCCTTCCCTACAGGTAATCTGACTCCTCCAGCCTGGAGATCATATTTTGCTCAGAATGTGGGAGAGACGGATTTGAAAACAAGTTGGGAAAAAAAGTCTATCGGACCCTGGAAAGTCTTTCTAGTCACTCCATCAGCTGTCAAGATAGCTGGACTCAAAACTTGGACACACCATACCACAATCAAGTCTTACCTATCAGTCAACAGGCCCACCTGGACATCAGAGGCCACTGGAGAAATCAAAATAAAGATAAGAAGATGCCTCTTAAAATAATGTATCACCTGCTTTTTACAATAGGACTCTCGCAAGACATCATTCCTTTCAATGGAATAAAAACATTTGGGTCTATTTAGCTTAGAGTATAATAAATGTATCTGATTTTTCTTTTGGGAGGGCATCCAGAAGCATCTACAAAGATTATTGAGAGCTGGAACGAGAAATTATCCCAAGCCCAGCAGCCAAGGTACAAGGAGTCCCCATCTGGATTCAACAAAGCAGACTGAAAAAAGCCTTGTCTCCATGGGAAGTTGAAACTGGCACTACCAATGCTTACAAGGTAATATTGAGTCATACGACCTGCCCTGCTTCAGCCACAAACCGAAAGCTGGCTGATCTATGCATGGCCGAAGCACAAGGACATCTGCCGTCGGACTCATCTTAATTTGGAATGTGGAAAAGGGAAAAAGATCCGTGTAATCTGTGTACCAACACCACCAAGGTGGGCCAAACAGTAGCCATCACACTGCTTGTGAGGCCACCCATCTAGGTAACTGAACCTATAACAAATAAAATTGGGGTGGCCCTAACCCTTCTTGCATGCCAGCAAACCCAGATGTGAAATGCCATTGGAAGGAGGAGTATGTGGGAAGTTTAATTTCACTAACTGCTGCATACAAATAGATGACCAGGGTTGGGCAGAAGAAGACCTTGTAAAAGAGACACAGAAAGTTGATCACGTCCCTGTGCAAACCTAAAATGGGTGGAACTCCCAGAGTCTATAGGGAGGATGGTTCTCTGCCTTTGGAGCATTCAAGACCCTCATAGGTTGGGGTTCTGTTTATATTTGGAATTTGCCTAATAATTCCATGTCTTTTCCCAGTAGCAGTCAGGGCCATACGGGCTACCATAGAAACAATAATCAGTCGAAAAGGAACCTCACAATTACTCTATGTTAAGTACCACGAACTTCTACAGGAACCATCAAATGGTGTTCCTCCAATTATCTAAAGTAACAGGAGCCTTAAAAGGAGGGAATGAATAGGAGAGGTAAAACATTAACTGTCTCCTCTCCGCCCAGGAGACAATCAGATTACTGAGTGGGACCAATCCTCCCTGCCTAGGAGACAAGCTAGACTGCTAATCAGGTTACCGAGTAGGACCAATCTTCCAGTTTCCCTCCTGTCAGCAAACAGGTCCGCAACCTAGCCCCTCCCCTATTCTGAACCCATATAATCCCATGCTAACCTGTATTCAGGGCTCAGAATCTGGAGAAGTTAGCTCCTCTGAGCCAGCTGGCTTAATAAAATCTGAAACTCTGCTTCACCTCTTCTGAGTGGCCTCCGTTTCTTCATCAATGGATCTAAAGCTGCTGTGACACTCTTGGATCTAAAACTGCTGTAACAAGTGTATAGTGTGTGATTAACTTGATTGTTGTTGTTGTTGTTAAGTGCCGTCGAGTCGGTTCCGACCCATAGCGACCCTGTACAGGGTTTCCGAGGGTGTAAATCCTTACGGGAGTAGAAAGCCTCATCTTTCTCCCGCGGAGCGGCTGGTAGTTTCGAACCGCTGACCTTAAGGACCTTAAGGTTTGCAGCCCGATTCGTAACCACTACGCTACCAGAACTTGATAAGAAACGGAAAATTTGTTTCCCAAAATGTCTGCATTATTTTGCATTGTCACCAGCAATTTATGAGAGGTCCAATTGTCAGCAGGTGATTCCATCATTTAAAAAAAAAAAAAATAAAATCAGTCATTCTGATTATGGTTTTAATTTGTAGTTTTGTAATGACTAATGATATTGAACATCTTTTCATGGGCTTATTGGCTATCAACATTTCTTCTTGGTGAGAGTCTAATTTCTTGCCTATTTTTATATAAACTTGTTCTGTTGGCATAGGCAGTGTTTCATTGTGTTGTGCATAGGGTTGCTCTGAGTCAGAACTGACTGCATAGCACATTACAACAACAAAAACATACACACATATATATATATATTTTTTCTTCTAGGAATTTATTCTGTAGATTTGCTTGCATATACAAGACATGTTGCAAATGGTGACTGTGTGCCATGGAGTCGGTTCCGACTCATAGCGACCCTGTACAGGGTTTCCAAGGCTGTAAAGCTTTACAGGAACAGAAAGCCTCATCTTTGTCCCATGGAACAGCTGGTAGTTTCAAACTCTGACCTTGCTGTTCACAGCCTGATTCATAACCACTACGCTCCCAGAGCTCCTATGTTTCATACAGAAGTTCATTAATGGCAGCTTGTAAATAATAACAAAGGTCAGGAAACTATCTAAGTTTCCATCAACAGAGGATGGTTACATAAATTATGGTTCATCAATAAAGTGGAATGGAGTGCCTGGGCAGTGAAAATGGTTACTGCACTGTACTGGTAACCAAAAGTTTGGTTTGAGTTCAACCAGAGGCACCTCAAAAGAAAGACCTGGTGATCTACTTTTGAGAAATCGTCCGTTGAAAACCCAGTGAAGTGGATACCATGAATTGGAATTGACTGGATGGGAACTGGTTTGTTTATGCAATGGAACACTGTACAAGATAAAAAGAATAAGGAGTTTGTTTTGCATCTGAAAATATCTATAGATAGTAAATAAAATAAGCAAGGAGCAGGCTAGTGTGTTTAATATGCTACCAGTTGTATAAGAAAGAAAGAGAAAAAGATCTTTTCATATATACAAAAATCTCTTAAAGAGCTCACATGAAACCAATGGCTAGCTAGCAAGGAGAATTTGTGAATGGGGGATGGATTGGGTAAAAGAATTTTCAGTGTAAAAAACAACAGTTTATTCTTTTACATTTCAAACCATGTGAAAATATGACCTATTCAAAAATTAAATTAGAAAAAGAGAAAAATTTAATCATTCAGGCACTCAGTATCATTGTTGTTAAATGCTGTGAAGTCAGTTCCAATTCATAGCAACCCTGTAGAGGGTTTCTGAGGAGTGGTTGGTGGATTTGAACCATCAACCTTGTGGTTAGAAATTTAGTGATAATTCTACAGTGCCACACCAGGATTCCTCTGTATCATTAACCATGTTCTAATTCATATACATATACTTTTGACCATAAGAGACTTCTCACTTCCCCTCTCTATGGAGGAATTTCTAGGCCAGGTAAGTATTAGTTTCTAACTCTAAATTTTAAAAGTAACCTATCAGATTGACTTATTTATCTTTCCAAATCAGTCATCCATCTATCCATCCACCCACCTATGTGTGAGTAAACTTTTGTGCCTTGGCTAAGTATTCCTTGGGAAGAATGTTGTTCTTTGAAGGCAGTGGCAAAGAACATGTTTTCCCATTTCATCAGTAGGGGGAACCCTAGCATTTCCAAACTTAGGGATGAGCCTCAGTCAACTCCACAGAATTGCTGCAGCCAGCTCAATAATGCTTCCACATAAAAAGAGGATGCTGAGCCGAGGGAAAGGGACTGTTTATCACTGTTTCCAAAGTCCAGGGCAATCCATGCAGTTTCTGCTTTTATTATTTAGGGGTAATAATCAAATGGGAAAGAGCATCTGAAATAGTAACCTAGTTTTATCACAAAGTGTTATTTTTTAGTGAAGCAAGTAAAGCAGTACAGTGTGAAATATTCTGGTGAGATATAAATATCCAAGTATATCACATGTTCTCACGTAACACATATTTTTATAGTATTCACTATAGTCTGATTAATACCAAAGTATAGTAAAGCCATAACAACTTTAAAAGACTGTTTTCTACTTCTGGCCAAAAAACTTAACACATTTTCTTTATAGCATAGCCAGCAAACACAGAAACTTGTCAGAAATACTATGTGGGTCAGTAAAGGAGAATTTTACTTTATAATATATATAATATATGAGGGGTTTTCAGAAAGTTCATGGAAAAAGATAAACATTTCCATGAACTTTTTGAGGCCCCCTTCTGTGTTTGTGTGTAAGTAAAGAAAACAAAAATCCTCAATAAAGAACATTCTTATCAATGGAGAAAAGATTGAAGTTGTCAAGGACTTCATTCTTCTTGGGTCAACTGTCAACACTCATGGAAGTAGCAGTCAAGAAATCAAACAGCATATTGCATTAGGCAAATCTTCTGCACAAGACCTTTTTAAAGTGTTGAAGAGCACAGATGTCAGCTTGAGGATTAAGGTGTGCCTGACCCAAGCCATGGTACTTTCAATAAGCTTATATGCATGTGAAAGCTGGACAGTAAATAAGGAAGACCATAGAATAATTGAAGCATTTGGGTTATGGTGCTGGAGGAGAATATTGAAAGTGCCATGAGCTGCCAAAAGAAACAACAGATCCATGTTGGAAGAAGTGCAGCCAGAGTGCTCGTTGGAGGCCAGGATGGCTAAACTTTGTCTCTCATACTTCGGACATATTGTCAGGAGGGACCAGTCGCTGGAGAAGGATATCATGTTTGGTAAGGTGGAGGATCAGAGAAAAAGAGGAAGACCCCAGCGAGATGGATTCTCCAAGTACAGCATGGATGGCAACAATAGAGAGGTTGGCCCAGGATCGGACAATGTTTTGTTCTGCTGTGCATAAGGTCGAATGAGTCAGTACTTGACTCGATTACACCTAACAACAACAACATGTGTGTATGTGTGTGTATTATATAATAATTTTTTATGAAAACTCACTGTGGCTTGGCATGAAGACCTGGACTAGTTAGAGGTTAATACCCCAATCATAAACCAATAGTGAGGCTAGATTTGAAGGGCATTTCTTCTATTATGAATCGTTTACAATAATAACCTTGAAAAAAATAATAGGATCTATTTGAAGCTCATTTATTTCCCAGCTAAGTGGCAATTTCCCATTACTCAAATTGCTAACACTTCCTCCTGAAACCCTAGGGACAATCCAATTCATATGTATTCATTTAAAAAAAACCTGTTTAAAATAAGCAGGTGATTCTGTTTTAATAATATCTGTACTGCCAGCAATAAGGCTTTCTCAGTTGCAAATAAATATATCAACAAACAGATTTTCTTTAAAGCACACAGGGTCTCATATCATTCCCAAATTAGTCAATTAGCATGATGCTATTGGAAGAGCTAATTAAAAAGTGCATTTAGACTAAGAAATGTTTCCTGGGAGAAATCTGGAGTCTATCGTCCTTATTCTACCTGTAATTACTCTGCCTGTGTTTCCACTCTGTAGAGGTGAATCCACCACGTGGGTAAAGGAAAACATTCCTCATTCTCTCTGAAGTAGTCAGTTAAATAATATATTATTTTATCAATGACTTTAATTGATCAATATACACTTATATTAAAAAAAAAAAAAGGCGCTCTGTGTTGGTCTCTAAATTGTTGGCACAGTGATAACTATAAAACAGGTGGAATTTAAATTAAGAGTAGGAATGTTGTGTTTGTCCAGAGATCCAGCCTGTAGTTGATCATGTGGGAAATATGTTCATGATTAGAACCCGTTTGCTTGTGAAGTATATGAACTAATGTGTCCTATCAAAAGAATTCTTGAGCTCGTAGACAGAAGGATTTTGCTGAGGGATGGGATGAGATAGGGTTTGAGAGGACAGGGATGAGCAGACACATTATACTTGATATCCTTTAAGTTGTGTCTTATGCTTGCTGAAAACTAAAGGGACTTAAAATACTTACTGATGAAAAGAAAAGATGACAGCCTTTAGTATAGGTTGCATCTCAGTGTAAAGAAATAAAAAAATCCTCACGAATGGTCCAATAAACAACGTCATATCAATGGAGAAAAGACTGAAGTTGTCAAAGACTTAGTTTTGCTCAGATCAACCATCAACACTCACGGAAGCAGTAGTCAAGAAATCATTAAGCAAATCAGCAGCACAAGACCTTTTTAAAGTGTTGAAGAGCAAAGATGTTAGTTTGAGGACTAAGGTGCGCCTGACCCAAGCCATGGTATTTTCAATAACCTTATATGCATATGAAAGCTGGACAGTGAATAATGAAGACCATACATAGAAGAATTGATGAATTTGAGTTATGGTGTTGGAGAAGAATATTGAAAGTGCCATGCTGCCAAAAGAACCAACAGATCTGTGTTGGAAGAAGTGCAGCCAGAGTGCTCCTTGGAAGTCAGGATGGCCAAACTATGTCTCTCATACTTTGGACATATTGTCAGGAGGGACCAGTCACTGGAGAACGATATCATGTTTGGTAAAGTGAAGGGTCAGAGAGAAAGAGGAAGACCCTCAATGAGATAGATTGACACAGTGGTGGGCTCCGGAGTAGCAATGACTGTAAGGTTGGCTCAGGACCGGACAGTGTTTCGTTCTGTTGTGCATAGGGTTGCTATAAGTTGACAACTAACTTGATGTCACTTAACAAGAACAACAGTGTCTTTATAAATGTAATGCATACAAATCACCTAGTGACCTTATCAAATTGTAGAGTTTGATGTAAAGGTAGAGAGTGGGGCCTGGATTCTGCATGTCCAAAGCTTCCAGGTAATTCAGTGCTGCTGGTTAGGTTTCACACTTTGAGAAACAAGGATTTAAGCTTTCTGGCAATCTGTGACTGTGTTTTATGAAAACCAACTCACAATTTTCCACTCTCCTGGTTTATATGTATCTTTTGTTATTTTTAATCTTTTTTTGCTTTTACTTCACACTCTTTCTTTTTTTTTGGTAGTATTTTCTTTTTTTAAATAAATGTTTTATTTTAGGACAGTTTTAGGTTTACAGTAAAATTGCAAAGATAGTTTCCACTATTATTACCACTAACTTGTTACAATTCTAGTTATCTTGTTATCTAGTGCTGCTATAACAGAAATTCCACAAGTGGATGTTTTCAGCAAACAGGAATTTATTATCTCACAGTTTGGTGGTGGTGGTGGTTGTGTGCCATGGAGTCAGTTCCGAGTTATAGTGACCCTGTACAGGTTTTCTAGGGCTCTGAATCTTTACAGGAGCAGAAAGCCTCGTCTTTCATCCACGGAACAGCTGGTAGTTTTGAACTGTTGACCCTGAGGTTAGCAGCCTAACTCGTAATAATTATACTACCAGAGCTCCTTATCTCACAGTTCAGGAAGCTAGAAGTCCAAATTGAGGGCACCAGCTTCAGGGGCACGCTCCCTCTCTGTGTCAGCTCTAGGGGAAAGTCCTTGTCATCTTTCTTTCCCTGGGCCAAAGAGTTTCTCAACACAAGGACCTCAGGTCAAAAGGACACACTCACTGCAGAGATCTTCTTTCTTGGTAGTAGTAGGTTCCTCTGGTCTAGCTTACATGTTTAACCTCTTTTATATCTCAAAGAGGAGTCCTGGTGTGGTACTGTGGGTTAAGCACCAGGCTGCATAGCTATTTGCACTGCAAGGTTGGAGATTTAAGCTCACCAGCTGCTCCTCGGAAACCCTATACAGGGTCATTATGGGTAGGAATCGACTCGACGGCACTTAACAACAACAACATATCCCAAAGAAGACTGACTCAAGATAGAGCCGAATCCTGTAGATTGTATCCTGCCTCATTAACATAACTGCCATTGTTGTTGTTAGGTGCCACCGAGTCGGTACCGACTCATAGTGACCCTATGCACAACAGAATGAAACACTGCCCGACCCTGGACCAACCTCACAATTGTTGCCACACTTGAGTCCATCGATGCTGCCACTTGGCCAATCCATCTTGCTGGGGTCTTCCTCTTCTTCTCTGGTCCCTCCTGACAATATGTCCAAAGTATGAGAGACGAAGTTTGGCAACCCTGGCCTCCAAGGAACACTCTGGCTGCACTTCTTCAAACACAGATTTGTTGGTTCTTTTGGCAGCCCATGGCACTTTCAATATTCTCCTCCAACACCATAACTCAAAAGCATCAATTCTTATATGTTCTTCCTTATTCACTGTCCAGCTTTTGCATGCATATGACGTTATTGAAAATACCATGGCTTGGGTCAGGCACACCTTAGTCCTCAAGCTGACATCTTTGCTCTTTAACACTTTAAAAAGGTCTTGTGCAGATTTGCCTAGTGCAATACATCGTTTGATTTTTTGTCTTGGCTGATTGGGTAGACATGCAGTGAGGAGTTCTGTCAGCAACAACACAGAATATAGGACCAAGCAGGCTCAGGGGATGGTGCTAGAACTCTGAACCACATATAAAGGAATGTTTAGAAGCTTGGAAGGCTTACAGCTAGGGGAATTTGTAGCAGAATCAGGAAATCCATTGCTTTCTAATTCAAGATGCTTTGCTGGTCCTGAAGCTACCATCTTGGGAGAGACTAAGTGTGGGAAGGATCAGAGCAGCCTCGAACGCCTGACAGAACCACGGAGATACAGGTGTGGACATTCTTTTCTTGGTATCTGTTCATTGGTCTCTCGCTGTCTGCTCACCTCCTTTCTGGTGACTAGAGGGGATGCCTGAGCGAATACACAGCCCCCCCAAGGGTTCTACTATGCATGTGCACAGATCTCCTTGAAATTTAAAGTGAGAGTTTCCACTTAAAACCAAGTGGCCACCATTCATCTATCAGTTTGTCTGTGGTGGCTTGTGAGTTGCTGTGATTCTGAAAGCTATGCCACCAGTATTTTAAATACCAGCAGGGTCACCCATGGTGGACAGGTTGCAGACAAAGACAGACTAGGAAGAAAGAGTGATGAACTACTTCCGAATATTTAGTCACTGAAAACCTTATGAATAGCAGAGAAACACTGTCAGATATAGTGCGGGAAAATGAGCCCCTCAAGTTGGAAGGCACTCAAAATGCGACTCGGGAAGAGCTGCTTCCTCAAAGTAGAGTTGACCATGATGACGTGAATGGAGTAAATCTTGTGGGAGAAAAGTCTGCGGGACCTTCATTTGTTGATGGGGCACAACTGAAAATTAAGAAAAACAGCTATAAGCATCCATTGAAAATTGGAACATGGAATGTATGAAGTATGAATCTGGGAAAATTCGAAGTTGTCAAAAATGAAATGGAATGCATAAACATCAATAGCTTAGGCATTAGTGAGCTGAAATGGACTGGTATTGGCCATTTTGAATCTGACAACCACATGGTTTACTATTCCAGGAATGACAACTTCAATCTTTTCTCTGTTGATAAGAATGTTGTTTATTGGTCCAGTGGTGAGGATTTTTGTTTTCTTTACATTGAGATGCAATCCATACTGAAGACTGTGGTCTTTGATCTTCATCAGTAAATATTTTAAGTCCTCTTCACTTTCAACAAGCAAGGTTGCATCATCTGCATATCACAGGTCACTAATGAGTCTCCAATCCTTAAGCCACATTTTTCTTCATATAATCCAGCTTCTCGGATTATTTGCTTAGCATATAAATTGAATAAGTATGGTGAAAGAATACAACCCTGTTGCACACCTTTCCTAATTTTAAACCATTTTCTGTTCCCATGTTCTGTTCGAACAACTGCCTCTTGGTCCATGTACATATTCCTCATGAGCACAATTAAGTGTTCCAGAATACTCATACTTGACAATTTTGTCTATAGCTTTTCATGATGCACACAATCGAAAGCCTTTGTGTAGTCAGTAAAGCACAGGTATACATCTTTCTGATATTCTCTGCTTTCAGCCAAGATCCATCAGACATCAGCAAGGATATCCCTCATTCCATGGCCTCTTCTGAATCCAGCTTGAACCTATGGAAGTTCTCTGTCAATGTATGCTTGCAGCCATTTCTGTATTACCTTTAGTAGAACTTTCCTTGCATGGCATATCAAAGATATTGTCTGATGATTTCCGCATTTCATTGAGTCATCTCTTTTTGGAATGGGCACAAATATGGATCTCTTCCAATCAGTTGGCCAGATAATCGTCTTACAAATTTCTTGGCATAGATGAGTGAGTGCCTTCTGTGCTATCTCACTTTCCTGAAAGATTTCAGTTTTGATTCCATCAATTCCTGGTGCCTTGTTCTTTGCCAATTCCTTCAATGCACCTTAGACTTCTCCTTCAGTATCACTGGCTCTTGATCATATGCTAGCTCTTGAAATGGTTGAACGTCAACTATTTCCTTTTGGTACAGTGACTCTGTGTATTCCTTCCAACTTCTTTTGATGCTTTCTGCATCATTCAATAATTTGCCCAGAAAATCCTTTAATACTGCCTAATTAACACCATAGAGGTTAAGAGTTATAACTCATAGAATAATTACATCAGATCACAAGATGGATGATAATTCCATAATACTGAGAATCATGACCCTATGAAGCACATATTTTGGGGGACACAATTCAGTACATAACAATCTATATGTGCATTTGTTAATATTACAAAGAAACAACAGTAGCTGTTGTGTCAGTTCTGAATCATTACAATCCCACATGCATCAGTTAAAATTGTACTCTATAGGTTGTTGTCTAATTTTTTGAAAGTAGATTGCCAGACTTTTCTTCCAAGATACCTCCAGGTGGTCTTGAACTTCCAGCCTTTTGGTTAGCAGCTGGCCACATTAACTTTTCACTACAAGGAGCTCTGGTAGCATAGTGGTTATGAATCGGGCTGCGAACCACAAGGTCAGCAGTTCGAGACTACCAGCTGCTCCATGGGAGAAAGATGAGGCGTTCTGCTCCCGTAAACATCAACAGCCTTGGAAACCCTGTGCAGGGTCGCTATGAGTTGGAACCGACTCCACGGCACATAACAACAACAACCTAGGACTCTGATGAATTATAGCTGACAAATCGAAAACAAAAAAACAAAACAAAACAAAAAACAGTGGCAATGTGGCATAGGTATTGGGTGTCTAATCATAAAGTCAGCAGTTCAAACTCACCAGTTGGTCTGCAGTAGAAAGATAAGGTTGCATGCTCCTGTAAAGATTTACAGTTTTGAAAACCCTGTGGAACAGTTTCACTCTGTCCTTTAACGTTCTTGTGAGTTGGAATCGTATTGAGATTAATGGGTTTGGTTTTGGTTTATACTTTATTCAAATTTTCTAATGTCCCTTATCTGTTCCAGAATCCCATAAAGGATACAACATTACATTTAGTTGCCATGTTTCCTTAGGCTTCTCTTGGCTATGATAATTTCTTAGACTTTCCTGCTTTTTGATGAATACTGGGTAGATATTTTGTATAATGCACCTCAAATGGAATTTGATATTTTTCTCATGGGATTATGTGTACTTTTAGGAGGAGGATCACAAAAGTAAAGTACCATTTTTTTTTTTTTTTATTCACAAGGGTATAAACAACTCAAATGATTTAGGTGTTGGTCTTGATCACTGGGATAAGGTAGGGTTAGTCAGTTTTCTTCATTATAACAGAATCACCACCCTCCAATTATACTGTCCTCTTTGCATTTTTTTTTACAAATTGGAAGTTTGTGACAACCGTGTGTTGAATTTTTATAATAGCATGTGCTTTGTGTCTCTGTTACATTTTGGTAATTCTTGCATTATTTTAAACTTTTTCATAACCTCACTGTACACTTAATCAACTACAGTATAGTGTATAAGAGTTCTGATGTGGAGCTGTGGGTTAATGCTCTGGACTGCAAAATCAGTTTGAATCACAAGGTCAGCGGTTAAAGCTCGCCAGCTGTTCTTCAGAAACACTATACAGAGTTGCTGTGGGTTGGAACCAACTTGATGGCACTTAACCACCACAACAATAGTGTTAATATAGAGAGCATGGTGGGTCCTACAATAAGCACTGAACTGCTGCAAACCACAAGGTCCACAGTTTGAGCCTGCCAGCCACTCTGTGGTAGAAATAATGAAGCTTTCTGCTCATAAGAAAATTTAAAGTCTTGGCAACCCTATACAGGGTGGCTATGAGTCAGAACTGTGCTGAGAAACCAAAAAATTGTGTGACTTGCTTAATTGTAAGATTTGCTTTATTGTGGTGGTCTGGAACCAAACTCACAACATCTCTGTGGTATGTCTGTAGTTATGCTTCATCTCCTTGAGGGTGAAGCATTTAAACAAATTATTTGCAGTTGTTGTGCAAGGAAGAGCTGTCTATTTCTACTCCACACCTGACCATTCATTTATGTATTTAATCATTTATTTAAACAACAGGAGACCTGGTGGTACACTGGCTAAGTGCTTGGCTGCTAACTGAAACTTAACGGTTCAAACCCCTAGCCTTTCAGTGGGAGCAAGATAGGGTATTCTGCTTCTGTAAAGATGACAACCTTGAAAACCCTGTGGGGTAGTCTGTCTTATAGTGCTGTTATGACCCAGAGTCGACTTGATGACAATGGCTTAGTTTTGGTTTATGTATTTTATAAATAATTATTTAAAACTTTGGGCTATAATCCCATTGTACTTTATTTGATTGCTTAGATTTTTAAATCTTTGGATTTTTATTTTTGGCTTGAGGTCTTTTATTTGGAACCTGTATCCCTCTGACATCTGCTCATCATGCTTTTATTATTAATAGCACTTCCTTACTTTCTGACTACAAAATGTTCCAGGATCACTGTATATATTTTTGGCTTGAGTTCAAGAATTAGCCATTTCTCCAAAGAACCCTGTTGCTTTCATTAGAGATTGGTACTAAAAATCAAGATATACATGCTATTGCTACAGGGTTGTCACTGCTTTTAAATTTTCCAAGTTGACATAGAAAGGAAATACCGTGTATGTGCTAACCTGAGCATGCACACATAGCTACACAATTAACCTTCCAATTAAACTAGACATGAGTTTATATTAATATTTCTGACATTAATCCATTACCTCACAGATAATTCTAACCTCCTCCCTTTGTTTATATATAACCTCCTAGTAGTGTAGTCCACCATTCGTCTGTCAGTTTGTCATTCTGTGGTGGCTTGTATGTTGCTGTGATTGTGGTACCTATGCCACGGGTACTTTGAATACCAGCAGGGTCACCCATGGTGGGTGGGTTTTAGCGGAGCTTTTTCAAACAAAGGCAGACTAGGAAAAAGGAAAGGTGAAAAACTTCTGAATATTTAGTCACTGAAAACCTTATGAATAGCAGTGGAACACTGTCAGATATAGTGCTGAGATATAAACCACTCAGGTTGGAAGGCACTCAAAATGCTACTGGGGAAGGTCTGCATTCTCAAAGCAGAGTTGACCGTGATGACACAAATGGAATAAAGCCCTCAGGATCTTCATTTCCTGAAAGGGCAAAACTCAAAATGAAGAGAAACAGCTGTAAACACCCATTAATAATCAGGACATGGAATGTGCAAAGTATGAATCTAGGAAAATTGCAAATTGTCAAAAATAAAATTGAATTCATAAATGGACTGGTATTGGCCATTTAGAATCTGATAATCACATAGTTTACTATGCTGGGAATAACAAATTGAAGAGGAATGGCGCTACAGTCATCATCAAAAAGAATACATCAAGATCAGTCATGAAGTACAATGCTGTCTGTGATAGGATAATATCCATACACCTACAAGGAGGAGCCAGTTAATACCACTATTATCCAAATTTACACACCAACCACTAAAGCCAGTGGTGATGAATTTGAAGAATTTTACCAACTTCTTCAGTCTGAAATTGATCAAACATGCAATCAAGATGCATTGATAATTACTGGTGATTGGAATGCAAAGGTTGGAAACAGAGGAAGGATCAGTGGTAGGAAAAAATATGGCCTTGGTGACAGAAGTGATACTGGAGATCACATGATAGAATTTTGTAAGACCAATGACTTCTTCATTGCAAATACCTTTTTTAAGCAACATAAAAGACGATCATACACATGAACTTTACTGGATAGAATACACAGAAATCAAACTGACTGCATCTGTGGAAAGAGACAGTGGAGAAGCTCCATGTAATCAGCCAAAGCAAGGCGAGAGGCAGACTGTGGAAAAGACCATCAACTGCTCATATGCAAATTCAGGCTGAAGTTGAAGAAAATGAAGACAAGTCCATGAGAGCCAAAATATGACCTTGGATGTATTCTGCCTGAATTTAGAGATCATCTGAAGAACAGATTTGATGCATTAGACACTAAAGAGTGAAGACTACAAGTGTTGTGGGATGACATCAAGAACATCATACAGGAAGAAAGCAAAAGGTCAGTAAGAACATAAGAAAGAAGGAATAGACCAAAATGAATGTTAGAAGAGAGACTCAGAAACTTTCTTTGCAGCATAGAGATGCTAAAACAAATTTAAGAAGTGAGGAGGTATAACAGCTGAACAGAAAATTTCAAAGGTCAGCTTGAGACGACAAAGTCAAATATTATAGCAAAATGTGCAAAGACTTGGAGTTGGAAAACCAAAAGGTAAGAACATGCTTTGTCTCAAGATGAGAGAAATGAAGAAAAGTTTCAAGCATAGATTTGTGGTGTTGAAGGAGTCTATGGATAAAATATTGAATGATGCAGAAAGCATCAAAAGAGGATGGAAGGAATACACAGAGTCACTGTACCATAAAGAAATTGTTCAAGTTTAACTATTTCAAGAGGTAGCATACAATCAAGAGCCAATGATCCTGAAGGAAGAAGTCCAAGGTGAATTGAAGGCATTGACAAAGAACAAGGCCCCAGAATTGATGGACTGTAAATTGAAATCTTTCACCAAAGTGATGAGGCACTGGAGGTACTCACTCTTCTATGCCAATAAATTTGGAAGACAACTACCTGGCTAACTGACTGGAAGAGGTCCGTATTTGTGCCCATTCCAAAGAGAGGTGACCCAATGGAATCCAAAAATCATTGGACAATATCACTGATATCCCATGTGAGTAAAGTGTTACTAAAGGTAATACAAAAACAACCACAAACATACATAGAGAATTTCCAGAGGTTCAAGCTGGTTTCTGAAAAGGACATGGAATGAGGGATATCATTGCAGACGCTAGATGGATCTTGGCTGAAAGCAGAAAAAATTTTAAAAATGTTTACTTGTACTTTATTGACTACACAAAGGCTTTCGCTTTTGTGGATTATGACTAAAGTATGGACAACATTGCAAAGTATTAGTATTCCAGAACACTTAATTGTGCTTATGAGGAACCTGTACATACACTGAGAGGCAGTTCAAACAAAACAAGGGAACACCAAATGGTTTTAAATTAGGAAAGGTGCATGCCAGGATTGTATTCTTTCACCATATTTATTTATTCTGTATGCTGAGCAAATAATCTAAAAAGATGTATTATATGTAGAAAAACATTGCATCAGGATTGGAGGGAGACTCATTAACAACCTGCAATATACAGATGATGCAATCTTGTTTGCTGAAAGTGAAGAGGACTTAAAATACTGATGAAGATCAAAGACCACAGTCTTCAGTATGGGTTGCATATCAATGTAAAGAAATAAAAATCCTTACCACTGGACCAGTAAACAACATCCATATAAATGGAGAAAAGATTGAAGTTGTCAAAGACTTCATTTTGCTTTGATTAACCATCAACACTCATGGAAGCAGCAGTCAAGAAATCAAACGACACATTGCATTAGGCAAATGTGCTGCACGAGACCGTTTTAAAGTGCTGAAGAGTGAAGATGTTAGTTTGAGGACTATGTTGGGCCTGACCCAAGCCATAATATTTTCAATAACCTCATATGCATGTGAAAGTTGGACAGTGAATAAGGAAGACCGTAGAAAAATTGATGTATTTGAATTAAGGTGTTGGAAAAGAATATTTGGCAGTCCAGTACCAAACTTTGTCTCTCATACTTTGCACATATTATCAAGAAGAACCAGTAACTGCAGAAGGATATCATGTTTGCTAAAGCAGACAGTCAGAGGTAAAGAAGACCCCCAATGAGATGGATTGGCACAGTGATGGCAGTGATGGTCTCAGGCATAGCAATGATGAGATTGGTCCAGGACCAGGCAATGTTTCGTTCTGTTGTAAATAGGGTTGCTATGAGTTGGTACTGACTTGATGGCACCTAACAATAACAACAGTAGCGTAGTGGTAGTGAGTCAGGCTGCTAACCACATGGTCAGCAGTTCGAAACTACCAGTGCTTCCATAGGAGAAAGTTGAGGCTTTCTGCTCCTGTAAAGATTTATAACCTCAGAAATACGATATAGGGTCACCATGAGTCGGAACTGATTCCACCACCAACCACAGTAAGAATCTTCACTCCTACCAACTGCCATTTCTGAGTGTCATGTATCTACCATTACAGGGACTTACAGAAGTGGTTTGCTACTCTGAAAATCCCCTGTGTGTCACCATTAAATGCCCCCCCCCCCCAATTCCCTTGTACTCCTGAAAATCAGTGATATTTTTTGCTGTCTCTGTAGTTTTGCTTTTTCTAGAATGTCATATAAGTGAATTTTTCAGACTGACTTCTTTCATTTAGCAATATAAGATTTATTCATGATTTTTAGCTCAATTTCCCTAATTGTTAAATATTTCAATATATGGAAGTTAATAGTTTATTTATATATTAATTTATTGAAGCACATCTTGATTGCTTTCAGTTTTAGTAAACATATATAAAACTACTATAAAATCCATGTGCAAGTTTTTGTGTAGTTGGAAGTTTTTAAAATCATTTGACTGAATACGTAGGTGTAAGGTTTCTGGATTATATTGTAAATCTACAGTGTTTAGTTTTGTTAACTTTTGTATTATCTATCAGTGACTCTACTGTTTCCATTCCAACAAGCGTTCCTGCTGCTGCACATTCTTACCAACTGATATTGTCAAGTTTAAATACTTTTTCTAATTTTAGTACTTACAATAGGTGGGTGGCAAGCTTGGTGAAACTGTAGGATAAGCACTGGACTGAGAAGCACAAAGTTGGTGGTTCGATCCCAGCAGCCATTCCACAGGGGTAAGATGAGGTTTTCTGCTGCCATAAAAGTTTACAGCTTTGCAAAGTCTATACAGGTTTTCTTTGAGTTGGGATAGTGGTACTAAATAGCTAACAGCACCAAGAAGTGTGTATGAGTATCTCTTTGTTGTTTTAATCATAATTCTTGTTGTTGTTGTTGTTAAGTGCCATCGAGTCTGTTCTGACTCATAGCGACCCTGTATAGGGTTTCTGAGGAGAAATGGTGTGGCATGGTAGGGTAAGCACTGGACATGGTAGGGTAAGCACTGTTAGCCTCAATATCAGAAGTTCACATCCACCAGCTGCTCCTCAGAAACTCTATACAGGGTCACTATGAGTCAGAACCACTCGACAGCACTTAATAACAACAACAATAACAAATGCTGTTGAGTATATTTTCATATGATTTTTGAAGTTATTTGTATGTGTTTTTAGGCAAGGTTTTATTCAGATACTCTGTCTGCTTTTCAACTGGATTGTATGGTTTCCAATTGTTATTTTAAGAATTCTTAAAATAGGCTCAAACATACCAACAAGTATGAGGATGACATAGGACTTACCAATGTTTTGTTCTGCTGTACATAGGTTGTCATGAGTCAGAGCCAACTCAATGGCAACTGACAACAAGAATTCTTGTTATATTTTTGATCTATGTCCTTTATCAGATAAGCATTTCTTTTTTTTTTTTTTTAATGAAAAAGCTGTTGGATTTATATATGGATTGATTAATCTATTTTGAGTTACTTTTCTTATATGATACAGGAGATATGGTTTCAAATTCACTCTCTAGCATGTGAAGATCCAGTAGTCACAGAACCATTTGCTAGAGACTATTATTTACTCATTGACTAGACTTGGCACCCTTGCCAAAAATCAGTTGACCAAAGTTGTATCTGGACTCTCAATTCTAGCCCACTCTTTTTGTATCTATCATTTTACCAGTACCATACTGTTTTGAATACTGAAACTTTATAGTAATTTAGAAATTAAGAGTGTGAGTACACTTATTCTTCTTCCACTTCAGAGCCTTTGCAAATTCATATTAATCTGAAGATGATCAACTTTTGTATTTTTGCACAAAACAGTATTGGAATTTCCATAGTGTTTGTGTTCAATCTGTAGATCACTTTGGTTAGTTTAGATATATTAACAATACTAAGTCTTTTAATATATGAACATGGTATTTCTTTCCATTATTTGTATCTTAATTTTTCTGTCTACTTTCAAGTCATAGTTTTAAACCCACCTCTTTGTTTTTGAGGGTTTCTCTTTACTTTTTGTATTCTGCAATATCACTGAAACATAGGTGCCATTCCATATTGTTTTGTTTATTTTGCCCCAGATTCATTGTACTGCTTTTACTGAGTTCTTCTTTGACAAGACAAGAGAACTAGAAAAGAAAACTAAAGGGCTTCATGAGATTAATTTCCTTAAGTTTAATATTGAGAATAAGTTTATTCAAATGGCACTTAACAACAACAACAAATTCATTTTTTGGGATGTGTTCTGCTACATTTAAACCATATCATGAATAAAAATAATCTTGTTTAATTGTGGTATAAACATTTGCCAAATGTGACTAAAGTATCAGAGATAGAAAACAGAGTGCAAATGTTGAACATGTACAGAGTTAGAGCTTTTTCTCCTCCAACTACTACCATACAGGTGTTATAGATAAAATAGAGGAACAGTAACACAACTAAATATCTATCTCCAAAGAGTCCTGGTGTGGAGCTGTAAGATAAACAGTGGACTGCAAGGATGTTTTGAACTACAAGGTCAGCAGTTCAAACTCACAAGTCTCTCCTCAGAAAACACTACACAGGGTCGCTTTGAGTCAGAAATGACTTGATGGCACTTAACACCAGCAATAGAACAAAAAGAGAAAGAAAGGTAAATACTTGGGTTGTCATTGTTGGTGTTAAGTGCCATTGAATTGGTGTATAGGAAATGATTGGTGGGTTTGAATTGCTGACCTTGAGATCAGAAGTCCAGTACTTAATCTACAGCACCACATCAAGACTCCAAATAGTTAGGTACTTGACAAAAAAGAGTAATTTAAAGTCAGAGAAGTACACTTGCAGTATGACATCATGCTATCTTAGGCCTTTGCAAGGTATACTTTAGAAGTGAATGTTCTACATGAAACCAGGGCCCTACAAGGCCTTCTGTGTCAGATTCCAAAGATAGCCGCAGGAATAGCTCCCAGTTTGCATGCTCTTTTAGAAATCCACCCCTTCGTCATCAAAGTGTGGAGTCTAATTTTCCTCTTCCTGAAGTTTTCTAATTACTATTTTTTGAGTCTCTTGTGCCTCTGGTGGTATAGTAGGTTACATGTTGGATTGCTAGCTGCAAGTTCTGTAGTTTGAATCCACTAGCCAGTGCCCAGAAGAAAATTGAGGTTTTCTGCTCCCATTAAGATTGACAGCCTTGGAAACCCTATACACACCACTACACGACTCTTTTTATTTTCCACTACACTACTCTTGTATCTATCCTGTAACCTATAGAACCCAGTGGAAATTATGTTGCATGCGTTTTGGGCCTAAATCAGAAAAGGGATGCAACTTCCATCTTACTTGTGAGAACACTCAGACTGGAGGCCTGCACTGCCAGGCAAATAGCTCAACTGTCCTGAGGCCACAATGCTATGGTGGTGGTGGTGGTGGTGGGCCTGTTGAGTGGATTCTGACTGGTAGCAAACCTGGGTAGGGTTTTTGAGGCTGTGTGGGAGCCCAAATTAGCTCATGTGGAGAGACCACATGGAGACAATCTGAAACTGCATGTAGAGATGCCTGGCCAGCTCCCAGCTTCTTCTTCACTCCCAGCTCTCTTCTACAACTCAAGCACAATTTACCATCTAACTGCAACCACATGAGCTATCTTGAGCCAGAACTGTCCAATAATTTCAGTACCAAATTCCTGGGCTGCAAACACTATAAGGTAATAAAATAATTTTATTTTATGTTTGCCTTTGTTAGCTTAAATTTCATAGCAATTTTTTTATGTAGCAATAGTAACTGAAACAGCTGTTCTCCTAGTGAAGGAAAGACTCAAGGATTCTTTCCAGTAATCCATTGATATTATGAGAAACTTTCTGTCTGTAGATTCTGAGCAAATAATCTCTTTCGAGAAATCAAAGCCATAAGAGGGCTCTCTTCTTCTGAGACTGTGATCTATAAAGACCATTTAAATCTGGGTTGCTGTTGTTCATTGATTTATTTTCATCACATGGTAATTACCATTCCAAACATAAAACTTATCGTAAGTTAAGCAGAGCCAAGAAATGAGAGAGTGAGAGAAAGATATACAGAGACTCAAAGATAATATTTTAACATCTGTATCCAAATATGCCTGAATTTACAATTTCATGAGTCATTTTATTTTATTTCTGCTTTAGTTTGTTTGAGTTGGGCTTTAGAGGATCAGCCAAAAACAGAGAGCTCCTCAACAAGTTGGATAGACACAGTGACTGCAAGAATGGACTCAAACAAAATAACCTTTGTGACAGTACAGGACAAAACAGAGTTCCTTCTGTTACAGAGAACATAGGGTCTCTATGAATTGGACTCGATTAGATGGCACCTAACAACTAATAATAACAAATGAAAAGGTTTTTGCTTGTTTCAGACTTAGTCTTTCAAATCAGTTCATACTCAGGGAAAGTGGAGATAGGTTGACCAATGAGGTAGACTTGTATACCAGAGGCCTCAAATGCACCATGACTCCTGATTTCAGACTGTATGTCTTACTGTCATGGAGTAGATTCTGACTCATAGTGACTCTGTAGGACGGAACAGAGCTGCTCCATAGAGTTTCTGAGACCTTAGGGCTTTACAGAAACAGAAAATCTCACCTTTCTCCCCTGGATTGGCTGATGGGTTCAAAACACCAACCTTTTGGTTAGCAGCCCAGTGCTTAATTCAGTGCACTACCAGAACTTCTTGTGCAGTATGTTCCTACTGTCATTGTGTTTATTCTGACTTACAATGACCCTATGTAGGATTTCTGAGTCCATGTGGAGAGTGCCTGCGGAATGAGTTATAGCCTAGAGAGAGGAACACCAGGCGCCCCAGCCAAACTCTTAGCAAAGTGATCAATATGTCATGGAAGAGAAAAGTTACTCATCTGGCCTCAGTCAATGCACAGAATCATAAAAAATAATAAATTGTTACTGTTTTAACCAACTAAGTTCTGGGGTATTATGTTAAGTAGCAAAAAATAAATGGAATACCTAGTTAGAGTAGATTTTAAACAGAATGCCAATGATAGTCATGCATTTATTCATTCATCCATTCAACACAGCATTTACTAAATATCTACTTTCTGCTAGTCAATAAAAAATTGTAAAGGGTCTAGGAAATAAGCTATAAGTAGTGGAAATATGTGCATAATTGCCATGCAAATAAGGAGTATCACTTTAGAATTTGCTATTTATCTTTTCCAGGAGATTTTAACATGATTTGGACTAGGAAGAAAATAACTTCTGACTAAACAATACTGACCACTAAATTTTCCAGCATGTAAAGGGAGCTAGAAGCCATAATTTAAAGCCACATTCTCCCAGGGTGTGTCATAATTATCTACATTTATGGACAGATAAAGCTTAAATGGAATGCATTTTCATTACAGAGAGGAACTAATGACAATTTCTGCTTTTGAATCCATTCCTTTACTGGAGGCATTGGCTACTTGGGTTGATATTTTTTACCTATGACTTTATCCATCTATATGACTTTGGGAGCAATTATAAACCAATTGGGAAAGACACAATCCAATCCCCAAGAAGGCCTCCAAATGCTATGTGATCCTATGGTTTCCCCACTTATTAAAAGGGATATCTCATATCACATATCTCATGTTGTAAGCCCTAGTAAATATTAGCTATTATTATTATCTTAGATGATTTCTGGATCATGATAGGAGCATTGTAATGCTGTCTTAGAGTATGTCTTTGCTTTTATTTCTTAAAGAAAATCATAGTCATCACTACTTCCTAATTGCCAATAGTGAATCGGATTCCTCTTTGTGTTAACTAACTTCTCTTTTCCTTCTCACACTATGGCTTCAGAAATTAAAGGTTTTAGGACACAATGTTAACCATGCAAGAATGTATTAAATTAGTTTCATGACCTAAAGTATTACCTTATTATATGATAACTGAAGGCGTTGGTACAGTACCTGATAATGCTTAGTGTATAATGGAATGGGAAAACAGGAAGAAAGAACCTGGCTGATCATTTCCTTTTTTGAAGAAATGCATAAAGTTTTGGGAATTGACAAAGGAGAGAACTCTGTACTGAATTTCAATAACTGGCACTGGTTCTGCACTAAGTAACAAGTAAGGTATAGTACCAATGGTTGAATTTGCTGTGGTTGGTCTTTTTGCAGATGCCGTTGTCTCTGGTTTTTATAACTTAATAGGAAATTTTATATTTAAATTTTATAATGTTAAAGGAGAGTGCCTTTCAATACCTATGAGACATTTAAAAGTTTCTTTATGAATAAGTATATAACATTATATAAGCATGAATATTAATTGAATCGTATAATACATACTGAATTCTTGATGTGGTGCTGTAGTACCAGCACTGGACTGCGAACCACAAGGTGAGCAGTTCAAACCTATCAGCTGCTCCTTGGAAACCCTGTACAGGGTTGCTATGAGTCAGAACTGACTCGATGGCACTTAACAACAACAATAATAGAGATGTGGAGTTGTGGGATAATTACTGGACTGCTAACTGTAAGGTCGGCAGTTCAAACCCACAAGCTGCTCCTCAGAAAGTCTATTCAGGGTCACTATGAGTGTGAATTGATTCGACTGTACTTAACAACAACAGCAAGAATAGAGATATGCCCTTTTCTAAGCACGTAGCAAATATTAACTCATCGTTGAATGCTCGTATTTATCCTTTGAAGTAGATATTTATATCTTATTATCAGACATAAAAACAGAGGTACACAGCAGTTAAGCAATTTTTTCTGAGGTAAGACAGATAGTACTTGACAGACTGAGTGGTTTTAAACAAAAGAAACGTATGTCTCATAGTTTGGGAGTATAGGAGTCTAAATTCAGTGTGCTGGCCAGATCATGCATTATCTCTGCCAGAATGCTTCCTGTCTCTTCTAGTTCCTCATAGCCCCAAGGGTTCTTGGCATTCCTTGGCTTGAAGCTGCATCCTCACATGGCTGTCCTTCCTCTGACGGTCTTTCAGCGCCTTTATTCTGTTTAATAAGGACATCACTTAGATGGGATCAGGACCCACCTTACTTCAGCATGTAACTGATAACATCTTCAAAGATCCTATTTCCAAACAAGAGCACATTAACAGGTACTGGGGGTTAAGATTTTTACATGTGTTTTTTCTGTTACAATTCAGTTCCTAACAAGGTCTCACGGTACTACATGACTCTAGTTCACTGCTGCCCATGTGGTGTGGCAGTATACCTTACAACTCTTAGATTTAGAAAGAGTACAGTGATGAATAGACTACCTACTTTAACGAGTCACGGCACTTTCTGACTTTAGATAAGTTTGTGCTTAGTTTATAACATCATGAAGGCAATGTGAAGGGAGACTGTAAAACCCAATTCAGAGATCTTATTGAAGTTCATGTTAAAGTCTTCTTGCTGTAAGCCTCATCGTGACTAATTATCCCTCTTTTTTCTTGGATAGGTGATGCTCTGACAGGAAGACTTGCCTACATTTAAAAGGTTTTTATGAAATTTTTGTTTAATTATTGTGTCTTTTTATATAAGGTAGCCCCAGTGTAAGCATTCAGTTAATATGGTATCTTTACATTAGGGAAATAGAGGAAGGGGGAGCCTCAGGGACTTTTAGACAGCAAGGGTGTTTTGAGGGCTGAGCAGGATGAAGTTTCACAATTGTGATTTAGGTATGCTTCTCTGTCATGTGTTCTGCCCATCAGTCTGATCTCTATAGCTGAACAGCATCAGTTAGTTCCTTTTTCTCTGTTTACAAAGATGTTTATGCTTACTTACTATTTAGGTGCATATTTTAAACCTCCATTGCATCTTCCCTTCATTCCTTTCTTTTACCCAATCAAGTAATTAGACTCTTTTTTGACTTTTACTGCAAACCTTTTTGCAAAAGAATATATTCTTCCTCATTACCTACCCCTTATAATCTTGGTTCCAAAGCAACTTTTCTACTGAAACTATTTTCAAAGGTTACTAAACTTTAAAATGGCTACATTTAATACTATAAAATTTGGTATTATGGAAAATTTCAAGAAAAATAAAAGTAGTTTGAATGTTGTTGTTGTTAGGTGCTATCCAATTCATAGTGGTTCCAATTCATAGTGACTTTATGCACAACAGAACGAAACATTGCCTGATCCTGTGCCATCCTCACAACCGTTAGGCTTGACTCCATTGCTGCTGTCACGGTGCCCATCCATCTCATTGGGGATCTTCTTTTTTTTTTTTTTTTTTTTTTTGGTGAGCTTTCACTTTACCAAGCATGGTGTCCTTCTCTAGGGACTGCTCCTACTGATAACATACCCAAAGTATGAGAGACAAAGTCTCGCCATCCTGACTTTCAAAGAATATTCTGGTTGTACTTCTTTCAAGATAGATTTGTTTGTTCTTCTGGCAGTCCATGGTACTGTAAATATACTTCTCCAGCTTTGTAACTTAAATACACGAGTTCTTCTCTGGGTCTCTGTTATCCAACTTTCACATACATATGAGGCTATTGAAAATATCATGGTTTGGGTCAAGTGCACCTTAATATTCAAACTGACATCTTAGTTCTTGAACACTTAAACGAGGTTGTATGCAGCAAATTTGCCTAATGTAATTTGTCATTTGATTTTTTGACTGCGTTCATATATCCATCAACCATATCCAACTATTAGTAATATCTTTCCATTTTTGTTCTAATCGTCCTGTCTACTCTCATGATTTTTTTTTTGTTGTTGTTGTTAATTCAACTCCTCTTTGACTTCTTTGAAGTATTTGACTCCACTGAACATCCCTTTTTTCTTTAAATTCCCTTTTTAGACTCTGGGACGCTACTGTCATCAAGCTCTTTTCTATTTTGGATTATTTCTTGTTCACTGAGAAATGGTAAAATTTAATCACTGAGAGTTGCCTTCTGTTATATAAATGTACAGAAAGAATTAAAAAGTACCAATTATCCATATGAAATATTTTAAGTTGCTGTTGTCAGTTTGATCCCATATAGATAGTTCTCAAAAGAGCATAATGCTCAAGGCAGGTATTTTTTGTATTGTTGTTGTTATGTGCTCCTGAGTTGGTTCCAACTCATAGTGATTCTGTGTACAACAGATTGAAACACTTCCTAGTCCTACACCATCCTCATAATCATTGCTATGTTTGACTCCATTGCTGCTGTCACAGTGCCATTCCCTCTCACTGAAGGACTTCCTATTTTGGGCTGACCCACTTAACCAAACATGATGTCCTTCTCTAGGCATTGGTTCCTCCTACTAGCAGGGCCAAAGTATATGAGATGCGGTCTCTCCATCCTTACTTCTAAGGAGTATTCAGGCTGTACTTTTAACACAGGTTTGTTAATTTCTTAGACAGTCCATGGTATATTTAATATTCTTTGCCAACACCATAATTGAAAGGCATATATATATAATTTTTTTTTTTTTTAAGGTTTTTATTGTAGATTGAGTGAAAGTTTTCAGGGCACATCATCGGTTTCACATTCAAACATTCATATACCTTGTTTCATTACATTGATTACAATCCCCTCCACATACCATCAGTTAACAGAGTTTCTCTATATCCTCTTTAACTATTTTGGGGGGGAAAACTTTGCCATTTTGGAATTTACAGTCTCGGCTTTTAGGGAAGGTTTTTACACTTATCTGTGGGTATCCAGGGCTCATGTATGGAATTACTAACCAGCATAACTGAATAATCAGATAAGGGACATTTTGCTATGTCTGCTAGGTGGCTAAAGTCTGACCCTCAGAGCCTATGGTTTGGATGGTCAGCAACGCTTGGGCCCACAGGGACTTGAACTCCTGACTGGGTCTGCATGGTCTGCATCAGATTCCCTCTTATTTATTATTTGTTTAAGGGATGCTGCCTGTCTTAGGCGGTCAGTGTGAATTCCTCAGTCTTACCCGTCATCGAAACTCATTGCAGCATGGCAATGGCTCTGTCTCAGGTTGCCGAGGTTCCATGTGATCCTTGCCCGTCTCTGGCCAAACAGCCACCATCCGAAGAAGGCAGGGAGGAAGGAGACCAGCTGGGGACTCCACATGCAAGATGTTGCCAGTCTACCACCTGCTTTAAGACAACCAAGCAGGATCACTATGCTGAGGTTCAACCAAGTTCACAGGAGAACTTAATCTCTGGTCGAGGTAGCAAATTAGTAGCCACTCAGTCCTCAACTTGAGAATTACTTATATCAGAAATTTGAACATGTAGTTGATGAATATCCACAGACAAGTGTATATTGTTCCACAACGAAAGGCATATATTTTTATTTTAATAGAGCTGGAAGACATTATGCTCAGTGAAATAAATCACAAAAGGACAAACATTGTATAATTTTACTTATGTAAAAGACACACACATACAAAATAATACCAGCTAAGCTCAAGTATTATTTGGTTTTAAGAAGACTAAAGGGAATATTTTTAGTTTAAGCTTTCAAGATTATCTCAGGACAATACTTTCAGGGGTTCACTCAGTCTTCATGGCTCCAGGAAGTCTCTGTTGTTGTGTTGTTGTTAAGTGCTTTTGAATGGGTTCTGACTCATCGTGGCCCAGTACAGGGCTTCTGAGGAGTGGCTGGAGGGTTTGAACTGCTGACCTTGTGGTTCAAACCAACCTTGCAATCTAGAGCATTATCCTACAGCACCACACCAAGAAGTCTATAGTTCTTAAGAATGTGAAATTCTGTTCTGCCTTTCCCCCGTTTTATTAGGACTCTTCTATGGAATTGTTGATGGAATGTTCAATAATGGTAGCTGGGCACCACCCAGTTCTGCTCTCATAGCAAGAAAGACAATGTTCATGGAAGCAATCACTCACACATTCCAAACCCCACCTCTATTCCTTACATTTCTTTTATCTCAGTTGTTCCTGGTAGAGACCAATTTTTGTGTCTTGGATGTATGGTTGCAAACTTGTAAGACCCCAGTCAAAATGCACCAAGTAGGAGGTAGAAACTAAACATGTTATTAAGCTAATTAATTGGGATGTTCCATGAAACCAAAACCCAAACCTCCAATCCAAGGAATCAAGTCCCATGAGGTTTTTAATTATACATAAGCAACCTCAAAAGCCTCTCTTTTGTGTGTGTGTGTCTGCGTATATGTATCTCTTTTGCCAATTCAACTATTTACAGGTAAACAATACATTGACAGCAATTACAAAAATTGGCTGTGCAACCCTACTCTTTTTTTTTTTTTTTTCAGTGTTTTATTGTGAATTATGTAATAGTTTACATGGGAGAACATTAGCTTTACATTCATTCTATCATATATTGTTTCATTGCTATGGTTACAATCCCCTCCATGCATCATCAACCAACCAAAGGTATACTCTGCAAGCCTGCCCCCTGGTCGGCAGCACACAGCCCCTCTCCCTCTCTGGGTCTAAAGTCCCCAGCCGCTCCATTTCTCCACGTCATCGTCTCTGCCTTCATCTCTGGTGTCACTGCTTCTCTGGGTAGGGTCTCACATTCCACTCTTCTCCCTTGATGGTTCCAGGGACCTCTGCTCCTGGACTGCAAAGTCAATCACTCTCCTCTTTTTGCAACCCAACTCTCAGTATATATTTTTTTATTATTGTTATTTTCTCTTGCCGCCCGTCCCTGGCAACCACTAATAAATTTTGGTCTCTATATATGCCTTGTTTTTTTTTTTTAAATATAAGTGAGATTATACAATGTTTGCACTGTTTGTGATTTATTTCACTCAGCATAATGTCTTCCAGCTCTATTAATATTGTAGCATGTATCAAGACTTCATTTCTTCTACTGGGTGAGTTGTATTCCATTATATGTCTGTATCACATTTTGTTTATTTATCTGGTGATGGGCATTTAACTAGTTTCCACTTTCAGGCTATTATGATTAGTGCTGCAGTAAAGATTGCTGTATAAGTCTCTGAGTCTCTGCTTTTAAGTCTATGAGTATAAACCTAGGAGTGAAATTGCTGGGTCACATGGTAGTTCTGTTTTCAGTTTTTTGAGTAACCACTGCAAAGTTTTTCACACTACCATTGTTCATTACCACCAGCAATGGCTGGGTTCCAAGTTTTCGACATCTTCACCAACATTTGTTATTTTCTGCTTAAAAAAATTTTTTTTTTGCCATCCTATAGCAGTGAAATTGCATTGCATTTTGAGATGCATTTCACTAATGGCTAATTACACTGAAAATCATTTCATGTGTTTTGTTGTCATTTGAAAATCCTCTTTAATGAAATATCTGTTCACGTACTTTGCCCATTTTATGATTGAGTTGTTTGTATTTTTGTTGCATATGAGTCTATTTGTATGAAATTCACAACCACTCATCTGTCAGACCACTCATCATAGGATCACTATGGTGGCTTGTGTGTTGTTGTGATGCTGGAAGCTATACCACTGGTACTTGAAATACCAGCAGGGCCACCCATAGTGCATAGATTTCCAGATTAATACACTATGAAGAAGGAGAGATGGACCACTTCTGAATAGTTAGCCACTGAAAACTTTATGAACAGCAATGAAACATTGTCAGCTATAATGCTGGAAGATGAGCACCTCAGGTTGGAAGACACTCAAAATACAACTGGGGAGGAGATGCCTCCTCAAAGTAGAGTTGACTTTAATGATATAGATGGATATAAGGTTTGGGGACCTTCATTTGCTGATGGGACACAAATCAAAATGAGGAGAATATGCAAATATCCATTAATATTTGGAATATAGAATGTGTGAAGTATGAGTCTAGGAACATTGGAAGTTGTGAAAAAGGAAATGGAGCTCATAAAGATTGATGTCCTATGCACTAGTGAGCTGAAGTGGATGGGTATTGACCATTTTGAATATGATTTACTATGCTGGGAATGACAAATAAAAGAGGAATGGTATCACATTCATCATCAAAAGGGCATTTCATGATATATCTTGAACTACAATGCTGTCTGTAATAGGATAGTATCCATATACCTACAAACAAGTCTAGTTAATATTACTATTATTCAAATTTACACAGCAACCATTAAAACCCATGATGATGAAATTAAAGAATTTTACCAACTTGTTCTGTCTGAAATTGATCAAACATGCAATCAAGATGCATTGATAGTTGCTGGTGATTAGCATGCAAAAGTTGGAAACAAAGAGGAAGGATCAATAGTTGAAAATATGGCTTTGGTGATAAAAATGATGCTGGGGATTGCATCACAGAATTTTGCAACTTGGATGATTTATTCATGGCAAATACCATTTTAAAACAACATAAAATGTGACTATACCCATGGATCTTACCAGACAGAATATACAGGAATCAAATTGACTACATTTGTGGCAAGAAATGATGGAGAAGCTCATTATCATTAACCAAAACAAGGGGGCTGACTGTGTAAAAGACCATCTATGCTCATATGCAAATTCAGGCTGAAGCCGAAACTTGCAAATGAATAAAGTTTCTACAAGAACCAAAATAAGACCTTGAGTATATCCCCGCGCCTAAAGAGACCATCTTAAGAAAAGATTTGATGCATTAGATACTAATGACAGAAGAATAATAATTGTGGGATGATGTCAAGGACATAAAGAAAGCATAAGTATTAAGAAGACAGGATATAATAGAAAAGACAAAAGTGAATGTCAGAAGAGAGTCTGAAACTTGCTCTTGAGCATGTTATTGTTGTGTTAAGTGCTGTTTAGTAGGTTCTGACTCATAGCAACCCTATATAGGGTTTCCAAGTCGCAGCTGATGAGTTTGAAACACAAACCTTGTGGTTCTCAGTCCAGTGCTTATCCTATTTTGCAACACCAGGAGTTCCTCTTGAACATAGAGAGGCTACAGTGATGGGAAAAAATGATGACATAAAAGAGATGAACTGCAAATTTCAAGGGCAGCTCAAATAGACAAAGTCAAGTATTATAATGAACTGTGCAAAAACCTGGAGTTACAAAACCTCAAGGGAAGAACATGTTCAGGTTCCTCTAACTGAAAGAACTAAAGAAAAATGTCAAGCCTCAGGTTGCAATATTGAAGGACTCTATGGGTAAAATATTTGGATGATGCTTGAAACATCAAAAGTAGATGGAAGGAGAGTTCTGGTTTTGGTGGGTGGCAGAGACAGCCAGGTAGGAAAGGCTCTGTGGAGGAAGGATTGAAAACCCAGAGAAGCTGTGCTCATGGAACAACACCAGAGCTCTGAATCTAGCATAAGGTACAGTTTCCCATATTCACAAGTGGAAAAATAATGATATAAAGGAAAATATTGTGAGTCAGGAATTGCTGGAGACAGGACTCACTCTGTGGCCACCTCGCCCAGGCGGCATTCAGAGGGTGGGGCTACAGGGAACCAGTGCTAAAAGTGGTGCAGTGACATTTTCAAAAGGAGGTGTGGGGGATTCTGTACATTTTTTTCCTCCTCTTTCCTGTCACACCTTCTTTGCCCAACCCGGATGCCTTCAGGCAGGTGGGTGCACACACCCAAAAAAGTCCAACGGTGAGCCCATAGTTTTCCTATGGCACAGAGAGAAAGAGCTTGGCAGCTGCTTATGACATCAGCTTAGGGGTTGCAGCCCTAAAATTAACTTGTGCACGACCCTTTACTCCGGCCTATCTAGCAAGAAAAAAGCAGGCCTGTCAGGCCTGACAGACAAACCATATGAACAATTCGTAAAACCCCAACATAAAAGGATGCAACCATCTTGAGAATTCTACTGTGCACACTCAGATACCTAATTGATATTCAGAGACAAAAATAGTAGACTCTTTCTCCCATTAATGTCTCAATATATATCTGCGCACCTCTATGGTAGTGACTAGAGGAGGGGCCTGGCGAGCAGACACCCCCACCCACTGCTGGAGGCTTCTATGCTGCATACACACTGCCTGTGTAGTAAGGGGACTGGAAAGTTGGTCACAGTTTTATTTTTGTTTCAAAGTGGTTGTTTTTGCCTCTGCTTTTATATTACTTCTGCTCTTGGTCCTTTTGAGCACACATTTTTCCTGGAGGTGGGCGCTTTTTCTCCCTATGCTAACCAAGAAGAGACAGCATTCGTGGCCATATATCCAAGCTACAAGCACACCCCATAATATTCCACCATTGAGACAAGAGCCAATAACAACTGCTAACGTAGTGGTTACGAATCGGGCTGCGAACCTTAAGGTCAGCAGTTCGAAACTACCAGCCGCTCCGCGGGAGAAAGATGAGGCTTTCTACTCCCGTAAGGATTTACACCCTCGGAAACCCTGTACAGGGTCGCTATGGGTCGGACCCGACTCGGCACTTAACAACAACAACAACAAGCATTACATGGGAAAAGGGAAGCCTATCTCCTGATCACATCTCCCAGGAGACACCCAGTAAACTTAATAACACAGCAACAAACATCCATTTGAATGTTAAAAAAATCCACATAACCACTGGAAATGACAAAAAAAAAAAAAAAAGCACAACAAAAGATCTCCAAACATGTCCCAAAAGAGTAGCTGAGACAAATGAGCTGGAGACAGACAAAGGATCCCCAGAGGAGGAAGAGCAGGTTTTGGATTTGCCTGAGAAGGAATTCAGAAGAACGATATGGAAACAAATTCAAATGCTCCTAAAAGGGGTGGAGGAAAACAAGGAAGAAGTCAGGAAAGTACTACAAGAACAGTCAAACAAGATTGATACAGCATTGGAAACCATTCAAAACCTGCAAAAAGAGGTCCAGATGATTAATAATAAGATATCGGAAATGGACAATACACTGAAAGGAGAAAGGAGCAGAAAAGAAGAGATGGAAGCCAGAACTAGTGAGCTGGAAGACAAATCTCTCAATACTGCTAAGATAGAAGAGCAAGCTGAAACAATGATTTAAAAAATCTGAAGAGAATCTTAGATTCATGCTGGATAACATGAAGAGGAATAATTTAAGAATTATTAGTATTCCAGAATAGGAAGAATCAGAGAAGTCCACAGAGGAGATAGTTGAAGAGCTTCTGGAAGAAAATTTCACTAACATCTTGAAAGATGAGAAGATAAACATTCAAGAGGCCAAACATACCCCAGGAAAGATAGACCCCAAAAGAAAGTCACCAAGACATATAATAATCAAGCTGTCCAAAATCAAAGACAAGGAGAGAATCCTAAAAGTGGCCAGGGAAAAGAGACGTGTCATTTACAAAGGCAAGCAAATCAGATCAAGCTCTGACTTCCCAGCAGAAACCATGCAGACAAGCAGGCAATGGGGAGACATATACAAAACCCTAAAAGAAAAAAAACCTGCCAACCAAGAATCGTCTATCCAGCAAAACTGTCACTCAAATATGATGGTACAATCAAAACATTCCAGGATAAACAGATTCTAAGAGATTTTGTCAAAACCAATCCAGGACTTCAAAACATCCTAAAGGGAGTTCTTTGAACTGAAAACCAACAATAACAGATAACAACCAGAGATTGACAGGCGTGGCCACACCACCTGAAATGCAGTTGACAGATAGTAGTTCAGAACAGAACAAAGCTACAACAATGAATTCAAAGGAGCTGAAAGGTCAACCGAAGAACAAAATAATATCAATGTCAAAGAAGGGATAAATGTAGGAACAGAGATCCAGGTGGTGAGGATGTCAGGTAGATTACAGGGTACAATAGATTCTCTTAAATGGAGAGAAAAGTTAAAAGACTATAAGGTAACCCCAAAGAAAGTTAATACTTCACAACTTATCATGAAAATGAACTTCCAAGCAGAACAAGCAAACATGAAAACTGAAAATTAGCACAAAAAACACAAACTCATCACAAGAATGAGTGCAGAACAAAGGAACGAACAGCACTACCAAAAAAGTAACATAATGGCAGCAATTAATTAATTCCTATTGATAATTACATTGAATGTCAATGGATTGAATGCACCTGTGAAGAGACAGAGAGTGGCAGATTGGATAAGAAAATTAGACCCTTCAATATGCTGCCTGCAAGAGACACATCTTACACACAAAGACAAAAACAGACTAAAAGTTAAAGAATGGAAAAAAATATACCAAACTAACTGCAACAATAAACAAGCAGGAGTGGTAATTCTAATCTCTGATAAAGTAAATTTTAAGACAAAAACCAGCATAAGAGACAAAGAAGGACACTACCTCATGATCAAAGAGTCAATTGAGCAAGACAACATAACCATAATCAATATCTACGTTCCTAATGAAAAAGCACCAAGATATCTGAAGCAAACCTTACTAGAATTGAAAAAAGACATAGATAAATCTAAAATTATAGTGGGAGACTTTAATAAGCCACTTTCGAAAAGGGACAGAACAACCATAAAGAAACTCAACAAAGTTACAGAGGAACTAAACAGCATAATCAACCAACTTTACCTCGTAGACATGTGCAGAGCATTCAACACAACAACAGCACAATATACATTCTTCTCCATTGCACATAGAACATTACCCAGAATTGACCATGTGTTAGGTCACAAAGCAAGCCTCCATAAATTTACAAACATCAAAATACTTTTCAGATCACAATGCTATAAAGTAGAAATCAACAACAAGAAGACTAAGGAAATAAAGTCGAATACATGGAAACTAAACAACACCCTGCTAAAAAGCTACTGGATAAAAGCAGAAATAGAATGTGAATTCATACAGTTCCTAGAAACAAATGAGAATGAAAACACAACATATCAAAATCTTTGGGACCCAGCAAAAGCAGTACTGAGAGGACAATTTATTGTGATAAATATGCACATCCAAAGAGAAGAAAGAGCCAAAATTAACACATTAACACAACATCTTCAACAATTAGAAACTGACCAACAGAGGGAAACTACAGTCACCAAAAGAAAAGAAATAATATGGATAAGAGCAGAAATAAATGAGTTGGAAAACAGAAAAACTATAGAAAACGTCAACAGGACAAGAAGCTTGTTCTTTGAAAGGATTAATAAAATTGACAAACCATTGGCAAACCTAACAAAAGAAAAGATGGAGAAGACACAAATAACACGCATAAGAAACCACATGGGTGATGTCACATTGGAACCAAATGAAATCAAAAGGATAATAACAGAATACTATGAAGAGTTGTACTGCAACAAATTGGAAAATTTAGAAGAGATGGATGTCTTTTTAGAAAAACACGACCTACAAAAACTTACACAGAGTGAAATAGAAAACTTGAACAGACCCATAACAAAAGAAGAAATTGATCAGGCCATCAAAAAACTCCTAACTAAAAATAGTCCAGGCCCAGATGGCTTCACTGGTGAGTTCTATCAAACATTGAAGGAAGACCTGTCAACAATTCTACTCTAATTATTCCAAAATATAGAGGAGGATGGAAAACTTCCTAATACTTTTTTTGAAGCAAGCATCACCCTCATGCCAAAACCAGGGAAGAATATCACTAAGAAAGAAAACTACAGATTAATATTCCTCATGAACATAGATGCAAAAATTCTCAATAAAATCCTATCCAACAGAATTCAGCACCACATCAAAAAAAATAATACATCATGACCAAGTGGGTTTCATAAAAGGGATGCAAGGATGATTCTGCGTTAGAAAAACAATCAATGTAATCTACCGATGCAGAAAAGGCATTTGACAAAATCCAACATCCATTCCTGATAAAAACACTCAACAAAGTAGAATTGAAGGGAAACATAATTAAGAAGATATATACAAAACCAACAGCCTAAATCACTCTCTATAGAGAGAAATTGAAAGCCTTCCCTCTGAGAACGAGAACTAAACCAGGGTGTCCTTTGTCACCACTCCTTTTCAATATTGTTTTGGAAGTATTAGCCAGAACTATACGGCAAGATAGGGAAATGGAATGCATCCAAATTGGCAAAGAGGAAATGAAACTCTATTTGCAGATGATATGATCCTATACAGAGGAGCTCTGGTAGCGTAGTGGTTACGAATCGGGCTGCGAACCTTAAGGTAAGCGGTTCGAAACTACCAGCCGCTCCACGGGAGAAAGATGAGGCTTTCTACTCCC
>NW_006408548.1:25616546-25637556 GCF_000296735.1 Chrysochloris asiatica
GTGTTATTCAGTTTCCATGTATTTGACTTGATTTCATTCGTCTTCCTATTGTTGATTTCTAATTTGATAGCATTGTGGTCTGAGAAGATGCTTTGTAGTATTTTGATATTTGCACATTTATGGAGTTTTGCTTTGTGGCCTAAAACATGGTCTCTTCTGGAGAATGTTCCATGTGTATTGTGCTGTTGTTGGATTGAATACTTTGTACGCATCTATGAGGTCCAGTTGGCTGATTGTGTCGTTTAGTTCTTCTGTGTCTTTGTCGTTTCTTTCTGGTTGTTCTATCCATTTTTGAAAGTGGTGTATTAAAATCACCCACTATTATTTTAGATCCACTTATTTCTTTCTTCAAATCTGTTAGAGTTTGATTTATATATTTTGGAGCTCTTTCATTGGGGACGTAGATATTTATTTTGGTTATTTCATATTGTTCAATTGTCCCTTTAATCATGCGATAATGTCCATCTTTATCTATCATGCTGCTTTTTGCCTTAAAGTTTATTTTATCAGAGATTAGTACTGCCACTCCTGTTTACTTTTTATTGCAATTAGCTTGGTATGTTTTTTCCATCCTATGACTTTTAATCTGTTTTTGTCTCTGTGTGTGAGATGTGTCTCTTGCAGACAGCATATTGAAGGATCTTGTTTTCTTATCCATTCTGCCACCCTCCATCTCTTAACAGGTGCATTTAATCCATTTACATTCAGTGTAATTATCGATAGGTATGGATTAATTGCTGCCATTATGTTTGTTTTTTTTTTGTTGGTGGGTGTGTGGTGTTGCTGCTTTCTTTGTTCTGTGTGTCTTCCTTTGTTTAGTTCATGCTTTTTGTGTTCTTTCTTGTGAGTTTCCTCAGAGTTTTAATGTTCTTCTTGGGTTTTCATTCTCTTGGTATGTTGTGAAGTGTTAAATTTCTTTGAGGTTGCCTTATAGTCCATTAACTTTTCTCTCTATTTATTGAAGTCTATTTTATCCTTTAATCGACCTGACCTTCTCACCATCTGGATCTCTGTTCCTACTTGTTTACCTTCTTTTACATTGTTCTTGTTTTGATCATAGCTTGACCTCCCAGATTCTCTGAGTTTGTTCTGTTCTCGACTCTTCCTTCTCTCGACTTAATTCTGGGATGTGCTGCCACGTATGTCAATCTCTGGTTGCTGTCTGTTCTTGCTGGTTCTAAGTTCACAGAACTTCCGTTAGGATGTTTTTCATAGCAGGATTGGCTTTGGCAAAATCCTTTAGCTTCTGTTTATCCTGGAATGTTTTGATTACACCTTCATATTTGATTGATAGCTTTGCTGGATAAAGGATTCTTGGTTGGCAATTTTTTCTTTCAGGGTTTTATATACGTCTTCCCTTTGCCTTCTTGCTTGCATGGTTTCTTCTGAGAGATCCGAGCTTCATCTGACTTGCTTGCCTTTGTATGTGACACTTCTGATTTCCCTGGCTGCTTTCAGAAGTGTCTCCTTATCTTTAATTTTGGAGAGCTTGACAATGATATGCCTTGGTGATTTTCTTTTGGGGTCTATCCTTCCTGGAGTTCATTGAGCTTCTTGAATGTTTATCTTTTCACTTTTCAGGGTGTTATAGAATTTTTCTTCCAGCAGTTCTTCAACTATTTCCTCTGTGGACTTGTGGGAATATCTTGTTCTGGAATACCAGTAATTCTTAAGTTATTCCTCTTCATGTTTTCCACCATGAATCTTACACCGTCTTCAGATTTTTAAAATCCTTTTTTGTGTTTTTTTGAGAGATTTGTCTTCCAGTTCAGTGGTTCTGCCTTCCATCTCATCTATTTTACTCCTTTGCCCATTCAGTGTATTGTCTTTTTCTGATATTCTGTTATTGATCATGTGGACCTGTTTCTGTAGGTTTTGAATTGTTTCCAATGCTGTATCTGTATTATTTGATTGTTCCTATAGCACTTTCCTGACTTCTTCCTTATTTTTCTCAACTCCATTGTAAAGTGTTTTGAAACATTATATAATCATTTTTCTGAATTCCTTCTCAGGCATTTCTAAGGCCTGCCCTCCTTCCAGAATGAAGTCCATGTCTACCTCTAGGACATTTGTCTCAGACATTTTATCTTGTTTCTGGGCATGTGCTTATATGGTCATCTGCTTTTGCTTGTTGGACATGTTTAGTGTTTATCTGTGGCCTTAATAATTAATTGAGTGTGTGTTTTGGTATTTTTTATGCTTTCTGATTCCTTCCAAGGAGGTGTGATCAGAATGTGGGCTTCCCTTTTCACTCTTCGTATTGCTTAACTCATAGTAGCTTTCACAGGTGTTGTCTGTTTCCTGGTATATGGCAGTTGGTATTGGTTCTTGCCTGGGTTTTGTTTTTTTATAGAGTATGATTGTAGCTTGGCTATATGGCAGCAGTTGCTGACTCTTCTTGTGTAATATATGGGGAGAAAGAGTCCTCCAAAAGTAAAAGGGGGTGCATATAACAACAAAACAGCACCAGTGGGAAAAAAAACAACAACAAGAGAACAAACAAACAAATAAACAAAAAACAATAACAACAAAACTAGACAGAAACTGCCATCTGTAATCACAAAAAAGGGAGAGGAGGGAGAGAAGAAAAAAAAAAATTCTGTAGCCTAATATGAGTATTACTTTAATGTCCTCTCTTCAGCTTCTTGCTTTCAAAGCTTCCTTAGAGATTTCAAGATGCTAGTGTTGGTTGTTATGCTATACCTCAGGCTTTAATTTAATTTCTGGCATGTTTTGTTTTTAAACTCTCTTTCCCTCTCTACAGCCCAGTCCTGCCCTTTCCCGTATTAAAAAACAAAACAAAAGAGAAACAAGCAAAAAAAACCCTTCAGGGCTGGCTCTTGGGCTGAGTATCTGTGCCTCCCCATCTCTTTATACAATACCCATCTAGACAAGATGAAAAATTTTCAGTGGGGACTCTATCCCCTCTCCAATCTTAAACTCCCTCTTGAAACCTTGTAAGCCAGGTTACTTTGTGCCTTTCTTAAACTCCCTCTTGAGACTTTGTAAGCCAGTCACTTTGTGCCTTTATCGGCCTCTCATTTTAGGTAGCCAGTGTCTAAGTTGCTCGCCCCTATCTACCAATCCCTAGCTTCTTAACCAGTGAGAAATAAATTTCTCCTTTTTAAAGCCACCCACTTGTGGTATTTCTGTTATAGCAGCAGTAGGAAACTAGGACTGCCTGGAATGCTTTCAGGCAATCAGCCGGATATAAATGTTGTTGTTAGCAGTCTTTGAGCTGGTTCCAACTCATTGCAACCATATGTAAAATAGAATGAAATACTACAGGGTCTTGCAGCATCCTCATTGTTGCTGCCACTGTGTCAATCCATCATGGGGGGAGTCTTTCTCCTTTTCACTGATGGTCCATTTTACCTAAGCATGATGTCCTTCTTCAGGGACTCATTGCTCCTGACAACATGTCCACTGTAGAAGAGATAAAGACTCACCATACTTACTTTTACGGAACATTCTAGCTGTACTTCTCAGAAGACAGATTTGTTTGTTTCTCTGGCATTCCATGAACTTTCAATATTTTTTTGAATAATTTTTGCCAATGCCACAATTCAAATGCTTTGATTTTTCTATTATCTTCCTTATTCATGGTCCAACAGTCATATGCATATTAGGTGGTTGAAAATACATTGCCTTGAGTTAGGATCACTTTAGTCCTCACTGACATTTTTCTCTGTAAATCTTACTTGAAAAGGTCTTGTGCAGCAGATTTGCCTAATGCAATAAGTTTTTGATTTCTTGACTGCTCTTCCATGAGTGTTTATTATGGATTCAAGCAAAATGATTTTTTTTTTCTGTTTATCATGAGATTATTTATTCATCCAGTTGTGAGCATTTTTGTTTTCTTTACAATGAAGTGTAATCCATACTGAAGGCTTTATTCTTTTTGATTTTCATTAGTAAGTATTCTAAGTTCTCTTTGCTTTCATCAAGAAAGTTTGTATCTTCTCCATATCTCAGGTTGTTCATGAGTCTTCCACCAATCCTGATGCCACATTCTTCTTCATATAACCAGTTTGTCAGATTATTTGCTCAGTGTACAGATTGAATAAGTATTATGAAAGAATACAACTCTGGCACACACCTTTCCTGATTTGAAACCATGCTGTGTCTCCTTGTTCTGTTCTAATAACTGCCTCTTGGTTTATGTACAGATTTCTCATGAGCACAATGAAAAATCTGGAATACCTATTCTTCACAATGTTACCCATAATTTGTTATGATCTACATAGTCATATGCCCTTGCCAAGTCAATAAAACACAGTACATCTTTCTGGTATTCTCTGCTTTTAGTCATGCTTTGTCTGATATCAGCAATGATATCCTTAGCTTCATGTCCTCTTGAATTTGGCTTGAATTTCTGGCAGCTCAGTATGTTCTTCATGTCATCCACAACTTTTTTGGTTTTCTGTCAGTGCATCAACTCTGTTTTTGAGATAGTCTATCAATCAAGTAGGTTGTCTTTGAGCATATTTTGGCTCTCATGGACTTGTTTTAATTTTCTTCTGCTTCAGACTTAAGTTGCATTTGAGTTCTGCTCCACAGCTAGCCCCTGGCATGGTTTTTGGTGATGGTATTGCGCTTCTATACCAACCCTTCCCACAAATATAGTCAATTTGATTTCTGTGCAATCCATTTGGTGAAGTCCATATGAAGTCCGTTTCAACCTTTTAAATTGTTTTAAAAAGGAATTTACAATGAATAAGTTATTTGTCTTGCAAACTTCTGTTACGTGGTCTTCAGCATCTTTTCTATTACCAAGATCATATTTTCCAACTATTGATGCTTCCTTTTTGTTTCCAACTTTTATATTACAATCAACAGTAATTACCAGTGCCTCTTGATTGCATGTTTGATCACTTTCGGACTGAAAATGTTGGCAAAATTAATTTCATCATTGGCTTTAGCAGTTGGTGGGCAAATTTGAATAGTAGTGGTGATCTTCATGTAGGTGTATGGATATTATCCTATCACACAGATAGCACTATGCTTCAAGATAGATCTTGAATTTTTTTTAATGAGGAATATGATGCAATTACTCTTCAATTTGATATTCCTAGTACAGCAAACCATATGATTATCTGATTCTAAATGACCCAAATCAGTCCATTTCAGCTTGCTAATGCCTGGTATATAGATTTTTGTATGTTTCATTTAATTTTTGACAACTTCAAAATTTCCTAGATTCAGACTTCATACATTCCATGTTATGATTATTAATAGATGTTTGCAACTATTTTTTGCAATTTGAGTTGTGCTCCATCAGCAAATCAAAGTCCCCAAAATGAAAGACTCCATTCATGTCATTAAGATTACCCCTATTTTAACGAGGCAGCTTTTCCCTAGCTTTATTTTGAGTGCCTTCCAACCTGAGTGACTCATATTCTGGCACTCTATTTGACAATGTTATTTTTAAGATTTTTGCTATTTATAAGATTTTCAGGGGCTAACCATTCAGAAGTGGTCTGCTTCTATTTCTTCATAGTTTGTCTTAGTCTCTAGTGAAACCTGCCTATCATGGGGAACACTGCTAGCATTTAACATACAGTGGCATTGCTTCTAGCATCATAACAACACACAAGATACTACGGTATGACAAACAGACAGATGAGTTTGGAGAGTATAAGTGAAGTACTCATTATTTAGTGACACATTCAGGGATTATGAAATAGTATGTGTTGCATGAGCCATGCACATTTTTCATCATTGTACTGTCAATTTCAATTAAGGCTGAGAACCTCTGATTACTAGATAGGGATGGCCAGGACAAGGGAGGGTCAGATAGGCTGATGCAGGTTTTGAAAGCTTGGCATATTCTTCAAACTAATTTACAAGTCTGTTTTAATTACTTGGGCAGCTCTGCTTGGAATACTATCCAAGTTCCTCACATTAAAAAGTCTTCTCATCAGTATAACCAAAATTATCATGATTAAAATGTCATAAAACTCGCAGCTCTCTGCTAGGTTCATAATATGGATGGATGTAAAAGTTTTTATAGTCTGAGATGTCAAGTTGATTCTCTGGTGTTCCTTGAAAACAGCTTAGGACTCTTAAAAAAACATTAAATAAGCTATTCAGTTAAATGTGATATATTCATAGTATGACTCCTGAATGATCCAATTTGGATTAAATAATCTAATATATATATATATTTTATATATATATATAAAATGGGGCTTTGTGGACTGATACATTACAAGGGTGAGTCAAAAATTATCCATACTTCAGTTATATTAAAATGCTCATCAAAGTCCATGGCTGATGACAACATTGACCCTGCAAGTGAAATGATTCTGTCGAATGGAAGAATGACAGTGGATTATGTGGAAAATCAATTGCAAATCAGCCATGGCCCTGTCTATGAAATAATCCACTACAGACTTGGTTTCAAAATTTTGTGTGCTATAGGTACCAAAATAACTCACAGAGAGCATAAACAGAAGCTTATGAACATCTGCAAACAAAATTTGGGCTGATACTTGAAAGAAGGTAAAAGTTAAAAAAATCCATGACTGACAATGAGACTTAGATTCATCCCTATGAGCCTGCAAGTAAATGGCAGAGTATGGAATGGAAATATCCTCAATGGCCGACAAAGAAAAAGTTCAAATGTCAATCATCAGCTGGAAAATTAATGCCTACAGTTCTCTGGAACAGTCAAGGGTTAGTATTGGGACATTATCAGGAAAAAGATGCAATAATCAACAGTGCTCATTATAGTGAAATGCTCACTAAAGCGCTGAACCCTATATTTGGGATTAAATGCAGAGGACTGCTTTCCAAGGGCAGTGTGATCTTGCATGACAGTGCATGTCCCCAAGCTGTTGAAACTCTGAAAAGACTTCATTTTGAGGTGTTAAAGCATCCTCATTATAGTCTGGATCTTGCTCCATTGGACTTTCACCTCACCTGTTTGGTCTCCTGAAAGCAGCCCTTCCGGGATGAAAAGTCACCTCTGGCGAAGAAGTGAAGACAGTGGTACATTCATGGCTCTCAGCTTAGCCTAAAACATTAAGAAAAAAAAAAAAAAAAAAAGCTTTTATTGTGAATTGAGTGATAGTTTACATGGGAGAACACCATTTTTACTCTCATTCTATTGTGTTTTGTTTTGTTACAATGATTAATGATTACAATCCCCTCCATGCATCATTGGTTAACAGTATTTGCTTTATCCCCCCTCCCCCCCACTTTTAATGTATACAAAACCAGGCAGGAATATATAATCATTTAAACAACCCAAGGGCACATTCTACAAGCCAGCCTCCTGGCTGGCAGCACACAGTCTTTTTCTTTCCATGAATCTAAAGTCCTCAGCTGTTCAATCTCAATCACCTCTGGTGTTTCTGTTTCTCTGGATAGGGTCCCATGTTCTGCTCATGCTCTTCTCTCTTGGTGGTCTTAGGTTCTTTGTTCCTGGAATGTAAGGTTAACTATTCTCCACTTTTTGTTATACAACTTCAACCTTTACAGTTGTGTCAGTCGCAATTAGTCATAATAACAATTATTCACTATTGAATCAAAATGAATCTTTTCCATATTTCCTTTCACCAAACCCATCTAGACAAGATGCAAATTATTTAGTGGGGATTCTACCTTCCCCCTCACATTCTGAAACTAAACTCCCTCTTGAAATCTTATAAGCCAGCCACTTCATGCCTTTATTACCCCCCTCCCCCCAGTGTCTAAGTTGCCCATCCCTATTAACCCTGTGTATAGAGGGGATAGGTCTGACCCTTGATATGGAGATTCCTTCCCTATCAGTTGGTGTTTTGAGCAACTACATCCATAAGTATAGGTAAAGTTCATCAAACTGTAGCAATTTACATTTGCTTCCCTTATCAAATTTCTTTATCTTCCTCTTGTGGAGTTCTGATCATCAAACCATCACAGTTAGGTCACATAGGTTGTTGTTGTTGTTGTGTGCCGTGGAGTTGGTTCCAACTCATAGTGACTCTGTACAGGGTTTCCGAGGCTGTAAATCTTTATAGGAGCAGAAAGCTTTATCTTCCTCCCACTGGTAGTTTCAAACTGCTGACCTGAAGGTTTGCAGCCCGATTTGTAACAACTATGTATCTGCAAATTTTGGTGTTCCTGCGCATCTTCCCCCAATTCATTTCAGCTGGATGCTTTACTCTCAGTTCTAGCGCTCCATAGCTAGGTCAGAGTCCATGGGCTCAGGAGTTCCCAAGTCTCCTCAAACTTTGGACCAACCAGACCTTCCTCTTCTCCCTCTCATCTCAAGGTTGGTAGCAGTCTATGGAATGAGGTTGAACTCAGCCCATATCTTCATTACTGACTTTCCTCCACTTCAACTCACATGTAGACAAATGCAGTCACCAGCGAGCTTACATGTCTGCTCCTGTGTTCCCTTGAGTTTCAGTCTTGGTCAGGGGGTTTGCCCTGAAGGGACTTGATTGTTTGCTTTGATGGCTTCCTGGTGAACAGCTTGCTTGTTCTTGTAATAGCCAAGCAGACTGCTGTTTTTGTTTTTGTTTATTTTTCCTGCTGGTCTTTCTTTCAAGAAGTGTCTCTGTTCCTCTAGTCTGCATAGTTGGTCTGCATGTCCTTTCAAGTGGGAATGTCCCACCTCAGAAGGCTCTTGATGGGTCTCAGGATTCTATCTCAGGTCCTAAACACTACAAAGGCTCTGCAAGAAGCCTATTTCACTGCAAAAGTTCTAGAACCTCTTTTAGTTTTAGGTATTCCAATCAGTTATAGGCTGAAGATGGGCTTCTAAAACATTTTTTTCATAGAAGAATATGAATGCTTCTTGACAGACAGACAGACAAATTGTATTGAAAAGCAAGGAGATTTTTTCAAAAAATGATGTATTTGTCTTTTCTAAAAGCTATTTAAAATAAATTCTACAGCCAAAGTGTGGATAATTTTTTGACTCAGCTCTTATTAGTTATTTTATGTAAGTAAGCTTATATAAAAGAATAAGACATTCATGCATGTTGTGTGCTGCAAACATATATAGAATGAAACACAGTTTTAACTTTGTTGAAACCTAAGGAGTCCTGGTGTAGCACTGTGGGTTAATGTGCTTGACTGAGAAGTCAGTTTGAACCACAAGGTCAGCAGTTCAAGCTCACCAGTCACTCCACAGAAACCCTATACAGGGTCGCTATGGATTGGAACTGATTCAATGGCACTTAACAACAAAGATTATTAATAAATACATGTACATGTACCAGATATATATGAGTCTGCACTCATCTTCCTCACCTTCAAAACATTCATATTGTAATTGTGGTTCTGAAGAGTCTGAGGGAAGGTCTGAATTGGATATGGTAATCTTGGGGAGGTATGGATAAAATATAGCAGAAATAAAGAAATCTCAAGAATTTTGAGGCAAAGTAATAATGTGGCTAGGCTAACTCATGGGATATGTTGGCAGCAGAAAGAAGCAAGTCTGCTGCTCCTTGTTTTGACTTTACAGAATGCTTCTCATCTGGGCATCATCAGTGGGTTCCTAAAAGACTGTGCGAGTTCCTGGGTGGAGCAAATGATTAACACATTTTGCTGTTTAATAGAAAGGTTAGTATTCGAGTCTACCCAGAGGTACCTCAGAAGAAAAACCTGGTGATCTACTTCTAAGCTAGGAGTCATTGAAACTCCTATTAAGCACAGTTCTCCTCTGACACATGTAAGATCACAATGACTTAGTATTGACTCCATGTCAACCATTAATAGATGAAGACAGAAGAGATTTAGGGAAAGGCTGAGTGCTGGAGGTAATGGGGTAGGGAAAGAGCTGGTGCATCTATTCTTGCATTACAAACCTCCCCAAAATGAAGTGCCTTCAACCAATGTGTAATTTATTGGTCACAACTCTAGGTCAGGAATTCTGGCTAACTCAGTAAGGGGTGGCTTTATCTCTTTGTTACCTGATACTGACTGAGCTCACTTTGTGACAGGGTAAGGTTGTCATATCGAAATTGGCCTTACTCATATGATGTGGGTACTGGTGCTGCCTGTGGGCTGGGATGCCTCTATTTTCCACCACTTGGTCTCTCTTTCGCCACATGGCATCTTTCCATTAAGATGGAGTGGAGTTATTTGCACCGTGGCTCAGTCTAGCAAAAACAAAACAAAACAAAACAAAACAAAAATGAAAACCTTGAATTCAGGATTGTAGCTTCTTGAACTGTGAGAAAATAAATTTCTATTATTAAAACCCACCTACTATCAAGGCAAATGACCTTCCGTAGCATAGTGGTTATGAATTGGGCTGCTAATCTTAAGGTCAGCAGTTTGAAGCTACCAGCTGTTCTGTGGGAGAAAGATGAGGCTTTCGGCTCCCATAAAGATTTACAGCCTCGGAAACCCTGTACGGGGTCGCTAGGAGTAGGAACCGACTCCATGGCACATAACAACAATAACAACTATCAAGGCATGTGATTGAGTACCCTCAGGGCAAACCCCTTCAAAGACTAAGACTCAAGGAGAATACATAAGCAGGCATGTGGTCTGGTGGGTGACCAAGTTGGTCACCGATAAGGGGAAGCTTGGGATAAACAGCAATGAAGTTGTGAGCTAAGTCTGACCATGTTCAATAGACTCCTGTGAACCTGGATTGAGACCTGGTTGGCCAGCTGTATGGCAAGACCTGGGGACTCCTGGGTCCAGAGACAGTAACATGACCACAGAGGACTAGAGCAGAGAGTGAAGCATCCAGCTGATATGAAGTGACGGGAGATGCACAAGATCACCCATACTTGCAAATAGTACTCACTTGACCTGGCTTCAATGCCTGGATAGTCAGAAATCGTCTAGAAAAAGAAAGAAGAGGAAAAAAGAAACAAAGAGTAATCTGCTACAATTTGATGAACGTGACCTATACTTATGGATGTAGTAGCTCAAAAGAGGGAACAAATCTTTACAGCGAGTATCAGTCCCATCCCCTCGGTATGCAGGGTTGACAGAGATGGACAACTTAGACATTGGCTACCTCAAAGGGGGGTGGGTGACAAAGGCAAGAAATGACTGGCTTATAAGCTTGCAAGAGGGAGCCTAGTTCCAGAGCATGTAGGGGAAGGTACAATCTCCACTGAGTGGTTTCCAATCTGTCTGGATGGGGCTGATGAAAGATATGGGGATAAGACTCTTGTGGTACAATAGTGAATAATTGCTATCAGGACTGACTGTGAGGGTTCGAAATGTAAAGGTAGACATTGTGTAACAAAAGGAGGGGAGTGGCTGACTTTGCATTCCTGGAGAGGAGGTCCCTGAGACTATCAAGGGATAGATAGGAGCAGAGTGCGGGACCCTACCCAGAGAAGCAATGACATCAGAGATGGAGACTGAGATGATGTGGAAAGATAGAGCAGCTGGGGACTCTGGATTTAGGGAGGGAGACGGACTATGTGCTGACAGCCAGGAGAAAGGCTTGCAGGGTGTACCCTTTGGTTGTTTGATGATGCATGGAGGGGATTGTAATCATTGCAATGAAATGAAATACTGTATGATGAATGTAAAGCTAATATTCTCCCATGTAAACTATCACATACTTCACAACAAAACTTAAAAAAAAAAAAAAAAAAGCCACTACATATGGTATTTCTGTTATAGCAGCACTAAGGAACAAAGATAGTAATAGATTTTCCAAATCATACAGGGGTCAATTTCTTTTCATTCAGAACATGGTACAGGAGGAAGAGCATGGGCTTGCCTTCATACCTAGGTTCTGAACTGTACTTAGACATTCATAAGATGTGTGGTTTTGGGTCCACTTTGTACACTGTGGCCTTCATTTCCTCATGTGTAAAGTGGCCATAAATATTACCTACCACTTAGAAATATCTTAAGAGGTCAATGAAATTGCTTATAACATGTCTAGCTTAGTGCTTACTTAAAGTAAGCACACAAGAAGTACTAGTCTCCTCCCTCTGCTTCTGTTATGGAAAGGCTTAATTGTGTGCTCCAAAGCATTGTGAACATACAATGTGTTGCCCAAACCAGGCACTAATGAGAGTATTGTTATCTTGTATGCTGTCTATTCTATTCCGATTCAGACTGACCACTTGAGAGCGAGTAGAGCTCTCTTTTAGGGTTTTCTTGTCTATAATCGTTATGATATTAGATTGCCAGATCTTTCTTCTGTACAGCCAGCAGGCAAAAGTTCAACTGCTGGGCCACTAGGTCTCCTTAGTAGAGACTATAGGAGATGCTATTAATAATTGTCTCAGGATAACAGGTGTAAACCAGTTGGATCCCAGGCAAATTAGGTAACCCTTGTCATAAGAACTACTGGTTGGAGTAAAGATGGGACAATACCTAATGCCTTTAATGAGAACTTTTCAGAGTCTATTGTATTAAATATGCTAAAATGAAACTCCTCCTACAATGTATGAGAAAGCTTACAAAAGGAAATCAGAATTCAGAATAGCTGGTAGACAGTATTCTCTTCCTGCTATTACCCTGCATTTCTTCGCTATCACTGACATAATTTGTGACAAATTTGTTTTGTCTGTAAAGCTTTAAAAAAAAAAAAAATCTTAACAAGGGAATTAATCAAATACATTTGAATGGATCTCTCCCCATTGCTCCCCTCTCCAACTATTTCTCTTTCAGTTTCAGCACTACCAAGTGTGTAATTCCAGGGAAGAATATTTGTGAGCAAGACTGGAGGAATTAATGTTATAAGAGTCTGATACAGAGACAACTGCATTTCTATATATCTTGGATGGTAATGAAGCAACAATCCCATAAATTTTGAACCCATTCAGAACCCCTTAGAATTGTGGTGGGGAATTCTTGGCCCATGGGCTGTGTAACACCCTCAAAATCATTTGTTCTGGCCTTTTCAAGGAAACTGCAGTTCTAGCCATCACACTGTTGTTGTTGTTAAGTGCCTTCGAGTCACTTCCGACCCATAGCGACCCTGTATAGGGCTTCTGAGGAGCAGCAGCTTGAATTATTGACCTTGTGATTCAAACTGACTTTGCAGTACAGAGCATTAACCTACAGCACCATGCTAAGACTCCAGCTATCCCATTAGGGATGAGTTCATTAAATGTTTGACCAAATACATCAGGCTAATTTTTAGTTGATAATTTTGTATTATCATTTTCATGCAAATGATGCTCTAAAGGTTGCAGCAAAAAGGTTCCCCAACCCTGTCTTAGAATATGGTCACACCCAAATTAATCTCACTGTCATGGAGTAAATTCTGATGCATAGCAACCCTATAGAAGGTTTCTGAGACTATGAATCTTGATGGAAGCAGACAGCATCATCTTCTTTCTTAGAGTGGCTAGTTGGTAGGGTTTTTGTTTTACTGATTTGTTTTTTTTGTGTGTGAATTAGTTGAAGTTTACAGAACAGATCATTAGTTGTACATTCAACTATTCATATGTATTTTGTTTGATCTCATTGATTGCAATCCCCTCATTGTAACATCATTTATCCCACTTTATCTCTGTGTCTCTTGTTTCAATCCCTCCTTCTTTTCTATCTCTTCTGAACTTTGTCCTTTGGTAAATGTTGCTCTTTTGATCTCAAATGGTCGATTGTTTGAAGGAGTGCATACTTCCCTAGTGTTATTGCTCACTTTATAGACCTAGCTATTGTCTGAAGATTGAGTCACAGAGATGAGTTGTTCAGTTCCAGATCTGAAGGGTAACAAAGGGCCATAGTGTCAGGGTCCCACCAGTCTCTATCTGACCAGTAATTTTAATTTATGATTTTGAGTTGTTTTCTAAACTTTTTTTCCCACTCTATCCAGGACCTTCTAATGTGGTCCCTTTCAGAGCACTTGGTAGTGGTAGCTAGGCACCATCTACATAGTCTGGTCTTGGGGTCATGGAGACTGATATTCACATGGTCCATTAATTCTTTAGACTAATTGTTTCCAGCCATTTTAAAAAAAAGTTTTTACTGTGAATTATGTGATAATTTACATGGGAGAACATTAGCTTTACATTTATCCTATTATATATCATTTCATTGCCATGATTACAGTTCCCTCCATGTATCATCAAACAACCAAGTGTATATACCCCGCAAGCCGTTTACAGACATTTAAAATTTTCATCACTATTATTTCCTTCAGACAGGGAGAATGCAATAGTTTCACCTTTTCAGACCCCGGTCGCTATTTAACAAAGCAGAATATGGAACCTTATCTTTGTGGATTATGTTATGCCAACAGACCATGGTGTTCCTTAAGACTATGGTCCTGCACCTCCAGGCTCAATGATTCATTCACTGAGTGTTTGGTTATGTCTATGATGTTTTCATAATCCCCCTCCCCCCAGGCTCTACCTCATTCATGAATATATTTGCAGGAAATATCAAATATCCTCTCTCAAACCTATATATTAATGTACAAATATCCTCTCTCAAACCTATATATTAATGGGTACATTCCCCACCTCCCTCTCATACCATTTATGCTGAGTGTCTATTCATGCATTTTCTCATATGGTTGATGCGACACTATTCACAACAGAAGGAAACACTGCTGAGTCCTGTGTCAACCTCACAGTTGTTGCTATGCTTGAGCCCATTGCTGCTTTCACTGTTCCAATCTGTCTCATTGGGAGGCATCCTCCTTTTTCTCTGACCTTCCAATTTACCAAATATGTTGCCCTTTTCCAGGGAGTGGTCCCTCCTGATAATTTGTCCCAAGTATGCGAGACAATGTCTGGCCACCCTGGCTTTCAATAAGTATTCTGCCTGTACTCTTTCCAACACAGAGTTGTTTGTTCTTTTGGTAGTCGATGATGCTTTTCATATTCTTTTCCAGCACCATAACTCTAAGTCATCAATTCTTCTGCTGTCTTCCTTATTCATTGTCCAGCCTTCACATAGATATGAAGTTAATGAAAATACCAAGGCTTGGGTCAGACACACCTTAGTCCTCAAACTGACATCTTTGTGCTTCAACAATTTAAAGAGGTCTTGTATAGTAGATTTGCCACATTAAGCAAATTACATTAAATGTTTCACTTTATGATCAATTCAAGCAAAATGAAGTCTCTGACAACTTCAGTCTTTTCTCCATTTATCATCTGCATGTAGCAGGCTGTTAATGAATCTTCCTCTAATCCTGATGCCACATTTTTCTTTATACAATCCAGCTTCTCAGATTATATGGTCAGCATATAGTCTGAATTAGTACGGTGAAAGAATACAACCTTAGCCCCAACTTTCCTATTTTTTTCCACCTTAACTAAATTTTAATACATCTCTAAAAAAAAAAAAAAAATTAGCCAATATCAAACTGAGCATCCTGTAAAGAAAAATCAAATCAAACCAACCAAACAACCAAAACACCACAACTCAAACTTTACTTTTTTTAGGAGCTGAAGAAGGAATTTATTTGTATGTATAGAGAAACAAGCCACGTACACATTAGCCCAATTTGGTAGCCAGTTCTTTGGCCTTTGCCTTTTCCAGCTTGGCAATGCGAGCCACTGATTTGGGACCCAGGACGTTGTCTCCCCAGTGATGTTGGATCTCGTCATATCTGTCGTTGTAATTGGTCCTGATGGCTTCCACCAGCTTAGCCAGAGCTCCTTTGTCCTACGAGTTCACCAGTGTGAAGGCCACAGTGGTGCAGGTCTTCCTGTGAACCAGGAGTCCCAGCCAGGCCTTCCCCTTGATGATGCAGTAGGGAACTCCCATTTTACGACAGAAGGCCGGCATGAAGACGACCAGCTCGATGGGGTCCACGTCGTGTGTGATGACCACCAGCTGGGCCTTCTTGTTCTCCACCAGAGTGGTGACAGCGTTGACCCCAGCACGTAGAACAGGGGGCCTCTGGGTGGGGACATCCGCTTTGCCAGCAGCCTCTGCTTCTCCTGCTTCATCTCCGGACTGTACTTGTGGGCCAGCTTCAGCAGCTGAGTGGATGCCTGGGGGTCCAAGGCCTTGGTAAACTGGTTAATGGCAGGGGGCATTATAGCTGTTTGTAGAGGATAGCCCGTTGCTGCTGCAGCCGGATGCAGCGGGGCCATTTGACAAAGCGGGTGAGGTACCTTTTGGGTTGGTTGTCTTGTCCGATGCCCAAGTTCTTGGGCCTTTTCTCAAACAGGGGATTCACCACCTTCTTGGCCTCCTGCTTCTAGACGACTGCAGACATCGGCACCACCTTCTTCCCCTTCGGCATCTTGGGCGAATGGATCAGAACCACAACTCAAACTTTTAAGGGTGCTGGAGTACATCCGTGGCTGGTAGGGCACTTTGGACAGAAAGTTAAAATGGAAATTAACTCTCCTAAAGAAGCGTATGCCATGAAAGCTTCTCTAAGTTTTCCCTGACTTGGCCTACAGCAAAGTTTTTCTGTTTTGTGTTGCTCAAAATCTGTCCTAGAACGAGAAGTAAATCCAGACTCAATAAACAGCAGGCACGAATGCATTATTCCTTTTAGTCCATGGACCTTCAGTGTCAGGTCCACAGAATTATTTAAAAGGAGGAATATTGCACTTGCTTGTATTAGATTTGAGGAAGCTTCCTACGATCACATGAAGGCCTCTGCTCCAGGCCACCTGCTTTGGGACAGAAAACCTTTCACTACTTTAAAGACGAAAATGGATGATAATTCCACGTGTAGTCAATTCTGTTTCATTTCACCACTTTTTGTCTTTAGTAAGCCCACAGAGAAATATGTTGGGTTCTTAGTTAACTCCCAGGTAAAAGCTCAAAGGATGAAATTTCCTGGGTCAAAATTAGAAGCATAGCTTTCCTCTGACTCCCATACTGGTCAGACTGAGAGAGTGACTGAAGAAATTCAGCCTTGTTAGGATGAAGATGGCAACAAAGTTGTGAATCAGCTACTGCTTTAAACCAGATCTGGGTTAGTGGTAGAGGCAGATAATCCAGATCACTTAAGGAGGAAGTAATGAAGCAAATGTATACTATGTGTCAGATCACTGCCAATGGACCCTTACACATGCTAAAATGTGTTTTATAACAATGTCTAAAATTTGACAGTTTCTGTATATGCTTTCATAACGGTCCAAACATTTAGTATATTAAACATCTCTCCAACACCCCCTTGTCTTTTCTACTTGACTGATGCCCAATATTTTCATTTCACACTGTTGTTGAACATGAAATTAATTATTTATACTTTTTATGTTATTGCTGTTGTTAAATGCCAGCTAGTCGATTCCAACTCATAGTGACCCTGTACAGGGTTCCTGAGGAGCAGATGGTGACTTGGAGCCACCAACCTTGAAGTTCAAACTGATCTTGTGGTACAGTGCTTATCCGATATTGCCACAGCAGGACTCCATACCTTCTATAGTGGTGTGCTGTGGAGTCGGTTCCAACTCATAGTGACCCTGTGTAGGATTTCTGAGGCTGTAAATCTGTACGGGAGCAGAAAGCTTCATCTTTCTCTCGCAGAAGTGGCTGGTAGTTTCAAACAGCTGACCTTAAGGTTTCTAAAATTGCTATTTGTTTTTCAAGTATACATATTTTTGCTCTCTATCTCTGGGTTTATGTTTCTTCTTACTGAAGCATGGCTTTTAAGACTTTTTCCAGCCCAGGTCTGTGGATATAGAACTTTGAAAATTTTAATTAGGGTGGACATATTTTTCTTTTTCGTTCAGTCTCAAATGGTGATTTGACTTGGTATAGAATATTTACTATCAGTGTTTTGAAGATTTAAAAAAAATTATCTTTGGCATTCATTTATTGGTGTGCTGATAAATGCTTTTCTGCATCAGGATGAGGGGGGCACTGAATTGTGTTTACCAAGTTTCATGGTGTAAATTAAGTCCTGCTGTGGTACTGTAGGATAAGCACTGGACTGCTAGCCCTAAGGTCAGTGGTTCAAACTTACCAGTCTCCTTGGACACCCTATACAGGGTTGCTATGGGCCAGAACTGACTCAACAGCACTGATCAACAACAACATGGTATAAATAGGAGTACTTCCATCATGACTCATATCTTCTTCTTGAAATTGTCTACATTGCTAATTCTAATATTGCTTACTGTATAGGATTTTATCATAAACATAAATAAAGTAATGTTCAAGTTTGTCATGCATCGATTCATTTGGTTTATTGCAGGATTATCAGGGCAGGTATACATGTAAGACCTCATTTAGAACCAGATGGTCAGAACTAACAATTACAATACTAGCTTAGTGATTAGGATTCCAGTCTGTAGACTTAAGGCTTTTATCTCTTATGGATGGCCTCTGTAGGGAGGTTTGGCCACAGCTGGAACTCAGTAGGGGTCCCTCATTGATAAAGTCTAAGGTTGACAGTGGAGGACATAATTTTATAATCGCAGTCCAGAGAGAGTCTCAGTCTTCAAAGAGATGCAGACTCTAGAAGGAGGATCTTTTCAGTGAATGCGTAAATATTCAGGGTTCATATGTGAAATTCTCACCTTGACTTCACACTGGAAGAACCAGTATGATGTCAAAAACTAGCATTTTATGTCTTTTCTCCAGGTTAGAGATTAGAGAGGTTGTTTAGATTAATGTTTCAAAGCTAATTTAAAAAGGTTAACTATGCTAAGTTTTCTTTTACAACAGTATACAGGGACACAGATAATTTAAAGACTATTTACCACATTCTTCAGATATTTCCATTCCATTTTCTTACGTCTAAGTTCAGACTCCTGGTGTGACACTGTTGGATCAGCACTGGACTGAAAACAACAAGGTTAGCAGTTCAAACCCACTAGCTGCTCCTTTGAAACCCTAAATGGGATTTTTTTTTTTTTTTTTAAAATCTATATGTATTTTCCTGTGCTGAAATGTCATTGTGGTTATGTGTTGAATTCCAGAAAACATAATTAACTATAAGGAGCTCTTCTCAAATATACTTGTTGTTATGTTGTTGTTATGTGCTGTCGAGTCGGTTCCGACCCATAGCGACCCTGTACAGGGTTTCCGAGGGTGTAAATCTTTACGGGAGTAGAATGCCTCATCTTTCTCCTGTGGAGCAGCTGGTAGTTTCGAACCGCTGACCTTAAGGTTCGCAGCCCGATTCAGCTGTCAAGGCAGTACCATTTCGGAGGAAGTACTTTTGTAAGTACTTTGTGCTTGAATTAATAATTTGGACAGAGCTCATTGGTAAAATTTGTCTCTCTTCTACACAGTGTCAGCTAGGATGACTTGCAGGTTGAGTCCTATTCTGTGACATTCAAAGAATTTGTCCATTTAACTTAGGAAATTGAGTTTACTGGTAAACAGTTGTGAATTGTTTTCCTTTATACATTTTTAATGTCAGTGGGGTCTGTAGTAGTACCTCCCTTTTTGTTTCTGATATTGACTTTTGGGTCTTCTCTCCTTCTTATTAAAGTGATTAGAGGTTTATCTATGTATTGAGGTTTTTTTTTCAGAGAACTGTATTTTGATGTAACTAGTTTTCTCTATTGATTTTTTATTTTAAATCTTATTTCCTTTTTCTACTTGATCTGACTTGGTTATAATTTCTTCTTTTTTTTTCTTGTAAATTAAGGTGGAGGATTAGATCATTTGAGATAATTTTTAATTAATATAAATATTTAATGCTATAAAATTTTCTCTAGATACTATATTAGCTACATTCACCAGACTTTGATACTATGCATTCTAATTTTTAAAAAATTACTACTTTCCATTTTTACTTCTTTGAATGATGAATTTGTTGTTGTTATTGTTGTTAAGTGCAGTTGAGTAGATTCTGACTCATAGTGATCCTGTATAGGATTTCTGAGGAGCAGCTGGATGAATTTATTAGGCAATGTGTTATTTAATTTCCTAACACTTGAGGGATTCTCAAGGTATCTTTTTTCCTTACATTTCTAGTTGTACTTGATTGATAGTTTAATTCTGTAACAGAAGTCTTTTATAAGATTATATTTGTCTTATGGCCCAGACTATGATATGTTTTGTTGAATGTTCCAAGTACAATTGAAAATAAAGTGTTTTCTGTTGTTGTTGAGTTGTTGTGTTGAGCAGTATCAACCAATGTCAATTAAATTAGTTCAAGTTGGTTGGTAGTATTGTTACTGTTTTTCTTCATCATTACTAATATTACTTGTTCTGTTCCTCACTGAGAGAGCAGTGTTGAAATCTTATAAAACTGGATTTTTCTTTTCAGTTCTGTTGGTTTTTTTTTGTTTGTTTGTTTGTTGTTTGTATTTAGAAACTTTGCTGTTAACTGCAGATACTGTTAGGATTTTTATGTCCTCTTTCTTTTGGGGGTGTGTGTGTGTATGTGTAAATCGATCCCTGTAATACATTAAAATGTTACTTTTTATCTCTGATAATATTTCCTGTTGGGAAGTCTACTTTGAGTGATATTTTTATACTTACTCAAGCATTATTTTCAGTATTTTTGTGGTAGATATTTTCATTCCCTTTTAATTTAAACCTTTCTTTGTCTTTATATTTAAGATGTGTCTCTCAAAATAGCATGCACCAGGCTTTTTGTTTCTTTCATTTTGCCAATCTTTGTTTCCTGAGTAAGGTATTTAATTTATTTCATTTAATGTAAGTATGGATATGTTTTTATATTTTAGTTTATTTTTATTTGTTCCTGCTATTTTATATGCCTTTACTCCCAGTTTATTTTATTTACTTTTAGGAATATTCTAGTATTTGTTTGTTTATCTTTCTAGTATTTATTTTTGTATTTCATTTCTTCCTCTTGTTAGTTAAATCTTTTACTAATCTTTTAGCAGGTATCCTAGAAATTATAAGATACGTCCTTCACTAATTAAAGTCTAACATATGTTATTATCATTGAAATTCCTGTGAGTAAAATTTTACTAAAGATGACACAAAAACAGCTACAACCATACAATGACAGAGAACATCCAGAGGTTCAAACTGGATTCAAAAGAGGGCGTGGAATGAGGGATATCATTGCTGACATCAGATGGATCTCGGCTGAAAGCAGAGAATCCAAGAAAGATGTTTACTTCTGCTTTACTGATTATGCAAAGGCTTTCAAGTGTGTGGATCATGACAAGCTCTGGACAACAATGCAAAGAATGAGTATTCTGAAACACTTAATTGTGCTCATGAGGAACCTGCA
>NW_006408548.1:25638121-25640347 GCF_000296735.1 Chrysochloris asiatica
GCATTTGAGTTATGGTGTTGGAGGAGAGTATTGAAAGTGCCAAAAGAATAAAAAGATCTGTGTTGGAAGAAGTACAGCCAGAGTCTTTCCTGGAAGCCAGGATAGCCAAGACTTTGTCTCTCATACTTTGGGCATATTATCAGAAAGCACCAGTCCCTGGAGAAGAATGTCATGTTTGGTAAAGTGGAGGGTTGGAGAAAAAGAGGAAGACCCCCCCCAATGAGATGCATTGGTACAGTGGCAGCAGCAATGGGCTCAGGTGTAGCAACGATTAGGAGGTTCACTCAGGACCCGGCAATGTTTCTTTCTGTTGTGTATAGGGTCACTGACTTGATGGCATCTATCAACAACAATATATATTAATATTTTTACCACTAAATTGATAATGCTGAGAATTAAGAACATTGTAACTTTGTTTATTCTCTCTTGCTTTTGTGGTATTCTTGTCATGCATTTAAATTTCCATATTTGCATATATATTAATTTCAGTAAGGTTATAATTGTTTGGTTCTGACAATATGCATTTATGCCTACTGACATATCTAATCTTTCTTTTATTCTTTATTTCTTCTATTTTCATCTGAAAATTTTTACCTTCTGGCTAAAAAACTCTCTAGTATGACTCTACTGACAATCGATTTTCTGTTTTTGATGTCTGGGAATAGCCTCACTTTTGAAGGAAAATTTTCTACATATAGAATTCTATGTTGGCAGTCAAGATTTTATCATTTTAAAATAAAACTTCCAGTCTTATTTGCTTATTTGAAAGTAATATATCTCTTTTTTTCTGCTTTTATCCTAAACTTTATATTATTATAAAGCTTTTCAAACAACTACAAAATTTTACAGACTATAAATTCAGATTCAACAATTCAATTTGTGCCTAATCTTGAATCCTTACTCCCACAACTCCTTATTATTCCCATCAATCGATATTTAACACATATATATTTCATTATATATCTCTAAAATCTGTTGTTTTTAAGTGTCGTTGAGTCAGTTCTGACCCATAGCGACCCTGTATAGGTTTCCCGAGGAGCAGCTGGTGAGCTTGAACCACTGACCTTACAGTTCAAATGGCTTTGCAGTCTGGTGCATTAACCTACAGCGCCACACCAGGACTCTAAAAATCTAAGGGCCTTTTTTTTTTTTTTTTAAATGCAACCATGGTGTGGTGCATAGTGTGGCACTGGCCTGCAAATCTAAAGGTTGGTGTTTGCAATCCACCAGTCACTTCTCATAAACCCTATACAGGGTTGCTATGATTCTGAACTAACTCAATGGCACTTAACATCAACAGCAACGTAGTATTATCATATCTAAAAAAATAACAATTGCTGAATATCATCAAATATTCAAGTTTTCAAATATGCATATATTTGAAGTATACATACATTCACACAACATTCTTTATACAAATAATTAAGGAGCTCTGGTAATGTAGTGGTTACCAGTCGGGCTGCCAACCTCAAGATCAGCAGTTCGAAACTACCAGCAGTTTGGTTCCGTGGGTGAAAGAGGAGGCGTTCTGCTCCCGTAAAGATTTACAGCCTCGGAAACCCTGTGCAGGATCACTGTGAGTCAGAACTGACTCCACAGTACTTAACAACAACAACAACAACAACAATAACGTATGTATTTAACATTCTTTTGGTATGAATCAGAAACCAAATAAGGTAAACATGTTGGGATTGGTTGGGAGAGATATCCTTAAATCTCTTAATGAATGGGTTTCTATCTACTTTCGTCCTCCCTCCTCTTTATTTTCTCCCTTTCTTCCTATGCAGTTTTTTGTTGTTGTTGAAGAAAATAAATATAAATTTATTTTACAGAGTTTTCTACATTCTGAAGCTTGCTGCATATATTCCTGGTGCTCCCTTTAACAGTATCACTGCTCTCTGTATTGCCTGTAATACAGTAGTCAGATGTAGATTATTCTCGATATTTGGGGCAAGATAAATCCATAGGTGAAAAGGATTTTTTCATTAGACCTTTAGTTAGTATCCATTGATGCTTAATGCATAGAGATTATATATAATTAATTGTTGTTAGATGCAGTCAAGTTGACTCTGACTCATGGTGACCTTAGGTATAACAGTATAAAACATTGCCTGATCCTGTACTAGCCTCAAAATTGTTGCTATATTTGGGCCCATTGTTCAAGCTACTGGGTCATCCATCTCTCTGAAGGTCTCCTTCTTTATCATTGACCCTCTACTTTACCAA
>NW_006408548.1:25640980-25641683 GCF_000296735.1 Chrysochloris asiatica
TGTGATAATCCTGTGGTTCTGTTTGTATAGGAAAAGTAGATAAATGCTTAATTTTTCCCTTTATCAGTTTTCAAAATATTGCATTTCTTTACTCAGACTCTCAAGTGGGAATCACTTTTATTTTGGTATCAGTTTCAATCCCAAGTAGTTATAAATCAGTCCTCAAATTGTCTCATCTTTGACCCATATCAGGAAGATTTTTAAAGTTAGCTACTCAGTTATTTTGGCACAATACTTGTTTCATTGCTATGTAAAATAATTACATGGACATTACATCAAAACTGAAAAATAAAGTATATTCTACCAAGTCTAGCTTGTATCTCCATTTCTTCCACCGTGTTCTCTTTTTTCCTCTATAGGTAATTATTTTCTTTATGGTTTAGATTTCCATTTCAAAAGTTAACAAAAGTATACGCACACATATATGTTCATATATATATATATATAGTACTGATGTGGCACTGTAGGCTAGGATAAGCACTGGACAGCAAGGTCAATTGAACTCCAAGGTTCAAATTCACCAGTCGCTCCTGGGAAACCCTATATAGTGTTGTTATGAGTTGGAACTCACTGGATGGTGAGAGGACTCAGCTGTGGTATTTAAACTTCTGTAAGACCCCAGCCTGTTTTTATTAAGATTGTTTTGCAGAAATGTGGAATTGCTGGTGCTAATTATAAGCAATTCCTTAGCCTGTTTCACTGA
>NW_006408548.1:25645030-25651403 GCF_000296735.1 Chrysochloris asiatica
CCAACTACCAATCTTCTTTCCTTTCAACTTTCATATTATAATTATGAATTATTATCACTGCATCTTCATTGCATGTTTGATCAATTTCAGCCTGAAGAAATTAGTAGAATTCTTCAATTTCTTCATCATTGGCTTAAGTGGTTGGTGCATCAATTTGAATAATGCTGTATTTACTGGTCTTCCTTGTAGGTGTCTGGATATTATCCTATAACAAACAGTATTATACCTCAATACAGATCTTGATATGTTATTTTTAATCATGAATGTGATAATATGTATATACATGTTTATGTATTGTTGTTACGCCATTGAGTTCAGACTCATAATGTCCCTGTATATGGTTTCTGAGGAGCAGCTGGTGTGTTTGAATTGCCAACCTTATGGCTAGTAGCCCAGAGCCAAGCAGGATTTCATGTATACATTGCTATATAGAAATCACTCCAATATTGATGGACATTTTGATTGAATCTACTCTTTTTCCATTATGAAAAATTCTGCAATGACTAGCCCAAAGTATACATCTTTTTGTATTTTTGTACTTGTGTCTGTGGATTAGATCTCTAGAAGTACAGTTATAATCCTAGAAGTAATTTTTCTAGATATTGCCAAATTCCCTATCTTTCAGGTGGTACTATTTGGAACTCTCACTAGCAATATGTGAGAGTACATGCTCTTTCATAACTACATCAACATAATATGCTGCAAAACTTTTGCTATTTTGTCTGATTTCTATTAGTTTTCTTCAACTTTTTTTTGTGTGTGCCTGTAATAGGCCTAGGTGTGAGTTTTGTTTGAAATTCATAATGCTTCTTCAATCCGTGACTAGATGGCTTTCATGTACTATGTGAAAATGTCAGTCATTGTCTCTTCAAATATTGCTCTAGTTGTATTCTCAGTCACCTGGAAATTAAGCTTTTCATTATGTTCCATGTGTAGCTTATATTCATTTCTCTATTTCAATAGTTTTTATCCTCTGTTCTTTACCATGACTTGTCTTCTTGGTCACAAATAATTTCTTCTGCTCTATCTAACCTGTTTTTAAATGTAGCTATTGAGTTTTAAATCTAAATTACTGAATTTTATAGTTATAGAATTTCCACTGAAGTCTTTTTCATAGATTCAAGTTATTTAATAATTTTCTATCTTATTATCTATTTTCTTAAACAAATGAATCACAGTTATTTTAACTCTAAGTTAGATAACTCCAACAATCAGATCCTCTGCAGATTAATTTTTTTCTTGGTATCCCTGGTTCCTTTATACTTAATGATTGGCATTATGAATGAAAAATTATAAGGACTCTTAATGACACTTTTTTCTCCAAATAAGATTCTTACTATTGTCTGGTTGTGGTTGTTGTTGTTGTTAAGTACTGTGGAGTTGGTTCTGACTCATAGTGACCCTGCACAGGGTTTCCAAGGCTGTAAATCTTTATGGGAGCAGAAAGCATCATCTTTCTCCCACGAAACAGCTGGTAGTTTCGAACTACTGACCTTGAGGTTAGCAGCCCGATTCATAACCACTACGCTATGGTGGTGGCGGTGGTGGTTATGTGCCATGGAGACGGAACCGACTCATAGCGACTCTGTACAGGGTTTCCGAGGCTGTAAATCTTTACAGGGGCAGAACGCCTCATCTTTCTCCCGTGGAACAGCTGGTAGTTTCGAACTGCTGACCTTGCGGTTCGAAGCCCGGTTTGTGACCACTACACTACCAGAGTTCCTTCCACTATGCTATAGGCAGTTAAAATGGGTACAGGTTTTACTGATTCAACTAGGAACTTAGCTCACTGGAAACTAGGTTGTACATTGTATAAGGCTTTGTAATGTTAGAATTTCCATGCCTCTATCATATAACCATTTTAGGATGGTTGAACTCCCAACTGAGAGTTGAAATGAAGTGTTTGCTAGGACTCTTTTGTTTTTCAGGGTCTGAATTTCAATTCTCGTTTCCTTAGATCTTAAGACTACCACTATTTTCTTTTCATTGGTTTTCTGTTTAATTTCTTACATTTTTCCCCTATGAAATTTATGATATAGGTGAAAAACTACTTATTATGTGTTCAACTACTCTTATTTTCCTTCTTAGGAACTTGGCCACTCAATTTCTGGTTGCCTTAGGAGGCCCCAGCTTAAATTTTTGTTTCTTCATCCTCCATGAGTTTTCCAGACTCTGCCATAATTCTGCCACCATACAAAAAAATTTTGAGTGTCTGAAAGGTAGAAATGGCTTTTTCTGCTTTGTTGTTGTTAAATGCCGTTGAGTTGGTTCTGACCCATAGTGATCCTCTAGAGGGTTTCCAAGGAGCGGCTGGTGAGCTTGAACCACCAACCTTGCAGTTCAAACTGACTTTGCAGTCTACCGCATTACTCCACAGTGCCACACCAGGACTTGTTCGGCTTACCTCTCTGAAAACTTCACAAGTCCTAGTTGCCTCAGTAGCTGTCTATGCCTTATAATAGATATGTGCGTGTCTTTAGTATCATATTCAAGAAGAAAGGTTATTCTGCTAAAAGCTACTCCATGACAGAAGAACGTAAAATCTGTTAGGTATTTGTTTGGCACCTGAATTTTATAATGACATAAATACCTTCTGTATTTTACAGTCTTTATGAGTTTTTATTTAAAGGGAGTTGTTTTCTCCCTCTGTTTTTCTGTGTTCTACATAAGTTTTAATTGTGAAGATCTTTCGATGGGACAGTTTTGTTTTTTGTTATACCATACAAGGTAAACCATTTTTGAACTAGTTTTTCATGTGGATTTCTATACTTGGAATTTCTCCCTGTGTGAGTTGCCCTTACTTGAGCTTTGTCCATGCATAGTAGTACTAAATCTAATGTCTGTCAGGTGACTGTTTCCATTCATGGATTGAGTTGGGTGGATTATTTATGCTGCAATTTGGGACTGGTGGGTTGAGATTTTCTGATATTTGTTTACTGAAGATAGAGTATTTTTTGCAACTGGACTCAGGTAATGAAATCAGTCTGGGTCACATGAAGAAAATTGTGCAGTAAACACCACATGACAAACTAACAATGATCTCTTTGACATTTGACAAAGCAAATTCAGATAGATTGAATAGAAATATCATTACTTACAGCAGATAATAAGTTACCTGAATGCATTATCCCCAAGAGATTTATAGACTGTCTATAAAATTGTTAGGGGGCTTAACAAATTTCATGGAAAAATGGAATTAAAAGTTAATGACATTTTTCCATGAACTTTTTGGAGCTTCCTTGTAGATGATAGAGTACTTGTAGAAATTAGTGAAACTGGAAAAATTGTAGTAAATCTAATATACATTAACATTTTAAGTTCAAGGCTAATATATAGAAGTGTTGTCACTATTGGAAAGGAAAGAAAAGGGAAACTTAATATAAGCCCATACTATATGCCAGGTATTTTATACATTTTGCTTCATCTAATCCTCAAAATGTTTTTATGAGATAAATATTAGTTTCCCCATTTTACTAAAGAGGAAACTGTGAATTAAAGAGGTGTCTTGTATAAGGTCACAGAATTCCTTTAAATGCAGTGTAGGCCTATATTCAATTTATTTCAGTTTAATCAGTGTATACTAACTGGGAACTGAGGTTGTAGGATGAAAGAATACAGGTTAGGTCTCTGATCTTCACAAAGAAATGAGACTTTCATTTGGTCTTCCACGAAGCACCTACTTTTCTTTTCCATTGCTTATCTCTTTCCATATGTAATAATCTAATTAGATCTCTGTCTCAAACCCTGAGCTTCAAGTCCATTGACAGAATCATCTCCATGTTTGTATCCTTGTTGCTGTTGTTGCTAAGTGCTATTGAGTCAGTTCTGACTCACAGTGACCCTGTGTGAGGTTTCTGAGGAGTGGCTGGTGAGTTTGAACTGCCAACTTTGTTGTTAGCATTCCAGTGCTTATCCTATGGCGCCACACCAGGAATCTTTGGGTCCCTAGTGCTTAATATCACATGTTATGTATTAAGGTATACACTTTAAAGTGAATCAACAGCTAATTGCTACATCTGGTGTGCAAATGGAGGTCCATCTTACAGAAAAACCTGTGCTGTTCCTTTTAATAGATTGTTGTGAAGTGCCGTAGAGTTGATTCTGACCCATAGTGACCCTGTATAGGGATTCCAAGGAGCAGCTGGTGAGCTTGAACCACAGACCTTGCAGTTCAAACGACTTTGCAGTCTGATGCATTAGCTCATGGTTCTGCACCAGGACTCCTTTAATAGATGGGACCATTGAAAAACTGTCTAATGAAATATGCCAATGATATGTTCTCCAGTGCATGAGCTGTGTATCAACAGAGAGCAGATGTGAAATTGCTTTGTCAGATTAATTTTGTAAGGCTCAGTTTTAGGCAGCTTCTGACTGAAAAGTTAGCTGTTGAACCTCCCTTTATGGGAAAAAAGTCCTGGCAGTCTGCTCCTATAAAGATTAGTACCTAGGAAACACTATTGGACAGTTCCACTCTGTTCTATAGGATTGCAATGAATCAGAATGGACTCACCATTAGGGGCCTGATGACTAATGGAAGGAGCCCTGGTGGCATAGTAATTATGCCCAAAGGCTAATGTTTGAAAAGGGAAATCTTATCTATAGTGGTATAAAGCATACCCTGGTATAAAGCATACTAGGGCCAGGAATTCAGGGAGCTTGACTGCTTAAGGAAAGTGTAACATACTTAATATGGGTGCATTTTATTATATATAAATTATTAATGAATGACATTGATTTAAAAAAATAAAATAAAACAAACCCAAAATTTCCAAATATACCAAGGTTCACACCTACCCTTCAGGGAAGGCAATGCCAGGTCAAGTCATTATTGCTCTAAGATTTAGTTACCTTTTCCTTTAGAGTCATTGGAAATATTCCTTTCCTTCTTGTGAGTTAAAAGTGAAAGAGAGAGAGAGAGAGAGGAAGGGAGGAGAGAGAAAAGAGGAAGAGAAAAGAGGAAGATAAAAGAGGAGAAAAACAGTAGGAAAAATATACCTAAAGGAAGGTTAAATTTTACGTAGCATTTCTATCTTTTCGTTAGCAAGGAAAAGTTTGGAGGTTATTCTAGTTAATTTTTCCTTGATATTTTTTTCAAGTAAAGAAAGAATGTAAATATCTCCTTCATCTCTTTATAAAACAGTTCAGTAGAACCTTATTTCTTACTTTTCATTTGTGGAGTGTGGAGTCTTGCTTCAATGGACTCATTTAATTTTTCCTAAGAAAAAGTCCTCCTTTGATTATATAGGTATATATGGACCACAGTTGGGTCTCTGGAGAGTTAAATACTGAAGAAGTTATATAGCATTCATGATCCCTGATAGAAGTGCTCTTCTAGAATGTTCTAAATTTGAAAAAAGTATGCCTTAATTGGGATTCCGTTGCATTTCTTACAAATCTTCTATTGAGGACTCTTGTACTCCTTACTGGACCTCATCACTCCCTACCCTTTACTCCTTGCTCTATTTTGTAGTTAAGTGCCATCAAATAGGTTCCAATTCACAGTGACCCTGTATAGGGTTTCTGAGGAGTGGCTTTTGGGTTTGAACTGCTGACCTTGGGATTAGCAGTCCAGTGCTTAAACTACAAGACCATAGTAGGAAGATTGAATTTCTTGTCTTTTTCTGAATAAGCTATTTATTCTTGCCTGCTGAATACCTGCTCCTTTTCATGCAGTTAATGAATTATGCTTGTTTTTCGAATTTCAATTGCCCAGGAAGTCTTACCAGGCAACCTCAGGCCAAGTTAGTTGTCTTTCTATTTTTTCTTTTAGCTAAACTTCTGTGGTGGCAGTGTGCCATGGAGTCTGTTCCGACTCATAATGACCCTATATAGGGTTTTTAAGGCTGTAAATCTTTACGGGAGTAGAAAGCCTTACCTTTCTTCTGTGGAACAGCTGGTAGTTTTGAACTGCTGATCTCAAGGTTAGCAACCCAACTTGTAAACACTTGTATATAGCTCTACTAGGGACCTTGAATCATATTTGTTGGTAAGTGCTGTTGAGTCAGTTGTCCCTAGTGACCCTGAATAGGGTTTCTAAGGAGAAACTGGTGGTTGTGAACCATCAGTTTTACAGTTATTAGTACAATGCTTAGCCTATAGCACCACACCAGGACTCCTAAGTCATATTGTTGTTGTTATTGTTAAGTTCCATCAAGTCTGTTCTGACTTATAGTGATCCTGAATAGGGTTTCTAAGGAGTGGTTGGTGGGTTTGAACTGCTGACCTTGTGGTTAGCAGTCCTGTGCTTATCCTACAATGCCATTTGTTGTTGTTAGGTGCCATTGTGTCGGTACTGACTCATAGCAACATTATGCACAACAGAATGAAACACTGCCCGTTTCTGGCATCCTCACAATTGTTGTCAGGCTTGAGC
>NW_006408548.1:25659963-25663016 GCF_000296735.1 Chrysochloris asiatica
GTACCAAGCTGTTTTGACCACTGTAGCTGTGTAATAAATTTTGAAGTCAGGGAGTGGGGGGTTTCCAACCTTATTCTTCTTAAGCAGTGCTTTGCTTGTCCTGGGTCTCTTTCCTTTCCATATAAAGTTTATAATTGTTTTTTCCATGTCTTTGAAGAATGTCATTGGAATCTGGATTGGGATTGCATTGTATGTGCAAATTGATTTTTGGGCAGTACATTTTCACAATGTTAAGTCTTCCTAACCAGAAGCATGGTACATTCTTCCATTTTTGTAGTTTTCTTGTAGTAGTGTTTTTTAGTTTTCTTTGTATAAATCCTTTGTTTCTCTGGTTACATTTATTCCTAGATATTTCATCCTTGGGTGACTTTTGTAAATGGTATTGCTTTCCTAATATCTTTTTCAGAACTGTCATTTTAGATATATAGGAATGCAACTGATTTTTATATGTTGATCTTATGTCCTGCCACTTTGCTGAATCTTCCAATGACGTCTAGTAGCTTTTTTACTGAGTCTTTGGGTTTTCTACTTACAGAATCTTATCGTCTGTATAGCTTCTTGCTGTATAGCTCTTGCTAAGACTTCCAGAACAATATTGAATAGTAGGAGTGGTGACAAAGGTCATCCTTGGTTTCGAATGCATGCTATTTTCTCTCTCTTTTCTTTTGATAGGTTTGCCAATGGTCTGTTAATTTTGTTAATCCTTTCAAAGAAACAGCTACTTGTCCTGTTGATTCTTTTTATGGTTTTTCTGTTTTCTAATTCATTTATTTCTGCTCTAATCTTTATTATTTCTTTTCTTTTGGTGGCTGTAGGTTCCCTCTGTTGGTCTGTTTCTAATTGTTGTAGATGCTGTGTTAATTTGTTAATTTTGGTTCTTTCTTTTTTTTGCATGTGTGCATTTATCGCAATAAATTGTCCTCTCATTACCATTTTCGCCGTGTCCCAGAGATGCTGGTATGCTGTGTTTTTATTCTCCTTTGTTTCTAGGAACTTTGTGAATTCACATTTAATTTCTCCTACTACCCAGTTGCTTTTCAGAAGGGTGTTGTTCAGTTTCTATGTATTTGACTTGATTTCCTTGGTCTTCCTATTGTTGATTTCTAATTTGATAGCATTGTGGTCTAAGAAAATGCTTTGTAGTATTTTGATCTTTGTAAATTTATGTAGATTTGTTTTCTGACCTAAGACATGGTCTATTCTGGAGAATGTTCCGTGTGTACTGGGAAAGACTGTGTATTGTACTGTTGTTGGGTTGAATGCTCTGTATATATCTATAAGGTCCAGTTGGCTGATTGTGTTGTTTAGTTCTTCTGTGTTTGTCAAGTTTCTTTCTGGTTGTTCTATCCATTTTTGAAAGCAGTGTATTAAAATCACCCACTATTATTGTAGATTAGTCTATTTCTTTATTCAAATCTATTAGCGTTTGCTTGCTATATTTTGGAGCTCTTCCCTTGGAAGCATAGATATTTATTATGGTTATGTCATCTTGTTCAATTTTCCCTTTAATCATGAGATAATGTCCATCTTTATCTATTATGCTTGTTTTTGCCTTAAAGTTGACTTGGTCAGAGATGAGTACTGCTACTCCTCTTTGTTTTTTATTGCTATTAGCTTGATATATTTTTTTCTATCCTTTGACTTTTAATCTGTTTTTGTCTCTGTATGTGAGATGTATCTCTTGCAGATAGCATATTGAAGGATCTTCTTTTCTTATCCATTCTGCCACCCCCCATCTCTTAACTGGTGCATTTAGTCCATTTACATTCAGTGCAATTATTGATAAGCATGGATTAATTGCCACCATTATGCTTTTTTTTTTTTTTGTGTGTGTGTGTGTGTGTGTGGTGTTGCTGCTTTCTTTGTTCTATGTGTCTTCCTTTATTTAGTTTTTCTTTTTTGTGTTCTTTCTTGTGAGTTTCCTCATAGTTTTAATGTATCCATGTTCTTCTTGGATTTTCATTTTCTTGGTATGTTGTGAAGTGTTAGTTTTCATTGAGGTTACCTTATAGTCCATTAACTTTTCCCTCCATTTAGTGCAGTCTGTTTTATCCTGTAATTTACCTAACTTTCTCACCATCTGGATATCTGTTCCTATGTGTTTAGCTTCTTTTACATTGTAATTGTTTTGATCATAGACTGACCTCCCAGATTCTCTGAGTTTGTTCTTTTAGTTTTGTTCTGCTCTCAACTCTTCCATCTGTCAATTTAGTTCTGGGAGGTGCTGTCACGTATGTCAATCTCTGGTTGTTGTCTATTGTTGTTGGTTCTCAGTCCACAGAACTCCCTTTAGGATGTTTTGTAGCACAGGGTTGGCTTTGGCAAAATCCCTTAGCTTCTCTTTATCCTGGAATGTTTTGATTACATTGTCATATTTGATTGATATCTTTGCTGCATAAAGGATTCTTGGTTGACAGTTTTTTTCTTCCAGGGTTTTATATATGCCTTCTTGCTTACATGGTTTCTGCTGAGAGATCCGAGCTTAATCTGACTTGCTTGCCTTTGTGTGTAACACTTCTCTTTTTCTTAGATGCTTTCAGGAGTGTCTCCTTATCTTTGATTTTAGAGAGCTTGATTACGATGTGTTTTGGTGATTTTCTTTTGGGGTCTGTCTTTTCTGGGGTTCGTTGAGCTTCTTGAATGTTTATATTTTCACATTCATGTTGTTAGAGAAATTTTCTTCCAGCAGTTCTTCAACTATTTCCTCTGTAGACTTGTGTGATTCTTCTTGTTCTGGAATGCCTGTAATTCTTAAGTTATTCCTCTTCATGTTTTCCAACATGAATCTTAGACCCTATTCAGATTTTTTCATCCTTTTTTTCTGTTTCCTCCTCTATCTTAGTGGTATTGAGAGATTTGTCTTCCAGCTCACTCTTTCTGCCTTCAATCTCTTCTGTTCTACTCCTTTGCCCTTTCAGTATATTGTCTATTTCTGATATCCTATTATTGATTGTTTGAACCTCTTTCTGTAGGTTTTGAATTGTTTCCAATGCTGTATCTATCTTATTTGATTGTTCCTGTAGCACTTTCCTGACTTCTTCCTTATTTTTCTC
>NW_006408548.1:25663241-25673807 GCF_000296735.1 Chrysochloris asiatica
GTTTTGGTATTTTTTATGCTTTCTGATTGCTTCCATGTAGATGTGATCAGGATATGGGCTTCCCTTTCCACTCTTCTTATTGCTTAATGCAGAGTAACTTTCACAGGTGTTGTCTCTTTCCCTGGTATATGGCAGTTGGTATTGGTTCTTGCCTGGATTTTGGTGTTTTATAGAGTTTGATTGTAGCTTGACTATATGGCAGCAGTTGCTGTCTCTTTTTGGGTAATATAGGGAGAGAAAGAGTCCCCCAAAGATAGAAGGGGGAGAATAAAACAGCAAAACAGCAACAGCCAAAAATAAAATAAAATAAAATAAAAATAATACACCAAAACAACAACAAGAAAAACTAGACTGAATACTGTAGTTTATAATTGCAGAAAAGGGATAGGAGTGAGAGAAGAAGAAAAAAAATCTATATCCTAATAAGAGTATGATTTTAATGTCCTCTTTCACCTTCTTGCCTCAGATCTACCTGAGAGATTTCAAGATGCCACTGTTGGTTGTTATGCTGTACCTCAGGATTTAATTCAGTTTTCAGTCTGTTTTGTTTTTAAGCTCTCTTTTCCCCTGCATGCCCCTTGTTCTGGCTTTTCCGTATTTAAACAAAACAGTTCAGTGCCGGCTCTTGGGCTGAGAGTATCTGTGTGCATGTGTGGCAGAAGAATCCATCATTGGTGAGGGTGGGGGTGTCCACTCGCTCAGGCTTCCTCTCTATTCACCGGAATGGAGGTGTGCAAACAGTGGGGGGCCAATGAACACATAGCAAAAAAAGAAAAGAAAATCAGAACAAAGCAAGACCAACAAAGTGCATTATCCACTTTGTTCCCAGGTTCCTGTGGCATTTTTCTGTGGTGTGTCTGCTCCCCTGCTTGGTGTTGCTGTTTGGTCTCTCTCAAGTTGTTGGCTCTGGGACACTGAGCCCGGAATATTCAAAAGTACATGAGTTCTTATTTTTGCTACAAGTTCCAGTACCTATTAGCCTTCAAAACTTTTAAATATTCCTATCTATGTGGTTCCAAGTTTTTAAGCTCTGCCCTGAATCTGCTTTGCCTGGTATTCTGTCGTATTGCTGATGGTGAACTTCACTGTACCTCCACCTTTTCCACCCCAAAAAGTTGGGTTTTGACAATCAACTGGTATATTTACTTTCATGTCTAATGAAAGTTATATAACATATTCCTCTATATCAGAAACTCATGGTATTCCCTTGTTTACTTAACTGTGTCCTTGAGGCTATATTAATTGTGTTCAATTTTATTCTTTGTTTTTATTGTAAGCAATTCCAAATCCTTTTAAAACTGTGAAGAGCTAAGTACAACTGAAGAACACCAGGTGGTTGGGTTCTAAAGAATATACCTTTAGGAAAGAACCTCTTGGGACAGAAAGGGAAATGGGATTGTAAATGACAAAGAATTTGATTAGACTTTTTGTCTCTGATTTCTGAAAATAGCCTTAGAATTCTCCAGCAATCAAGTGTCTTTTTTCCTAAGTCAGCTAGGCAGCACATGTGAAATGAGTTGGAAGCCCTCAACTCATCACCTAGCAACTAACCACAGGAAGGGAGGGAACCCTGATACAGCCAATTATGTGTATGCATCCGTCCTTAATGACTAAGGGATTTTAGACTTTGGAGATTTCTCTTTCCAGGCATTCTGGATTGGTGAGTATACTCACACATAGGACTGAGTATGGCACATCCCTTAAGACAGTGGAAGTCTTGTGCCTTGACATCTTCCATACCTTACCTGAGGTGCCTCTTTGTTTATATTCTTTCTGGTTATAATAATTGGGTAATAATCTCCAATAGGAGCACTGTGTTCTGTAGGATAAGCACTGGACTGTAAATCATAATGTTGGCAGTTCACATCCACCAACCACTCTGCAGGAGAAAGATGAGACTTTCTGCTCTCACAAAGATTTACAGTCTCAGAGACCCTACTAGGGGGTGCTATGAGTTGGAACTATGCAATTGAGTTGGTTCTGACTCATAGCTACTCCTTACAGGGTTCCTGAGAAGCAGTTGGTGAGTTTGAACTACCAACCCTGAGATTCAAAGTGATCTTGAGGTTCATTGCTTATCCTACAGCAGCGCACCAGGACTCTAACAACAGTTTTCATGAATTTTGTAACTTGATTTAGAGAATTAATAAACCTGTGGGGAGTGAAGGAGAATGAAGCAGCAGGGACTGGCAGGATCAGCATACTAACTTGTAAAGACTCGGCTCTAGAAAAGTTTCTCTTGTGGTCAGGGAAAAGCTACATAGACAGTCAGTGAAGAACAATAAAGTTCTTCTAGGTTCGTATTTAGTCTGAAGGGGTTGGGTGGCAGGGAATGAGGGGATGCTTGTCTGAAGTGCAGAAAGTTATGTAAAATCATAATCCTATATCTCATGATGTGGCTCCAGATAGCCAGGGATATTTTGACCTGGCTCAGAATGTCTGTGGTTGAAGGCTGATCTAACTTTTTGTGGTTAGGGTTGGAGATGAAGTACCACACAAGGTACTGGAAATATGAGACTCACGGAGATGTGACAAGATGAAGCCTGTATTCCTTACCAAATAGACTCATAATGATTCTTACAGCATTGTTGTTAAGTGCCATTGAATTAGTTCTGACCATATATAGGGTTTCCAAGGAGTGGCTCATAGGTTTGAACTGCTGACCTAGAGGTTAGTAGTCCATAGTTAGTGATAAATGTAGGGTTTGCTCACCTTGATCCTTGCTTAATGCAATCAGCAGTACAAGAACAGTGCTTTCTTCTTAAAGTTTCTGAATGAGAGGGGAACAATCATTTTTCATCAAAGGCAGAGAGGAGCTTCCTTGAGACCAGTAGAAGGAAAAGTATGAAAGGTCTGAGATAATTTGGACATAATTTATTGTTAAGTGATGTCTTGGTTCTGACTTATTGTGACCCTGTATAGAGGTTTCTGAGGCTTTAAATCTTTTGCAGGAACAGAAAGCCTCATCTTTATTCTGTGAGTAGCTTGTGGGCTCAAACCACTTACCTTGTAGATAGCAGTCCATTGCTCATCCTATGGAGCCACTGCACTTCTGGTTGGACAACTCACCTGCCAGTTTGTCATACTGTGGTTGCTTGCATGTTGCTGTTATGCTGAAAAGCTATGCCACTCGTATTTAAAATATGAGCAGGGTCACTCATGGTGAATAACTTTCAGCAGAGCTTCCAGACAAAGACAGGCTAATAATAAGGGACAGACATACCACTTCTGAAAATTTAACCACTATATACCTTATGGATAGCAGCAGAACATTGTCTGATTTAGCTGGAAGATGAGCCCTTCATGTTGGAAGGCAATAAAAATGTAACTAGGAAAGAGTTGCTTCCTCAAAGTAGAGGGGAATTTAATAACATTGAAGGGATAAGGTTTTCAGGATCTTCATTTGCTGATTTGGCACAACTCAAAATAAGAAGAAACAGCTGTAAACATTCATTAACAATTGAAATGTGGAAAGTACAGTGTATGAATTTTGAAAAATTGGAAATTGTAAAAAAAAAAAAAAAGAAATGAAACATAAAGATCAATATTCTAGGCATTAGTGAGCTGATGTAGACTGGTAATGGCCATTTAGAATCTGACAACCACATGATTTACTATGCTGGGAATGACAAATTGAACAGGAATGGTGTTGCATTCATTGTCAAAAAGAACATATCCGGGTCAGTTTGAGGTACAACGCTGTGTGTGATAGGATAATATCCATATGCCTATAGGGAAGCCCAGTTAATACCACTATTATTCAAATTTACGCACTAACCACTAAAGCCATCAAGGATGATCTAGAAGAATTCTACCAACTTTTAGCAAATAGAAGAATTCTACCAAATTCCACCAACTTGAAATTGATCAAACATGCAATCAAGATCATTACTGGTGATTGGGATGCAAAGGTTGGGAACAAAGAGGAAGGATCAGTATTTGCAAAATATGGCCTTGGTGATAGAAATGATGCTGGAGAACGCATGATAGAATTCTGTAAAATCAATGATTTGTTTATTTCAAATACCTTCTTTTGACAGCATAAGAGATGATTATACACATGAACCCCACCAGATGGAATATATAGAAATAAAACTGACTACATCTGTGGAAAGAGATGATGGAAAAACTTATCAGTCAAAACAAGGCCCTAAACAAGCACAATCTTGTGGAACACACCATCAATTGCTCATATGCAAATTCAGACTGAAGCTGAAGAAAATGAAAACAAGTCTACAAGAGCCAAAATATGACCATGAATATATATCCCACCTGAATTTAAAGATCATCTGAAGAACAGATTTGATACATTAAACCCTAACAACCAAAGACCTGAAGAGTTCTGGGATGACATCAAGAACATCATACATGCTGAAAGTCATTAAGAAGACAAGAAAGAAGGAAAAGGTCAAAACGGATGTCAGAAGAGACACTGAAACTTGCTCTCCAAGGTAGAGATGCTAAAGCAAATGGAGGAAAATTTCAAAGATCAGCTTGAGAAGACAAAGGCAAATATTACGACAAAATGTGCAAAGATCTGGAATCAGAAAACCAAAAGGGAAGAGCATGCTCAGCATTTCTCAAGCTGAGGGAACTGAAGAAAAAAATTCAAGCCTTGACTTATGTTATTGAAGGATTCTCTGGGCAAATTATTGAATGATGCAGAAAGCATCAAAAGAAGATCGAAGGAATACACAGAGTCATTGCACCAAAAGGAAATGATTGATGTTCAGCTGTTTCAAAAGGTAGCAGATGATCAAAAGCCAATGACACTGAAGGAAGAAGTACAAGGTGCATTGAAGGAATTGGCAAAGAACAAGGCTTCAGGAATTGATGGAATAAAAATTGAAATCTTTCAAGAAAGTGAGACAGCACAGGAGAAACTCACTCATCTCTGCCAAGAAATTTGGAAGACAACTACTTGGCCGACTGATTGGAAGAGATCTATATTTGTTCCCATTTCAAAGAGAGGTGACCCAATGGAATGTGGAAATCATCAGACAATATCTTTGATATCTCATGTGAGTAAAGTTTTACTAAAGGTAATACAGAAATGTCTGCAAGCATACATTGACAAACAACTTCCAGAGGTTCAAACTGGATTCAGAAGAGGCCATGGAACAAGGGATATCATTGCTCCTTCATGGAAAAAAACTCACTGATCCTGGGACTAGTGCTTCCCTCCACTACTATATTACCCCCTTTATGTAGTCTGTTTCTAGTTTGCCCCAAGACAACTGGATACATAAATCAATCATTTCATTGTTTCCATAAAAAAAAAAAAAATCATTACTATAAAATCTTTACAGATTTTGAGAAATTTTACTGGATTTTCAGGAAGGGATGTAAGAAGATATCATAGGACACTATATATACTTTTTTTAAAAAAAGCTTTTATTGTGAATTGAGTGATAGTTTTTTACATGGGAGAACATTGGTTTTGCACTCAACGAATTATATTTTGTTTCATTGCAATGACTGCAATCCCCTCTATGCACCAACAGTATTTGCCTCTTCTTTTTGTTGTTGTTGTACACAAAAACACACAGGAATATAAAATTGCTTAAACAACCAAAGGGCACATTTTGCAAGCCAGCTTCCTGCCCACCAGCACATCGTCTTTCTCTTTCCATGAGTCTAGAGTCCTCAGCCGCTACATTTCTTCATGCCATCACCTCTGCTCCCATCTCTGGTGTCACTGCTTCTCTAGTTAGGATCCCATGTTCCACTCAAATTCTTCTCTTGATGGGCCTAGGGTCTTCTCTTCCTGGAATGTATGATTAACTACTCGTTCCTTTTTGTTACACAACTTCTACCTTTACAGTTGTGACAATTGCAATTAGTCAAGATAACAATTACTCATCATTGAATCAAAGGAATCCTATCCCTATCTCCTTTCACCAGACCCATTTAGACAAGATGAAAATTATTCAGTGGGAATTCTACCTTCCCTCGCACTCTGAAACTAAATCCCCTCTTGAAAACTTGTAAGTCAGCCACTTTGTGCCTTTAATACCTCCCTCCCCCCCATACACACACACATTTTAGGTAACCAGTATCTAAATTTGCCCATCCTATCAACCCTGTGTACTCAGGGGATAGGCTTGATCCTTGATGTGACACTAAATATTCTTGTCATCTCACTTGTTGTCCCCTTTTTCTCGTCATTCTCCTATTTCTACCCCTCTCACCCAAATCTGGAATTGTTAAGAATTTCCTCCAGATTACTTTTATGCACTCTTAAGCTTCATTTTACAGACCTCATAATCTATCCTAGGTCAGTTTATTAAGGAATTGTTTCCAAAGCTAGTGATGTCCTTGAAAAGAATTCTTGTGAATACAATTTTCTCCACTTCATTAATATAGAAGAACAATAGTTGTCTAGAGATTTAGCCAAGGCTCATAACCTTCCCTAGGTGCTAATGACTTTGCTTTCCAGTACTCCCAAACTGGATCCTAGTTGGATCCTAAAATCTCTTCAAGTGTGCACTTTAGCCATGCATTTTTCAGACATCAGGACTCTGAACGGTCTTTCAGCTTTAATCCTCTTGCCTAGATTAATAAAAAAAGAGACCATTGTCTGTTCTTTCAGATGCTTTCAGCTACTTAAATACATAATTATAGAAGCCTGGTTTTTATTGTACAGTGCTTAGCAATGTGATTTTTAATCAAAACAGCACACTTAGAACTTCGTTTAGAATGGTGTGTCATTGATCTATTGCGACATGTAAAGATTGCCTAGTGAGTAGCTGGTATTTTAAAAATCTACACCAGTGTTAGAAATTCGGCCTGGTGTCCTGATTGAGAGGGATTAGAGGATATTTATCAAGCTCTTCTGAAGGCTGGGCTTTGTTCTCCTGATAATAGTTTTTTAAAAAAATTTTCCTTTAGAGCATAATTACAGATAATGAAATATATCACATTTGTTTTCTTTCAGCATACAGAAGGAGAAATACAGTAAGAATAGTTTTACATTATAGTTTTCGAGTCAAGGTAGAGTTTCAAAGTCTGCTCTAAATATAGTGTAATGATAGATAAAATGTGAAAAGTCATAGATGGGTTTAAAAACCAAAACATTTCTGGATTAGGGCTCAAGTGTAAGTTATCTGAGCTTTAACTGGACAAGCATGCAGAGACCATAGGGGGCTCATTGTTTAATATTCCTACTCCTGAAAGGAGACAGGAAGAGGCTATTATAGTCCAATGACTAATAGAAATCTGTGAGCCCAGGGAGTTAGGAGAACGTAAGCACAGTATCACCAAGAACTGAAAAAGCACCCCACTGGTTCAGTTATTGCACGAGATTGCTATATAGTCTCAAGTCACTCTGGACAAGGACTTTGAATTAGCAATATAAGACTGAGCATCAAGTGCAGTTGACAGGGAATGGAGAGCGACAGAGAGAGAGAGAAAGAACAAAAGCTCCTACTTTAGAATAATCTAATATGAAAATTGTATAATGAATGAAGACATTTAAAAACTAAGAAATATGACAAAATAAATCAATAGATAAAAAAATTCATCCAGATTGAAAAAACAACAACAACATGACAGATCTCAAAATCATAAAGCACATAGATAATTTCGGCTATGCACTAATGTCTATATGAAGGACAACATATACTTGCTGTTTAGTGTTATATCCTAGTGTAGCACTGTGGGTTAATGCACCAGACTGCAAAGCCATTTGAACCGCAAGGTTGCTGGTTCAAATTCACCAACTGCTCCTTGGAAACCCTATACAGGGTCGCTATGGGCCAGAATCGACTCGACGACACTTTAGAACAACAGGAAGAAGGAATTGCCACCACTTGTCTGTCCTTTGTCCTACTGTAGTAGCTTGCATGTTGCTATGATGATAGAAGTTAAGCCCTCAGTATTTTAAATACCAGCATGATACATCCATGGTGGACAGGTTTCAGTTGAGATTCCAGACTAGGAAGGAGAGACAGACTGCTTCTGAATATTTAGTTACTGAAAACCTTATGAGTAGCAATGAAACACTGTCAGATAGCACCAAAAAACTGAATACTGAAGCCAGATGAACAGCACAAGAATATTGTCAGATATAGTACTGGAAGATGAGCCCCATATGTAGGAAGTTACTCAAAATGTGACTGGGGGAGACTCAAAGTACAGTTGACCATGATGACCTGAATGGAATAAAGATTTCTGGACCTTCTTTTGCTGTTTTGGCCACAACTAAAAATTAGGAGAAGCAACTGTGATGTTCATTAATAATTGTGAGGTGGGGTGTTGAAGTATGCTTCCAGGAATAGTGGATGTTGTCAAAAATGAAATGGAACATATGACATTGATATTCTATGCATTAGTGTGCTGAAATGGACAGGTATTGGCCATTTTGAACCTGACAATCGTATGGTTTACTATGCCAGGAATGACAAATTGAAGAGCAATGGCATCACATTCATTATCAAAAAGAACATCTCAAGATCTATCTTGAAGTGTAATGCTGTTGTGAAAGGATAATATACATACACCTGCAAGTCAGAACAGTTAATACCACTACTATTCACATTTATGCACCAATCACTAAAGTCATTGATGATGAAATAGAAGAATTCTACCAACTTCTTCAGTCTGAAATTGATAAATTATGTAATCAAGATGTATTGCTACATGTGATTAGAATGCAAAAGTTGGAAACAAAGAGGAAACATAAATAGTTGAAAAATAGGGCCTTGGTAATATAAAAAATGCTGGAGACCTCATGATAGAATTTTGCAAGACAAGTAACTTGTTCGTTGCAAATACCTTTTATTTTATTTTTTTAATGTTTTATTGTGAATTATGTGATAGTTTACATAGGAGAACATTAGTTTTACATTCATCCTATAGTATATCATTTCATTGCTATGGTTACAATCCCCTCCATGCATCATCAACCATCCAAAGGGTATACACTACAAGAATGCGCCCCGGTCGTCAGCACACAGCCCCTCTCCCTCTCTGGGTCTAAAGTCCCCAACAGCTCCATCTCTCTACGTCATCATCTCTGCCTCCATCTCAGGCATCACTGCTTCTCTGGGTAGGGTCCCGCTCTCCGCTCTTCTCCCTTGATGGTCCCAGGGACCTCCGCTCTTAGGCTGAAAAGTTAATCACTCCCCTCCTTTTGCTAAAAAATGTCTACCTTTACAATTCCAACCCTCACAAGCAGTCCAGATAACAATTATTCACTCTTGTATCACAAGAGATCCATCTGGATTTCATTTCATCAGCCCCGCCTAGACAGATTGTATACTACTCAGTGGAGATTCTACTTTCCTCCAAGCCCTATGACTCTAGCTTCCCTCTTGAAAGCTTGTAAGCCAGTCTTCTTGCCTTTGTAGCCCCACCATTTTGGGTAACCAGTGTCCAAGTTGCCCCTGCCTGTCTACTCTGTGTATGGAGGGGGTGGGAATGATCCTTGCTGTAAGGATTTGCTCCCTCTTTTGAGCTTCTGCATCCATAGGTGTAGGTCAAGTTCATTAAATTGTATCAGATTATGCTTTTTTCCCTCTTCTTTCTACTTCTGGTTGAGCTCTGATCATCTAGTCATTGAAGCCAGTTCAAGTGGGTATTATCTGCAAGTGTGGGTGTTCTTGTGCAGATGCCCTCTCTTCTTATCCGTTGGATGCTTCACTCTCCACTCTATTCCTCTGTGGCTATGTCACTGACTCTGGGCCTAAGAGTCCCCAGGTGTTGCTACACTGCTGGCCAACCCGGGTTTACAGAAGTCTATTGAACATTGTAGGGCTTAGCTCGCCACTTCATTGCTGTTTTTCCCTCAATGGGAATTCCCCGTGTATTCCCATTGAGTCTTAGTCTTGGAAGGGGGTTTGCACTGAGGGGACCCGACCACTTGCCTTGATGTTTCCTGGGCAAGCAACTTGCTTGTTCTTGTAGTAACAGTCAGTCTGCCTCTATTGTTTTGTATTTTTCCTGTAGGTCTTTCTTTCAAGAAGTATCTTCTGTTCTTCTAGCCACTCCAGGCTGGCCCGCTAATCCTTGCAAGTGGAAATTTCCCATCTCTGGAGATCTGGATTTGGTTCAGGCTTCTACCTATAGTCTTATGTATTGCAGAGGCTCTGCAGAAAGCCTCCTTCACTGGGCACATTGTAGCCCCATTTTAGGTATTCCAATAAGTTATAGGCAGAAGACAGACTTACAAGCTTTCTGTGGTGATGTTTCTGGCTATTCCTTTCTTTCCCCTTCCATTGTCTATTTTATAATATAATGCAAGGAAAACCAAGATTCAAAAGACAGCCAAGCATCTTAACATTATTCCCCCCATTCTAACCCTGTCTCAATCTCTGTATCCCAGAGCCCTGTTGTTCCAAAGTTGTGCATACATCATTATTTACCTCTGTCTCACTTAGCCCATTCAAACCTGCCTAATTGTTCTCCCATCTACTTTGTTCTTCTGTTCCCCTCTCCCTTCTTGTGTATTCACCCAACACCCAAACTATCCTGTGTCTATTCCCTGCCCTGTGCTCCAGCAAAGAATCCCCCCACTCCCCTTTAGTATGGGTTCTTTTTCTTAGTCTTTTACAGTAGTGGTCCTAT
>NW_006408548.1:25677062-25680385 GCF_000296735.1 Chrysochloris asiatica
ACCACAGTTTGTTTATCCGTTCTTCAGTTGATGGGCACTTTGGCTGTCTCCATCTTTTTGCTATTGTAAATAGTGCTGCTATGAACATTGGTGTGCTCTTGTGTTGTGGCTCGTTTTTCTTATGGATAAATATCAAGTAGAGGAATTGCTGGATCATAAGGTATTTCTATTTTCAACCTTCTGAGGAAGCGCCATATTGCTTTTCAGAGAGGTTGAACCATTTTGCAGTTCCACCAGCAATGCAAATACCTTTTATAAACAATGTAAAAGTCTCAATTATACACCACCATGAATGTTCCAAATCTTGTCTGATCTTGGAAGCTAAGCAGGGTCTGGTTTGGTTAGTACTATCTGCAGTTCTGGTGTGGTGCTAGAGGATAATGCACTGGACCACAAGGTCAGTTTGAACTGCAAGGTTAGTGGTTCAAAGCTTCTAGCCACTGCTCAGAATCCCTATAAAAGGTCATTATGAGGTGAACAGACTTGATGCCACTTAACAAAAACATACACATGGATCTCACCAGATGGCATAGACAGAAATTAATTTGACTACTTCTGTGGGAAGAGAACTTGGAAATGCTCCATATCATAAGCCAAAACAAGGTCAGTGGCAGAATGTGGAGCAGGCCATCAATTGCTCATATGTAAGTTCAGGCTGAAGCTGAAGAAAATTAAAACAAGTCCACAAGAGCCAAAATTTGATGTTAAATATATCCCACCTGAATTTAGAGATCATCTCAAGAGCATATTTGATGCATTCGTCTCTAATCACTGAAGACCAGAATAGTTGTGGGATGACATCAAGAACAGGAAGAAAACAGAAGGTCATTAAGAAGACAAGAATAAATAAAAAAAGCAAAATGGATGTCAGAGGAGACTCTGAAACTTGCTTTCCAGCATAGAGATGCTAACACAAATGGAAGAAATGAGGAGGTAAAAGAGTTGAACAGAAATTTTCAAAGGGCAGCTCAAGAACGCAAAGTTAAGTATTATGAAATGTGCAAAGACCTTAAGTTAGAAAACCAAAAGAGAAGAACACACTAAGCATTTCTCAAGCTGAAAGAACTGAAGAAAAAAATACAAGTTCTCTGTGAGTCAGAACAGACTCAATGGCAGTTAACATCAACAACAGTTGACAAAATGGAGTCCTGGTGTGGCACTGCAGGATAATGCACGGGACTACAAGGTCAGTTTGAACAATATGGTCGGCAATTTGAACTCACCAGCAACTCCTTGGAAACCCTATACAGGGTTGCTGAGGGTCAAAATCAACTTGATGACACTTTTCAGCAACAACAACATGGGCAAAATATTGGATGATGTTGAAAGCATCAAAAGAAGATGGAATACTTACAGTACGGTCACTGTACTAAAATGATGTTTATCCATCTCGACAGATAGCATATAATCAAGAGCCAGTGGTACAGAAAGAAGTCCATGGTGCACTGAAAGCACTGACAAAAAACCAGACTCCTGGAATTGATGGGTTACAAATTAAAATCTATCAACAAACTGATATGGTACTGGAGGCACTCACTCATCTATGGCAAGAAATTGAGTAGACAGCTACCTGGCCAATTGATTGGAAGATATCTGTATTTGTGCCCATTCATAAGAGACGTGACCCAACAGAATATGGAAATCATCAGTCATTATCATTAATGCAAGTAAATTTTAGTGAAGATAACTAAAAAATGGCTGCAACCGTATGCTGAGGGAATGGCCAGAGGTTTAAGCTGGATTCAGATGAGGATGTGGAATGAGGGCTATCATTGTTGACTTCATTTTGGTTGGATCCACTATGGATACCATCAACACTGATGGAAGCAGCAGTCAAGAAATCAAACGAGGTATTGTGTTAGACAAATCTACTGCACAAGACCTCTTCAGTGTGCTCAAAAGCAAAGATGTCAGTTTGAGGACGAAGGTGGACCTGACCCATTCCATAGTATTTTCCATAGCTTCATATGCATGTGAAAGTTGGACAGTGAATAAGAAGATTGTAGAAGAATTTATGCATTTGAGCTATTGTGTTGAAGAAGAATATTAAAGGTATCATTGACTGCCAGAAGAATAAACAAATCTGCGTTGGAAGAAGTACAACCAAAATGCTCCTTAGAAGCCAGGATGGCGAGACTTGGATTCTCATACTTCAGACATATTATCCAGAAGGACCAGTCCTTGGAGAAGGACATCATGCTTGGTAAAGTGGAAGTTCAGCAAAAACCAGGAAGACCTCCAATGAGATTGGTTGGCACAGTGGCGGCAGCAATGGACTCAAATGTAACAACACTTGTAAGGATGACATTGACTGGGCAGTGTTTCATTCTGTTGTCCATAAGGTTGCTATGAATTGGAACTGACTCGAAGGTACTTAACAGCAGCAACAATGAAGCAATGGAACCAATCCCTATTCAGAATAAATTCTTCATCACAATCACCTTCACTTGCTGCACATTCAGCTTTTAAATCTTCACTAAAGTATGACTAAATATGAACCTTATGTATCTGTTCCCACTAACTTAGAAATTTGACTTAAAGACACACATAAGAAAGTATCTTATTCATATTCTGGAGATTGCCTTTACAAATATAAGAGAGAAGTTTTATTGAAAAAGCCACTCTATTAATTGTGGCAGTCACACCTGATATAAGTGCTCAGGGAGACTCACAGGACACAAATGAAAATACTTTCCAAGCTTGTTGTAGGAATATGATGTCCTGGCAGTAAGGGATCAGGAGAGGTTGGGAGTGATACTGTCTGAAGCATCATACTAACATGCAATCTACCTCTCTCTTTTCAGGAAATAGCTTGGGTACATAGAACACTTCAGAATCAGGAAGATAAAAATGGATTCTCAGGCTAGGTTTCAACCTCACTGATAACGTACATATTTTTATTCTATGTAACCAACCCTGATGACAGAGCTATTTTATAGGACTTAATGAGACCTGCCAAGGATCCTTTGTTACATAATGGATTATGAGCTGGGCTGCTAACTGAAAGGTCAGCAGTTCAAATTGATTAGTTGCTCCTCAGAAGAAAGATGAAACTGCTCTCGTAAAGATTTACATTCTCAGAAACCCTATACAGGGTAGCTATGAGTCAGAACTGATTAGGTGGCACTCGACCACCATCACCACCACTACCAATGAGACCAAACACTGTCATTTTGTAGTACTTTGGTGGCTTGGGTATTGCTGTGATTCTAGAAGCTATGTCACTGGTATTTTAATTACCAGTAGGGTGTCCTGGTGGTGCTGTGGATTAATGCGCTGGACTGCAAAGTTGGTTTAAACAGTAAGGTCAGCAGTTCAAGCTC
>NW_006408548.1:25680745-25711079 GCF_000296735.1 Chrysochloris asiatica
TGTAAACATACATTAATAATCAGAACATAGAATGTATGAAGTATAAAAAAGGAAAACTGGATTTAACACATAAAGATCACTATTTTAGGCATTAGTGAGCTGAAATGAACTGGTACTGGTCATTATGAATTTGACAGTCATATGGTTTGCTATCCTGGGATTAACAAATTGAAGCGGAATGGCAGCACATTAATCATCAGGACATTTCATGATTTATCTTGAAGTACAATGTGATAGGTTAATATCTACATGTCTACAAAGAAGACCAGTTAATACCTATTATTCAAATTTATGCACCAACCACTAAAGCCAGTAATGATTAAACTGAAGAATTCTGTGAACTTATTCAGTCTGGAATTGACCAAATATGCAATCAAGAATTACTGATAATTGAAGTAAGATCCAGCACCCAGGAACAGAGCACTTTACTCCACCCTCAGAATGAATAGAGACCAGAAATCAGACACTTATGCCCAAGAAAAGCAGGATTTCATCCAGCACGTCCCCCAGATTCTCAAGGTGCTGACTGAGGATGAGCTGGGGCACCGGGAGACAGGAGACGCTATAGTCTGGCTCAGGAAGGTCCTAGGGTACAATGACCTTGGGGACAAGTACAACCAAGGTTTGAAGGAGCTGGCTGACAGGTGGAGCCAAGGAAGCAGGGTGCTGATAGTCTTCAATGGGTCCTGACCGTGTGCTCGTGTGTGGAGCTGCTCCAACCTTTTTTCCTGGTATTAGATGACATTATGGATGCATCCCTTACCTGATGGGGGTAGCCCTGCTGGTATCAGAAGCCAGCAATAGGTTTGGATGCCATCAATGACTCCATACTGCTGGAAGCATGTATCTACCGCCTGCTGAAGCTCTGTTGCCGGGAGGAACTCTATTATCTGAATCTGATTGAGCTCTTATTGCAGAGTTCTTATCAGGCTGAGATTGGACAGACCCTGGACCTCATCACTGCCCCCCAGGGCAACATGGATCTTGGCAGATTCACTGAAAAGAGGTATAAATCTATTGTCAAGTACAAGATAGCTTTCTACACTTTTTACCTTCCCTTGGCTGCTGCAATGTATATGGTGGCCATTGATGGGGAGAAGGAGCATGCCAATGTCAAGAAGATCCTACTGGAGATGAGCGAGTTCTTTCAGATTCAGGATGATTACCTTGACCCCAGTATGATGGGCAAGGTTGGCGCTGACATTCAGGACAATAAATGTAACTGGCTGGTGGTTCGTGTCTGCAATGGGCCTCTCCAGAACAGCACCAGATCTTGCGGGAGAATTATGGGCAGAAGGAAACCGAGAAGGTGGCCTGAGTAAAGATAATGTATAAGGATATGGAGCTGTCTGCTGTATTCAAGCAGTACAAGGAAGAGAGTTTCAGCACTCTTTTAAGTCTCATCAAGCAGTACGCTGCTCCCCTATCCCCGGCCATCTACCTGGGGCTAGCACACAAGATCTACAAGTGGAAAAAAGTGACCTAGAAACTGGGAGGTGCTAGGAGGGGAGGTTCTCAGTAAATTATTGTGTAACCTTAAAAAAAAAAAAAAAGAATTACTGATAATCTCTGGCTGGTGATTAGAATGTGAAAGTTGGAAACAAATAGGAAGAGTCAGTCATTGGAAAATATATCCTTGGTGATAGAAATGATACTGAAGATTGCATGATAGAATTTTGCAAGATCAATGACATTCATTTTAAATATAAAAGGCAACTACAGAAAAGCTAAAGTGACTGGAAGGAATTATGGAATAAAAGAGCTGAACAGAAATGTTCAAAGGGCAGCTATAGAAGACAAAGTAAGTATTAAATTAAATGCACAAAGACTTAGAGTTGGAAAACCAAAAAGGAAGAACATGCTCAGTATTTCTTAAACTGAAGGATGTGAAGAAAAAATCCAAGCCTCAGGTTGAAATATTGAAGGACTTTATGGGCAAAATATTGAATGATGCATCAGAAGAAGAAAGACAAAATACACAGTCACTGTACCAATAAGAATTGGTCAATGTTCAACCATTTCAAGAGGTAGCATCTGATCAATAACTGGAAACTGCACTGAAGGTATTATCTCCAGGAATTGATGGAAGACCAATTGAAATGTTTTGACAAACTAAAGCAATGTTGGAAGCTTGACTAGCGTCGCTGAGGTGGTACCTAACAACAGATACATGCTCCCACACAATCTTGCAAACACTATGCTCAGTGAAAGAAGCAAAAGAAATGTGCAGGACAGATACACCATAGAGACAGGAAGTAGATTAGTGGTTGCCTAACAACAAAACAGCATGGTTGGAGAAAGGGAGAAATGGAATAATGATTGGGAGGTATGGAATTTCTTTTTGAGGTGATGAAAACATTCTCAACTGAAATTTTGGTTATGGTTGTACAATTCTGTGAATAAACTAAAGTTATTAAATTGTAAAAAAAAAAAAAAAGGCAACTATACACATGAACCTCACTAGGTGGAATACACAGAAATCAAATTGACTACATCTGAAGGAAGAGAGAGTGGAAAATCTCAGTATCATCAGCTAAATCAGGGCCTAAGGCAGATTATGGAACAGAAAGGCATTTGCTCATATGCAAGTTCAGGTGGAAAGTGAAGAAAATCAAAGCAAGTCCATAAGAGCCAAAATTTGAACACACCCCAAATGAATATAGACATTATCTGAAGAACAGATTTGATGCACTTGACACTAATGATTAAACACCACAAAAGTTGTGGGATGACTTCCAGAACATCATACAGGAAGAAAGCAAAAGGTCATTAAGAAGATAAGAAAGAAGGAAAAGACCAAAATGGATGTCAGAAGAGACTGAAACTTGCTCTCTAGCAGAGATGCTAATGCAAATGGAAGAAATGAGAAAGTAAAAGAGCTGAACAGGAAATATCAAAGGGCAGTTTGAGAAGACAAAGTCAAATATTATAAAGAAAAAGTACAAAGCCCTGGAGTTAAAAAATTAAAAGGGAAGAACATGCTCAGCATTTCTCAAGATGAAAGAACTGAAGTAAAAATTCTAGCCTTGACCTGCAATATTGAAGGATTCTATGGGCAAAATATTGATTGATGTGGAAGTATCAAAAGAATATGGAAAGAATTTACAGAGTCCATGTACCAAAAATCTGTGCAGCAGATTTGCCTAATACTATACATCATTTGTCCTGGTGTGGCGCTGGGGGCTAATGCATCAGACGGCAAAGTCATTTGAACTGCAAGGTCTGTGGCTCAAGCTCACAGCTGCTCCTTGGAATTGACTCGAAGGCACTTAGCAACAACAATATGATATACTCTGGATTTTTTTATTTGTTGACAATTATTTCTCTGAATATTCCTTGACATTAACAGATCATATGGAATGAAACTAGTTTTTATGTTACTTTTTTATCCATTAAGTATTGCTCTGAAATTTAACATTTAAATTATTGATAATAATTTTGACTTTAAGCACCTATTTCTTATGATGACATAACTGTGTTTTTCAGTCTCTTCTCATGAAGATTAAAAATTTATGAAATGTATGCCCCACCCACCTGACAGATAACCTATAAATCTGTCTTCTTTCCCTAGTATTTATAATGACTTTATCTCAGAAGGGGTCAAATCCTCTATAACTAGGAGGAAAGAAAAACTCTTGAGAGATATGTAATTATAAGTAATAGTTGTGCTTTTTAACTTTAATTACTGTTCATTTTGGAGCTTTTGTCTGCCCCTTCATGATTTCTTTTGACATTAGCAGGATCTAAGAAGTTTGGTACATTCTTCTGAAAAAAAAAAATCTAAAGAATATTATCTCTATACCTACCGATCTATCTATCTATCTCTGGAGCTCTGGTAGTGTAGTGGCTACAAATCAGGCTGTGAACTGCAAGGTCAGCAGTTCAAAACTACCAGCGGTTCTGTGGGAGAAAGTTGAGGCTTTCTGTTCCCATAAAGATTTACAGCCTCAGAAACCCTGTACAGGGTCATTATAAGTCGGAACCGACTCTACAGCACATAACCACCAACATCTATTGATAGATTTATATTTCCCTAGAGTATTCAATTATCTGTTCTCAAATGTCTTATACAAGAAACAGGCTATTCAGACTGTTGATACCTAACCAATTAGTTTCCTTTCCTTCTTTGAAAAACCACGTTATAATATATAGCATAGTTTTTCCTATTAATGTTCTTCTTTATCATCTTAAATTTTTTTTCTCATGATTTCATCCAATAATTATTGTCATGGAGTACATTAAGAAACATCCTTTCCAGCATTTATTTGAAATATGGGAGAAGTACAGTCACCAGAGAGTTTATTAGAGAAAATACAATAAAACTGTGGTTTCTAGACTGTTTCATTATCAAATTCACCTGGGAGACTAAAAATAAACAGACTTATATTGTCTGTAACCACTGACATTTTATACTTTTTCTTGGGTTTCTCTCCTACATTATCACTGGGATATTTTATTCATTTTTATGGCTTAAGATATCAACTATATTCTGATGGTCCCCAAATTAGGCTCTAGTCCAGTTCTTTTGCCTGAATAGAATCACTTGGATGTTGTTGTCGTGGTTGTTGTGTGCTGTGGAGTCAGTTCCGACTCATAGCAACCCTGTATAGGGTTTCCAAGGCTGTAAATATTTACGGGAGCAGAAAGCCTCATCTTTCTCCTGCAGAACAGCTGGTAGTTTCGAACTGCTGACCTTGCGGTTCGCAGCCCGATTCATAACCACTCAGCTACCAGAGTGATAGCACACATCAAATCCAAGATGGCTTAAACTTTGATTCACCACACCACCTTACTTATTTCTCTGTAAACTCTGGTTATCAGTCACTATATGTCCATATATGTAGGAATTACCCTTGATTCTTTCTTGTCCTTCATCCTCTCCCTGCTCACTATGGATTAGTTAGTAATTCTTATCGATTCTTTATAAAATATATCTGGAGTCTGACTGTCTCGACCTCCATCAATCTCACGCAAGCTCTTGTGACCTATCACGTGTACTAACACTACAATTTCCTAATTGGATTTTCTCCTGCCTCCCTAATCCAGTGGTCAGTGGGTCTCAACCTTGGCTGTACATTGAATTCACCTGCAAGACATGTAGTTTACTGATGCTTGGGTCTCATTCCTAAAGATTATGATTTCATTGGTCTTGAGTGAGGCCTGGGTATGAGAAATTTAAATCCCTATGTGATTATAATATGCAAATAAATTTCCATTTCTCATGCAGCATGGAGAGAAAATGTCTTAATGTGTGAAGGAATTTCAGTCATTTAATTCACTCAACCACTCATTTAACATCTCTGCCCTATGCTCATTACACTCTAGAAATCAATGCACATGCTGGTTCGACTAATGGTGGATCTTCACTTTCACATAATCTTGTTTCTGGATTAAGTTTCCTCCCTTTCCAAGTACAGGCAGGACATTCTATTGGTTATAAAATGATTTATGACAACAGAGCTTGTATTTCAATGTTAACATAAATTTGCCTTCACTTTGAAAAGATGCTACCAACCCCTATCTGCAACTAATTCTTCATGATAATCAACTTCATTTGCTGCATGCTCAACTTTTTAAATCATTGAGAAGACTTTCAACCTTTTCTTGCACTAAAGCCAAAAACAAAAACAAAAAACCTATTGCTGCTGAGTTATTCATAGCGACTTTATAGAACAGAGTAGAACTGCCCTATAGGGTTTCCAAGGCTGTAAATATTTATAGAAGCAGATACCACATTTTTCTCCCATGGTTCTTGCACTAAAGTTAAGACTAAGCAAGAACCATTTGCACCTGTTTTGACTTACCTCCAAATATTTAATGACACAGCTAGGATTGGCTGGTTTTTTAAAAAAACCTATTTGTTATATTTCTGCAAAACATTCCCACTCTACCTTTAACTTATGTCATTTGGTTGGGAAGAACATGTCCTTCCACTCCTATCCCTACCCTCACTTCCACTCTGGGATTTGACTGGAGGTACTAGGAGTTATGAACTGTTGGAATTGTAACCCTCATGCCTTCTTCCTGGCTACATGAAGAGGATCATCTCCAGTTGGAGTGAAAGTGGTCAACATGCCAAGAATAGAAGACCCTTAAGATGCAAGGTGCTTTGTGTAAACGATCTCATTAAAAATCCTAACAACAGTGCTCTGTTTATATTACCTCAGTAAAAAAACCTCACAATAGTATCTATTGTTATTTTAGTTTTGATGTTTAAAATGAATGTCAGAGAAGTTAAATAATATGCCTACTCAGGTACTGTTCATGCTAGAATACCATTTTAGAAGAAAGTCATACTAGTTAATGAAAGATCAATTTTGAAAGTATCTTTATAATTAAGGGTGGAGACCCAACAAGCAAAGGAGCTCTGGTAGCACAGTGGTTATGAGTTGGGCTACTAACTTTAAGGTCAGCTGTTCAAAACTACCAGCTGCTCCACAGGAGAAAGATGAGGCTTTCTGCTCCCATAAAAATTTATAGCCTCGGAAACCCTGTACTGGGTTGCTATGAGTCAGAACCAACTTCATGGCACGTGACCACCACCACACAGCAAGCACTTTAGTAAGCTGACATGTGCTTACTTACTAATTTGTATTGATGAAATCCACGTGGAAGTGTTCACAACAGATAAGTAAATAAGCAGAGTCATCCCAGGTACTGTGTCCCTGTCGGGGACTGTAATTTGAAAAGAGGCTTTGATTCTGTAGGAAGGCACTTCAGATTGGGAAAGAGATACCAGTCATACCTAGAAGGAGACTCTTTGATGTGGTGAAAACATTCATTACAGACTAGTAAGTGAGCACAAGTAAGCCTGTGCTTACTGAGTATCCTGACAATGTGTGTAACATTAATTCTCTTTACCCAAGAATAAGGTTATTATGAATATTCACATCAGTTTACAAAAACTAGGTCTGAAAAATGTGCATAATAATTTACTAACACTAATGAACAAACCTAAACACTAAAGACTGAAGACCAGAAGAGTTGTGGGATGACATCAAGAACATCATATAAGAAGAAAGCAAAAAGTCATTAAGAGGATAAGAAAGAAGGGAAAGATCAAAATGGATGTCACAAGAGATGCTGAAACTTGCTCTCTAGTGTAGAGGTGCTAAAGCAAATAAAAGAAATGAGGAGGTACAAGAGCTGAACAGAAAATTTCAAAGGTCAGCTCGAGAAGACAAAGTGAAATATTACAACAAAATGTGCTAAGATCTGGAGTCAGAAAACCAAAAAGGAGGAACACGCTCAGCATTTCTCAAGCTGGGGGAACTGAAGAAAAAATTCAAGCTTCAACTTTCATTATTGTAGGATTCTCTGGGAAAATTATTGAATGCTGCAGAAAGCATCACAAGAAGATGGAAGGAATACACAGAGTCACTGTACCAAAAGGAAATGGTTGATGTTCAACCGTTTCAAGAGGTAGCATATGATCAAGAGCCAGTGATATTGAAGGAAGAAGTCCAAGTTGCATGCATTGAAGGAATTGGCCATAAACAAGCCTCCAGGAATTGATGGAATAACAATTGAAATCTTTCAAGAAAGTGAGGCAGCACTGGAGGCACTCACTCATCTCTGCCAAGAAATTTGGAAGACAACTATCTGGCTGACTGATTGGAAGAGATCCATATTTGTGTCCATTCCAAAGAGAGGTGACCCAACAGAATGTGGAAATCATCGGACAATCTCATTGATATCCCAAGTGAGTAAAGTTTTACTAAAGGCAATTTAGAAATGGCTGCAAGCATACATTGACAGACAACTTCCAGAGGTTCAAGCTGGATTAAGAAGAGGACATGGAATGAGGGCTATCATTGCTGATGTCCAATGGATCTTGGTTGAAAACAGAGAATATCAGAAAGATGTTTACCTGTGCTTTATTGACTATGCAAAGGCTTTCGATTGCATGGATCATGACAAGCTATTGACAACATTGCACAGTATGAGTATTCCAGAACACTTAATTGTGCTCATGAGGAATCTGTACATGGACAAAGAGGCAGTTGTTTGAGCAGAACATGGGAACACTGAATGGTTTAAAATTAAGAAAGTTGTGTGACAGGGTTGTATTCTCTCACCATACGTAATCAACCTGCATGCTGAGCAAATAATCCTAGAAGCTGAGTTATATGAATTAAAACGTGGCATCAGAATTGGATGAAGACTCATTAAAAACCTGTGATATGCAGATGATACAACCTTGTTTGCTGAAAGTGAAGAGGACTTAAAATAGTTACTGGTATGGATTCCATCTCAATGTAAAGAAAACAAAAATCCTCACCACTGGACCAATAAACAACATTCTTATCAACGGAGGAAAGATTGAAGCTGTCAAGGACTTCATTCTTCTTGTTGATCTGGTTGATCAGCTATCAACACTCATGGAAGCAGCAGTCAAGAAATCAGATGACGTATTGCATTAGTCAAATTTGCTGCACAAGACCTTTTTAAAGTGTTGAAGAGCACAGATGTCAGCTAAGGTGCACTTGATTGACACAAGCCGTGGTATTTTCAATATCCTCGTATGCATATGAAAGTTGAACAGTGAATAAGGAAGACTGTAGAAGAATTGATGCTTTTTAGTTATGGTGTTGGAGAATATTGAAAGTGACATGGGCTGCCAAAAGAACCAACAGATATGTGTTGGCAGAAGTGCAGCCAGAGTGCTCCTTGGAGGTCAGGATGGCCAAACTTCGTCTCTCATACTTCAGACATATTGTTAGGAGGGACCAGTCGCTGGAGAACGATATTATGTTTAGTAAGGTAGAGGGTCTGAGTAAAAGGGAAGATCCCCAGAAAGATGGATTGGCAAAGTGGCAGCATCAATGCTCAAGCATGGCAACAATTATGAGGTTGGTCCTGGACTGGCAGTGTTTTGTTCTGTTGTACATAGGATTGCTATGAGTCGATACCAAGTCAATGGCACCTAACAACAACAACAATAAACAAACAGGATACATGTTTTAAGAAGTTAATAGTGGTTGATTGTTGTCAGATTTATCGAATGCTTCTGAATGTGCTGAATTTATGGATTAAGAGTGTTTAGGACACAATTTCTCAAAGTTTAATGTGAAAAGGAATCACCTGAAATTGTATTTCAGTAGTCTGCGTGGTGTAGTGGTTCAAGTACTCAGTTGCTAACCAAAAAGTCAGCAGTTCAAACTCACCATCTACTTAGTAAGAGAAAAATGTGACAGTTTATTTACTAAAAAGTCATAGGTTTTGATGCCATATAGAGCACTTCTTCTCTTGTATAGAGTTGTTATGAGTCAGAACAAACCTGATAACAGTGGATTTGATTTCTGTGTTTGGAATCATATTTAAATGTAGATTTTGACTTAATAGGACTGGAATGAGACCTGAAAGTTTACATGTATGATGTGCTCCCAAGTGATGCTCATGTTGGTGGTTGTTGGCCCATTCTTTGAGTAGCAAGGGGTCATGATAATAAATGATATTATTTTTATTTGTTGTACCAACCTCCTCCCTATATAGCTTTCTGTAGCCTAAACTGTAATTATATCCAATTGCGTATGACGCAAAATTCATTGACAGTTAAAATATCAGAGTTGGTGCTCACATGCTCACTTTAAAGAATTAGATACCCACTGCATTGTCAATCTGGGGAAAACTTCTATAATTTCCTGGAATTCTGGTTTAGGAAAATGTTCTTCTTGTTGTTAGGTGCCGTTGAGTTGGCTTCCACTCAGAGCAGGCCTACGCAAAACAGAAAGAAATACTGCTGGGCCCTGTGCCGTCCTCACAGTTGTTACTCTTGAGCCCATTGCTAATGTCACTGTGTCAGTCCATTTTGTTCGTTGTCTTACTCTGTTTAGTTGACCCGTCCGCCCCCCACTTTATCAAGCAAAATGTCCTTTTTCAGGGTCTGGTCCTTCCTGGCAATGTGTCCAAAGTATGAGACACAAAGTCTCGTCATCCTGGCTTCTAAGGAATATGCTGGTTGTACTTCTTCCGAGACAGGTTTGTTTGTTCTTGTACTCCATGGTTACTTCGAACTTTGTTTCTCAACACCTACGCTCAAATGTGTCAATTCTTCTATTGTCTTCTTTAGTCATTATCCAATTTTCACTTGCATATGAAGCTATTGAAAATACTATTGTTTGGGTCAGGCGCATCTTAGTCCTCAAGCTGACATCTTTGCTCTTGAACAGTTTAAAAAGGTCTTGTGTAGATGATTGGACTAATGCAATATGTTGTTTGATTTCTTGGCTGCTGCTTCCATGAGTGTTTATTGTGGACCCAAGCAAAATGAAGTCTTTGACAACTTCAAGAATTTCTCCATTTATCATGATGTTAATTATTGGTCCAGTGGTGAGGATTTTTGTTTTCTTTACATTGAGGTGTAGTCCATACTGAAGGCTATGGTCCTCTTCACTTTCAGCAAGCAAGGTTGTATCATCTGCATATCACAAGTTTTTAGAGAGTCTGCCTCCAACCTGATGCAATGTTCTTCTTCATATAATCCAGCTTCTCCGATTCATTTCTAACCATAGAGGTTGAGTAGTTATAGTTAAAGAATACAACCCTGGAGCACAACTGTATTTTAAACCAGTCAGTATCCTCTTGTTCTGTTCAAACAACTGCCTCGTGCTCTACGTATAGGTTTCTCATGAGCACAATTAAGTGTTCTGCAATACCCATTCTTCACAATACTATCCATAGCTTGTCATGATCCACACAGTCTAAAGCCTTTGCATAGTCAATATAGCACAGGTAAACAGCTTTCTAATATTCTTTGCTTTCAGTCAAGATCCATCGGATATCAGTAATGATATCCCTAGTTCCATGTTCTCTTCTGTATCTGGCTTGAGTTCTGGCAGATCTTTGTCAATGTGCTGCTGCAACCATTAAATTTATCTTCAGGAAAATTTTACTTGCATATGATATTAATGACTTTGTTTGACAATATCTGCATCCCATTGGGTCACCTCTATTTGGAATGGGCACAAATATACACCTCTTCTTTTCCAATCGATTGGCCAAGTAACTGTCTTCCAAATTTCTTGGCATAGATGAGTGAGTGCCTCCAGTGTCTGGATCAGTTTGTTGAAAGATTTCCATTTGTATTCTGTCCATTCCTGGAGTCTTGTTTTTTTGACCAATCCCTTTAGTGCAACTTGGACTTCTTCCTTCAGTTCCATTGGTTCTTGATCATATGCTACCTCTTGAAATGGTTGAACATTTCTTTTTGGTATGTTGATGTTGTTGTGAAGTGCCGTTGAGTCGGTACCAACCCACAGTGACCCTGTATAGGGTTTCCGAGGAGCAGCTGGTGAGCTTGAACCACTGACCTCTGTATTCCTTCTATCTTCTTTAGATGCTTTTGACATCATTAATTATTTTGCCCATTAAATCTTTCAATATTGCAAGTTGAAGCTTGGATTTTTTCTTCAGTTCCAGAAATGCTGAGTATGTTCTTCCCTTTTATTTTTCTAACTACAGGTGTTTGAACAGTTCTTTATAATACATGACATTATTTCGTATTTTCTTTGAAATTTTCTGTTCATCTCTTTGACTTTCTCATTTCTTCCATTTGCCTTAGCATTTCTACACTCTAGAACAAGTTTCAGTCTCTTCTGACATCCATTTTTCCTTTTCTTCCATATCTTTTAAATACCCTTTTGCATTCTTTCTTTATGATGTTCTTGATGTCATTCCACAGCTTTTCTGGTCTTCGGTCATTAGTGTCTAATACATCAAATCCGTTCTTGAGATCATTTGTAAATTCAGGTAGGATATATTCAAGGTTATATTTTGTCTCTTGTGGACTTGTTTTAATTTTTTATTTTCTTCAGCTTCAGCCTGAATTTGCATATGAGCAGGTGATGGTCTGTTCCACAGTCTTCTCCTCCCCTAGTTTTGGCTAGTGATGCAGTGACTCTTCCCACAGATGCAATCAATATGATTCCTGTTTATCCCAGTTGATGACGTCTATGTATATAACCACTTTTTCTGTTGTTTAAAAAAGGTATTTACAATGAAGAAATCATTGATTTTGCAAAATTCTATCATTTAACTTCAAGCATAATTTTCACCAAGGTCATATAATGCAGCTACTGACCCTTTGTCTTTATTTCCAACCTTCACATTCCAGTCATCAGTAATTATCTATACATCTTGATTGCATGGTTGCTGTATTTCAGACTGAATAAGTTGATGAAGTGATTCAATTTTATTATCTTTGGTGTTTGTAGCTGGTGCGTAAATTTGAACAACAGTGGTGTTAACTTCCTTGAGTTGTTATTGTTGTTAGTGTCCTTGAGTAGATTCTCACTCAGAGTGACGCTGAATAGGGTTTCCAAGGAGCAGCTGGTTTGTTTGAACCAGCCGCCTTGTGATTAGTAGTCCAATGCTTATCCTATAGCACCACACCAGGACTCTGACCTTCCTGTGCATATTATCCTATCACACACAAAAAACTGTATTTCACAATAGATCTTGAAATGTTTTTAATAACGAATGCTACCCCATTCCTCTTGAATTTATTGTTCCTACTATAACAAACCTTTTGCTTGTCAGATTAAAAATGGCCAATGGCAGTTCATTTCAGTTCACTAATGCTTAGGATATTCATCTTTATGCATTCCATTTAGTTTTTCACAACTTCCAATTTTCCTAGATTCATACTTTGTATATTTTATGTGTTCTGATAATTTAAGTTGTTTCCAACTATTTCTCCTTATTTTGAGTTGTGCCCCACCAGCAAATGAACATCCTGAAAGCTTTACTCCATCAATGTCATCAAGATCAACTCTACTTTGAGGAGGCAACTCTTCCCCACTCATATTCTGAGTACCTTCCAACCTGAGGGGCTCCTTTTCAGGCACTATATCTGACAAAATTCTGGTGATATTCATAATGTTTTCATTTTTGGCACTATAGCTGACCTAAGGCTTTCAGTGGCTAAATATTCTGAAGTAGTCTCCCTGTCTGTCTTCCTACGCTTAGTCCGTAAACTCAGTGGACACCTCTTCACCATGGGTGTCCCTGCTGCTGCTTCAAATAGCCTTGGTATAGCTTTTAGCTTTACAGCACCATGCAAGCTACCACAATACACAAGCTGACAGATGAGTGGTGGACTGCACTGCTTAGAGAATAGTATATTGAAGTACCAGCTATTCCATGGGAGCCAGAGGAGACTTTCTGCTCTCATAAAGATTTACAGACTCAGAAACCCTGTACAGAATTGCTATGAGTTGGAACCGACTCCACGGCACATAACCACCACCACTACCATCTGGAAGTTATTGCCGTAGAACACAAATAGCTGAAGTGAAGAATCCATGGAAAGGAGATATAGGCAGTCACTGGTTTATAAATGAGATCTGTTTGTGTCTTTAAAAAATTTGTAGGTGAGTCAGAATAGGTGCCTTAAGTGTTATTTAGCCTAACGTTAGTAATAAAAGGCTCAAAGATTTTAAAATTATTTAGTAACTGTTAAATCACTAGCAGCAAGCAAAGAATTTGTGATAGAGAATTTGTTTGTGATAAAGAATTAGTCTGAGTGGAAGTTGGTTCAATTGTTTCAAACTGAGGGCACGTTTACATAACATTAAAGGGTAGGTATTAGTTGTTAGTAATTTAGACATTCATAACCTGAGTGCTACTCAAGAAATTATTTCTTTCTAAATGTGAAACACAGTATTGAAAGTGTAAGAAGTAAAAAAGAGCTAAAGTGAATAGAGAGAAATACTGCTAACTGATGGTACATGGAGGGGATTATAATCATTGTAATGAAACAAGGTGTATGATTTGTTAATGTAAAACTGATGATCTGCCCTATAAACTTTTGCTCAATTAACAATAAAACATTCTAAAAAAAGTGTAAGAAGTAAAAGTCTTTTGCTATTCAGTTGTAGAAATAGTAAATAGAAGGCATACTACATTTTTGAATAGTGAATTCCTATCTTAAAGTGAAAGAGCATTTAATTTTTTCTCCTGTTTTGTTTACAAGGTATTTGTTAGGAAAAGAAATTCATTGTATCTGTCTGTTAATAAACTAACGTCAAGGCTGAGAAAATTCAGGTTTCTGAAAAGGTGAATACCTTGGAGTCCCTCTGCCAAATATGTTGTGAAAAAAATATCTCTCAGTGTCAGTAGGCACGTAACAAAATTAGTGAAATTTAATCTTTCAGGAGAATGTATAAAATTGAATTTTGGAATAGTTTTACATTGGGAAAGGCTACACACTTAAAACTAGTACCATTTACCATGTAATTGGGTCCAGAGGACAGATACACTCCTTTTCTGTATGTTTAATTAGTTATTTTTGAGAAACATTTTCAGTATGAGATCTTCAGGATGGGAAGAAGGCAGTACAGACTAATTATTTCATTGTTCTCTGTGCAAGGTGAGGAGAATTCATTTGTGTAAACAGGATTGAGGGCAATTTTGAAGGCTATAGAAGACATACAGACAAAAGAGGTTAATTTAAATTGAGCTGAAAGAAGAAACTGGGCAGTCCCAGTTATTTTTAATAATTCAAAAAGCCTATAGGAAATTCTTTGGCCATTAGGTGATGGAAGAGTTACTTCTTCATTTTGGCTGATATTTTAAAGTTTAAGGAGATAACATCAGTTATTTGGAACCAACAGGAAGTACTGATTAGGATATATATGCTTTTGTTTAAAAATGAAATAACTATAAATTATATTTTAAGTCATCTTCACTTTCAGGAAGCAAGGTTGTATCAAGTTCATATTTCAGGTTGTTAATGAGCCTTCCTTCAATCCTGATGCCACAACTTTTCTTCATATAAATCAGGTTTTCTAATAATTTTTTTCAGGATACAGATTGCATAAGTATGGTGGTGAAAGAATGCAGACCTTGCATAAACCTTTCCTGATTTTAAACAACTAAGTATCTATTTGTTCTATTTCAGTAGCTACAAAGGTTACTCATGCACACAGGTTCAGGGATACCCATTCTTTGTAATGTTCTCCATAGCTTGTCATGATCCACACAGTCTAAAGTCTTTGTGTAGTCAATAAAGCACAAGTAAACATCTTTCTGGTATTCTCTGCTTTCAGCCAAGATCCATGTGATGTCAGCAAGGATATCCCTTGTTCCATGTATCTTCTTAATCCAGCTTGAGTTTCTGGCAGTTCCCTTTTATGTACTGTTGCAAAACTTTTAAAATTATCTTCAGCAAAATTTTATTTACATGGTTACCTCTCTTTGGGATGGGCACAAATATAGGTCTCTTCCAATCCACTGGCCAAATTTGATTGCTGAAAGCTAAGACAATCAAAGACCACAGCCTTCAGTATGGATTATACCTCAATGAAAAGAAAACAAAAATCCTTACAACAGGACCAATAAATAACCTCATGATAAATGGAGAAAGGATTGAAATTGTAAAAGACTTCATTTTGCTTGGATCCATTATAAACACTCATGGAAGGAGCAACCAAGAAATCAAAGTACATATTGCATTAGTCAAATCTGCTGCACAAGACCTTTTTAAAGTGGTCAAGAGCAAAGCTATCTAAGGACTAATGTGCATCTGACCCAAGTCCTGGTGTTTCAAATAGCCTCATCTGCATGTGAACATTGGACAATGAATAAGGAAGACCACAGAATAATTGATGCATTTGAGCTAAGATGTTGGTGAAGAATATTGAAAGTACCATGGGCTGCTAGAAGAACAAACAATCTGTGTTGGAATAAGTACAGCCAGACTGCTTCACTGAAGCAAGTATGGCGAGACTTGTTCCTCATACATTGGATATATTATCAGGAGGGACCAGTGCCAGAGAAAGGATATAATGCTTGGTAAAGTAGAGGGTCAACAAAAAAAGAGGGAGACCCCCAATGAGATGGATTGGTACAGTGGCAGTAGCAATGTGCTCAAGGGTAGCAACAATTGTGAGGATGATGCAGGTCTGGGCAGTGTTTTATTTTGTAGTCTATAGGGTTGCTATGAGTTGGAATCAACTAGATGGGACCTAACAATGACAACAACAGTTAATTGCGTTATTATTCAAGGAGCCTGGTTTGTTGGTTCTGGGTCACTGGGCCCTTGGAGAAAAACATGGTGATCTGTGTCTGTAAAGATTGTTGTTGTTAAGTGCCATTGAGTAGGTTCTGACCCATAGCTACCCTGTAGAAGGTTTGTGGTTCAAACTGACTTTGTGGCTTAAACCAACTTCACAGTCCAGCGTATTCACCCACAGCACCACACAGGACTATAGATTTCAGTTCAGAAAACACCATTGGAAGTTCTACTCTGTCATATGGGGTCACTATGAGTTAAAGTTAACTTGACAGAACGTAACAGCAGCCAATAGGATGAAATACATCTCTCAAAATATGCAATAGATGTGGAGTGGCTGTTTGGGGTGTTGAAAGTTTGGGAGTACTATTAAAATTTAATTATATTACTTCTCAGTAGATACATCTTGAACCAATGAACTTATTGGTTATTCAGTCAGCAAGAATTTTATGAGTATCTACAATGTGAGAGATGCTGGGTGGGGCATTTGGGGACACAGAACTGAAAAAGTCAGTCATGGTCATTGCCCTTAAGGAAAGAAAAATCATTAAGAAATAATTAGTTGTACACAGTGTTAACATAAACTATTCCAGAGTCTCTAAATGCTAAATAAAATGTTAGTACATCTATTTGCTTTACTATATATTTCATTTAAGACATAAAATTTAGGAAAGCGATAATAACAAATAGTTATCCATGACAAATGTAAGCAGTGAATGACCCTTAATGCCCATCTAATGCATGCTCACAGTTGATTGTTATTTTATACACAAGTTCCCTGTAGATTTTTCATTAAGTGTCCCTCCTGTAGGCTGCTCAGAAAACTGCAACTTAGAGAACTGAAGTGAATCAGTTCCATAAAAACAGCATTTTCTACATTTATTTCAAGTTTCTAATTCTTGGCCCAGATATTTTCCACTGTTGTGCTCAGAGTTCAAACTCATTGTCTTGCTTGCACAATGGCCATCTTGTGATGATTTGCATTTTGGTACTTTTGTTTTATTAATCCTATATTGATTAACTTTTCTTATTGTTTGTTCATCTTCTTTTTTTGTCATAGTATGTCACAGGTATCTCTTCTTAATTTCTTTGGAGTCCTGGTGTAGCACTACAGGATAATGCACTGGACTTCAAGGTCAGTTTGAGCTGCAAGGTTGGCAGTTCAAACCCACCAGCTGCTCCTTGGAAACCCTACACAGTGTTGCTATATGAGTCAGAACTGACTTGATGGCACTAAACAACAACACTCTTTCTTTTCTCTTTTTAAAATTTTTTTTTATGTGATCATTTACATGGGAGAACATTAGCTTTACATTCATCCTATTGTATACTGTTTCATTGACATGGTTACAGTCCCCTCCATGCATCATCAACCAACCAAAGGACATACCCTGCAAGCCTGTCCCCCGGTCGTCAGCACACAGCCCCTCTCCCTCTCTGGGTCAAAAGTCCCCAGTCGCTCCATCTCTCCACGTCATCATCTCTGCCTCCATCTTTGGCATCACTGCTTTTCTTGGTAGGGTCCCACTGTTCGCTTTTCTCCCTTGATGGTCCCAGGGACATCCGCTCCTAGACTGCAAAGTCAATCACTCCCCTCCTTTTGCTACAAAACATCTCCCTTTACATTTCCAACCCTCACAATCAATCCTGATAACAATGATTCACTATTGTATCTCAAGGGACCTATCTGCATCTCCTTTCATCAGCCCTGCCCAGACAGATTGGATACTACTCAGTGGAGATTATACCTTCTTCCATGTCCTCTGGATCTAAGCTCCCTCTTAAAAGCTTGTAAGCCAGTCGCTTCTTGCCTTTGTAGCACCCCCATTTTGGGTAGCCAATGTCCAAGTTGTCCATCCCTGTCTACTCTGGGTATGGAGGGGGTGGGAATGATCCTCGCTGTAAAAATTTGTTCCCGCTTTTGAGCTGCTGCTTCCATAGTTTTAGGTCAAGTTCATCAAATTGTAGCAGATTATTCTTTTTTTCCTCTTTTTTCTTCTTTTAGTTGAACAATGCCCTTTCTTTTATCATTTTTTACAAGTCAGTCATTTTTACATTTCTGGAAGTACTTTAATATTGATTATTTAATTAAACTTTCAGAAACACAAAACTTATTTTGTGAAGTAAACCAGTGTTCAGAAAAATAGTTACTTCTACTAATTTCTTTTCTATGTAGTATTAATTTTACATTTAACAACACATGTTTGATGTCTTGTAGTGTAGCACTTCAGCGGTTAATTGAAAGAGCCTGAATACAAATGGGCTCCTTTACTGTTATTCCTTATTCTTTGTGCATGTTTTATGATAAGTCTTTTGTATCTACTCAAGGTATTAAAATACAGAAATGAAATTGAGATCAGAGATTACAATCTTTACAATGTAAACCTGGAGAAAGCTATGAGTTACTAGACCTTTTGTGATCTTAAAGGCCATAGTTAAGTACTATACTGATTGCCACTGAGTTGATTCATACTCATAACGTCCTTGTGTATGCAGTTGGCTGTCCTTCAGAGGGTTTTCAAGGTTGTGAGCTTTTCAAAACAGATTGCCAGACCCTCTTTTTCTGAGTTGCCTCTGGTGGTGGTGGTGGTGGTGGCGTGCCGTGGAGTCAATTTTGACTCATTTTGACTCTCTATAGAGTTTCTGAGGCATTAAATCTTTACAGGAGCAGAAAGTCTACTCTTTCCCCCATGGAGTGCTTGGTGGACTCAAGCTGCTGAACTTGTGGTTAGTAGTTCAATCCATAACCCGCTATGCTACCCAGGGCTCCTGAGGGACCTCTAAGTGGGTTTGAAAAACTCCCCTTTTGTTTAGTAGTTAAACACTTAACCATTTGTATCCACCAGGGACTCCTGACTAAACACTACAGCTTATAATTGATTGACAAAGGGGGAAAAAAAGAGAATATTTCCATAATATCAGGGTTGCTATGAGTTGGAACCGACGCACGGCTCATAACAACAACAACAACAACAACAACATCTGCCATTAAACTTAATTCAACTTTATTTTGTTGAATTTGTGTCTTTTTCTAAAAATTTGCAATGATATTTCCTATAAAGTTGAAAATTTTAGTGTAATAATTCAAGGACTGACTTGTAGACCAAAGGTTTGCTATGCATTTGTTATAAAGCACCCATAGGTGGCAAAAAAAGAAAAAAAAAAGTGTTGGTTCATTTACATTTGTAAAATAATTTGTATTAGAAGGTTTATTTTTCTCATCAATTGATATTATTAATAAACTTAAATGGGTTCAACTATTAAGGCTGTGGAGATGTTTCTTTTCACCAAGAAAATATCAAATGTTCTTCCTATTTAAAAAAAAATTATTTTACAAGTAAATAACAGTGTAATCTAAAAACACATGTGGAATCTTGATTTTCTAAGAAAACATTAACATGTGTAAATTAAGGTGTGATTTTCATGAGGTTTCTATGTATTACTGATGTTGTTTTTATTGTTAATTGCCATGGAGTCAGTTCTGACTCATAGTGTCCCTGTATAGGGTTTCCAAGGAGCAGTTGGTGGGTTTGAACTGCTGACCTTGTGGTTCACAGGAGTGCTGATCCATAGTGCCACACCAGAAGCATTTATAATTGAATAGTTGGGTATTATTTGACTGAATGTAAACACATGAATATTATCCCTACCTGGGCTTTGGAAATATTGCTGACAGTTATTTTACATATAAATCTCTACATCCTCATATACACATACACATGCTACAAGTATGATTAGCGTTACAGAAAAAAAAAAGAAAAGGTACAGAAAGCTTGCTTAACATGGGACTTAATCTACTCTGAATACATAAAAATAAATTGCTTTGTTAGAGAGCAGGATGCTGAGGCACAGAACACAAGGCTGTGGAAGAAAAGCTGAGGCAGGAAGTCAGGATCGGAGCACCTGGGTTGTGAAAATGAAAAGGATAGTAGGGAGCATTTTGAGTTAAATTGGCTTCTTCACAGTCAAGCACATGCTGTGGTCCCTACCTGGAACATTTTCCTCCAACCACTCCCCACCCTGCCCTCTTTCTTTTATGGCTTTTTCTCATCCATATGATCTCAGGTCAAATATCTTCTCATCATAAATGCCTTCTTACTCCAAGTAGTCAACTGTCTGTGTCAAAACAAACAAATAAACAAGCAAACATAAAACCACCTCTCAGAACCTTGTTTGCTTCTGTCATAACACTCATGAGCTTTTAAGAACTTACTTGCTCATTTACGTTGTGGCTGTCTGTTTCCCTTCCTGATTTTCCTCCTCCATTCCATTGCCACCACTTCCAGTTTCTAAACTCCACAGTGAATTGCTGTTTGCTCCATTGCTAACTGGAGAGGAAAACGTCAATGAGATCTGATCCCTCTATTGCTTTCAGGTAACAATTCATACAACACATCTCTGACACATAATACAGCTGACTTTTAGAAGTGTTTCAAATAGAAAGATATGTTGATAATTATGGTATTAACTGATCTTCCTTGTTGGTGTATGGATATTGTCCTATCACAGATAGTGTTGTACTTCAAGACAATGCTTGATATGTTCTTTGCGATGATGACCGCTATGCCATTCCTCTTCAATTTGTCATTCTTGGCATAGTAATACATGTGATTATCAGATTTAAAGTGGCCAGTACCAGTCCATTTCAGCTCCCTAATGCCTAGGATATTGTTGTTTATATGTTCCATTTCATTTTGACATTTGCCAATTTTTCTAGATTCATACTTTGTACATTCCATGTTCTGATTATTAACGAATTTTTACAGTTCTTTCTCTTCATTTTGAGTTGTGCCCCATCAGCAATTGAAGATCCCAAAGGCTTTACTCCATTCATACCATCATGGTCAACTCTACTTTGAGGAGGCAGCTCTTCCACAGTTGCATTCTGAGTGTCTTCCAACCTGAGGTACTCATCGTCTGGCTCTATATCTGACAATACTCTGGTGCTGACAGTGTTTCTCTGCTATTCATAAGGTTTCAGTGACTAAATATTTGGAAGTCTGTCTCTCCTTCTTCCTAGTCTGTCATTGTTTGGTAGCTCAGCTGAAACCTGTCCACTGTGAATGACCCTGTTGGTATGTAAAATACATATGGCATAGCTTCCAGAATCACAGAAACATGCAAGCCATCACAATATGGCAAACTGACAGATGAGTGGTAGATTTAAATTGTTGGCCTCCTTATTCTGGTGTGTTTTCTCATAGCACTGAATGTTACCTTATTTGATTGTATGCTTGTTTGTTTTTTTCCCCTTCTAATAGAATATAAGCACAGTTGAACCAGGGATTTTTGTTAGTTTTCTGTACTATAATACTTATTGTTTATGGAATGGTACTTGATACATGGTACACGTTCAGAAAATATAGAATGAAGGAATATATGACAGGAATATGAAAGAGAATAATGGAATAATAGAAGATATAATTAACAGTGGTTGTCTTTGGGGGTGGGATTATGGGAAATGTGAACTTTCACACTTACGTTTTCCCATAATATTTTGAGTTTTCTAATAAATATGTATTATTCTTGTATGCTGAGCAACTAATCTGAGAAGCTAGGTCATATGAAGAAAAATGTGGCATCAGGATTGGAGGAAGACTCATTAACAATCTGCGATATGCAGATGATACAACCCTGCTTGCTGAAAGTGAAGAGGTCTTAAAATATTTATTTATTTTTACCTAACATCTTTGCTCCTGAACACTTTATTTATTTATTAAATGTTTTAGTGTGAATTATGTGATAGTTTACATGGGAGAACATTAGTTTTACATTCATTCTATCATATATCGTCTCATTGCCATAGTTACAATCCCCTCAATGCATCATCAACCAACCAAAGGGTATACCCTGCAATACTTCCCCTGGACCCCCCAGGTCTTCAGGACACAGTCGCTCTTCCTCTCTGGATTAAAATACTTATTGATGAAGATCAAAGACCAAAGCTTTCAGTATGGATTATTTCTAAATGTAAAAGAAAACAAAAATCCTCACCACTGGACCAATAAACAACATTCTTTTTAACGGAGAAAAGATTGAAGCTGTCAAAGACTTCATTTTGCTTGGATCAACCATCAATACATAAGGAAGCAGCAGCCAAGAAACCAAATGACGTATTGCGTTAGGCAAATCTGCGGCACAAGACCTTTTTAAAGAGTTGAAGAGCAAAGATGTCAACTTGAAGACTAAGGTGTGCCTGATCCAAGCCAGGGTATTTTCAATAACATCATATGTGTGTGAAAGTTGGACAGTGAATAAGGAAGACCATGGAAGGATTTTAGAAATTATATCCTAATTTTAGAAATTATATCCCTAAAAAATTAATCAAAAGCATAAATGCAGGGTGGGAATTTTAAGTGAGAGAAATATATTTATTTGGGTAGAGTTTTGCACATAATAGAAATATCCATTAAGATCTTAGGGTTTTGTTTTTATTGTGGGAAACAAAAACCTCTCACCAATACTGGCATTTTAACATGATTGATGTGAGGATTTGTTCTTTGGGGTTGTTGAAGTAGTAGCCCAAAGTTCTTCACATGGGAGCTTAGGATGTGACTGTTGGGCAACACATTTTAGGGTGGGGGCCTTTAATTCCATGATAAAAATTTAAACTAAAAACAAGTCAAAAATTAAAGGTTTATTTTTCACTAAACAGGCAATTGAAATACAATGGTACAAAAACAAGTGGTAAGATTATTGTAAAATGAAATGGACAGAATATTCAATTTTCCATCTATGAGAATTTCACAATAAAATCATAGTTTACTTTGTAAAAAAACATGCTTTTGAGATATTGTGTTGGAGAATACTGAAAGTGTTGTGGACTGACAAAAGAACCAACAGATGTATGTTGGAAGAAGTGCAGCCAGAGTTCTCCTTGGAGGCCAAGATGGCTAAATTTCATCTCTAATACTTCGGACATGTTGTCAGCAGGGACCAGTCACTGGAGAAGGATATCATGTTTGGTAAGGTGGAGGGTCAGAGAAAAAAAATAGACCTTGTGGTCCAACACTTTAACCCATAGCATCACAACAGGGTTCTCTCTCTCTCTCTCTGTATATAAATATCTGGTAGCATACTGGTTACGAATCGGGCTGTGAATGTCAAGGTCAAAGGACAGCAGTTTGAAACTACCAGCTGTTCCGTGGGAGAAAGATGAGTCTTTCTGCTCCCGTAAAGATTTACAGCCTCAGAAACCATGTACAGGGTCTCTATGAGTTGGAACCGACTCCACGGTACATAACAACAACAACAACATACACACACACAGACACCGCCCTGGTGTGGTGCTGTTAACCAAGAGGTTGGAGGTGGAAACTCACCATCTGCTCCATGGAAACCATACACAGAGCTGACATGATTCAGAACCAAATTGACAACACTAAAAAACAGTAACAACTAGAAACACAGCACAAAAATAGCTTTCTTTGAATGACAGACTTTTTAGTAAATCTTTTAAAATATGTTTGTCTCTCATGTAAAATACAATAATCTACCAGTTTAAAAAAGTGTTTTTATAAAAAGGAAGGAAAGATACACTTTTAATTTTTGGTTGTGGGGGCTTGAATCAGAATTTTGCTAGTTTATACAAAGGAGAAAATAGTAAGGATAAAAACTCAACTCATCCATGATATTTATACTCAATAATGAGATTCTTTATCAAAAAATAAAGTCAGGCAAAGTGAAGCTTAAACTTCATGGATTTGCTAGAGATAATATGCACATTGGGGTATTTACAGTGAAGACCTTAAATAATTAAGACAGAAGTAAAAATACTTCTTTGTATTTCAAAAACATACAGCTTTATTCTTACTGTGACACTTTGGTACATAAATCTTTGAAACACTAAATATTGTACAAAAGGTTTAAAAAGTCCTTGGAAATGCAAGTTTTGACCCCAAATCAGTTATAAAAACAAATTTTCCTGATAACATAACAGAAAATTAAAGGGTTAATGGTATCACACCATGAAGCAAGAAACCTTTTAAACAAGCTATTAAGTGTCCGTTTTGAAATATGTAATTAGTAGAGCTTCAGGCTAAAATTTCATGAAAAATGCCCTCTATCACGGTCCTTTCAAATCTGATAGAATTTATTTTTGGGTTTGCATATTAATTTAGGTAAAGTATGAGAAACTTTAAGCCTTTTTGATTAGGTGGCATGCAAGCAGAATTATATTGGTTCTTCAGAAATAATCTCTTTTGATCTCCCATTGTTGTTGTTAGGGGCCATTGAGTTGGAAATGATTCACATTGACCCGGTGCACAACAGAACATAACACTGCCCAATCATGCACCAACCTCACAATTGTTGCTATGTTTGAGCCCATTGCTGCTGCCACTTGCCAAACCGTCTCTCTGGAGGTCTTCTTTTTCTCTGACACTTCATGTGATCAAACATGATATCCTTCTCCAGGGTCTGGTCCCTTCTGATAATATGTCCAAAGTTTTAGAGCCAAAGTTTGGGAAACACAGATCTGTTAGGTTTTTTTGGCAGGCCACAGTACTTTTAGTATTCTCCTCAAACACTGTAACTCAAATGCATCAATTCTTCTATGATCTTTATTCACTGTTCAACTTTGACATGCATATGAGGTTATTGAAAATACTGTGGTTTGGATCAGTCATACATTAGTCCTCGAAAGGACATCTTTGCTCTTGAACATTTTAAAGAGGTCTTATGCAGCAGATATTGATCATTTTGAATCTGACAGTCCAGTCATATTATTTACTATACTGGAAATGACAAATTCAAGAAGAATGGTGTTGCATTCATAGTCAAAAAGAACATTTCAAGATATATCTTGAAGTACATTGGCAAGGATGCTCTAGGTAATCAAATATTCTGTTTAATATACTATAATATCATATTTATTAGCCATGCTATTATGACATTACTTAATATATCACACATGGCTTCCTTAATTTACATATTTTTGAAAGACTAAATTTAAAATATGAAATATTAAAGAAAGCATATTTAACTTGGCTTTGAAGATCCAGAAGTCAGTTTAGGGATGTTTCAGGGTAAAGTTATGAACATCAATTTTATTGAAGATGTGTTTGAGTACCATTAATAGAACACTGGACAATAAAACATGAATTTAGTTTTTAATTAATGTTGTCAGGACGATGCCAATCACAGTTCAAGCCTTCTATACTTGCTAGCATTGCATATTGCCACAATAGTTTCGTTGCACCTAGCGTAGGTACAATTTTAACTTTGATGTGTGTTGTTTGATGAGTAAGGACCAAGCGTCTAAAGCATGGTGCAAATTATTTTCCATTACATATAGTCATGCCCCATAGCATTCTGTTTTCATGCTTTTGTATTATTTGCATTTTCTCTGCCAGGAATACCATTTCCATGTGTCACATGTTCAAATATTGCCCACCACTCAAACTTTTATTGGTATTGTTTTTTAGGTGATCTTAATAAGGATTGCAGCTATTTAAAGTATGGAAAAGAAAAACTATTTCAACATAAAAAGCAATAAAGTATACATAGAGACTGATTTCATGACTGAAATGTCCAGCAATGCTATTCTGCTTCTCGAGAAACTGTTTACTTTCCAGGATGTTTAACTTCCTCTCATCTCTCTCCATGTTTCCTCCTTCTCAGTTGATATATTCATCACACATTTCAATGTGGAACACCAATCATAAGACCCTAATAATCTTCCTACCAGATCTATAAGCCTCCTGTATCTGTTACATCATCTCTGTCTTGATTTCTGTTGCTGTTAAGTGCCGTTGACTTGGTTCTGACTCATAGTGACCCTGTATAGGGTTTCTGAGGAACAGCTTGTGAGTTTGAACCACTAATTTTGAGGTACAAACTGACCTTGTAGTCCAGTGCTTATCCTATGGTGCCACACCAGGAGGTCTTGTTTCTATTCGACCTGACAAAAGCTGAAATATTCAAGGACTTTATTCTTCCAGTCACCCTTTTTCTCTCCTGCATCATTATTATTTTCCCCCAATACAATCTTAGCTCAAGACTTTCTTTCCCAGAGAAGTCTTTCTTTGCAGTATATATAGAATGGCCTTCCTCAGATGCTTACTGCTATAGCATTTATGACTTTTCGTCTAATCATTCTAATTTTGAGGTTTTTTTTGGTTCTGTGGTGTTTTCCAGCAAGTGAGGGTTGATAAGTATTTGACTGAAGAAATGATGAAAGGATAGAGAACGATGTGTGCCTTGCTACCGGCAAGGAAAAGGAAAGTGAACATCATTTTCAAACTATATGTGTAATAAAAGAGACAGGAATAAATTCAGGAAAGGACTAATGATCATTATTTGGGCCCAAGGGTCTGGGAAGATGGGGGAATAATGTCCTTTGAGAGAAACAGACATCCATTTACTATCTTTCAATCTTGAAGGATCACTAATTATCCCAAGTAGTAACATTCATCATAGTTTAAATAGGACATATTGCATTGCATTTTGAGCATAATCAGGACTGTGGTAATGGTGGTGGTTGTGTGTTATCAAGTCTGTTCTGACTCACAGCAGCCCTGTACAGGGTTTCCAGGGCTGTAAATCTCTATGGGAGCAGACAACCAGACAACCTCATCTTTCTCCTTCTTGTAGATTGAAATTTATGACCTTGCAGTTGTACCCCACTATGCTACCAGGGCTCCATAGTCAGGATTGTAAGAGATCTTTATAGTGTCTTCACAGTAACTCAACTTTTTTTTTTTTTTTAATAAATAATAAAGAATGAGAGAATTTAAATGATTTACCCTACATCATCCTACCAGTGGACGGATTGGTCTGGAACTATAGGATTAGTACTGGACTGCAAACCACAAAGTTGGCAGTTCAAACCTACCAGCTGCTCTTCAGAAATCCCATCCAGGGTTGCTATGAGTTGGAACTGACTCCACAATACTTAACAACAACAGAATCAGATATCCTGCTTCTGCTCTGACTATATTTCTACTACACTCTCTTAAGGCATGAACTTTAAATTCCTAAAGGTAATGGAACCTATAAACTATATGGATTCAATGAAACTTAAAACAAAATTGTTCTGGCCTTTTCTCAAATGTAAGAATACATCAGATTTCTGCCTGTTTGACCAGTTTTTAATGCAGATTTCAAATTTCCTTTCTTAATAGAATAGCTTTTAAAAATATGTCATATTGAATAAAAAAATAGAGAGTAGAGATCAGGAGCAATGATAAAGATAAATGTTATTTATCCACAAGCCTTCTCCCCAGCCCCAGTATTAGTAGTTTGATGTCATCTTTGCCTTCTGGATGGCTCAGAAGAAGAGAATTGTCTTCCTTAATCTTGAGCGTAAGACTCTGATCCCCCGAAATGCCAAAGAGTAGGTTATGAGTTTCTTGTCTCTGCAAGTTTAACTGGAAGATAGGGTATAATAACAAAGTAGGGACATTTTTGGAGCTTAAATACATTTTTCCTTTGTTTTAACGTCATCATTAGATCTTAGCTGTTTTGATTAGAAAGCATAAAGTAGGATAAAATACATATTCTGATAACCTCTAGGTCTCTGAATTTATTAAGCCTGTCCTCAGCTATTCCGCTCATTTTATTTTAGCTACATGCAATGGATGTGTAGGTGGTCTGCTGTGTTTTCTGTTTTTTGCTTTTGCCGTTGTAGCTTGCTTTCCATTTTTTCCCAAAGCATAGACATATTTTTTGTCTTTGCCGAGCATCCAAGTTAGGAGATGGAGCAGCTGAGATAGAATGCTGAAATATGTGTGGGTGCTGTCCCAGGTGGTTTCCTATGAATTAGACTTCCAAAAAAGGATGACAACTAAAAAAGAAAATGAAACAAGAAAACCAACAATTTCAACTCCATTTCAGCAGGTTCAAGACGCCAACTCATTTTATATAGTCCCTGGAGAGTAATTTAAAATTACATTGTTTCTTTAGTACACTTTGGAACCAATAAAGGGAAAAATAATGACCTGGGGTGTCACACTGTGAGGAAAACCTTGGAAGTGTTAGAACTTTCCCCCTTGGGTCATTAAATCAAAATGTTCACACACAGAATTTAAAATAAATGCTTATCTCTCCTTATGATCAAACAGAGAGCTTTCAAGAGTAAACTTTGTAATCAGATCAGGTTATGAGCAAATGGCTTATCTACCTTTGTCTCAATTTTCCTGTATACTGTCAGTATGAAAATTAGAGACAATTAGGAAAATGGTTTTGCACCAAATATAAGGCAACAAATCTTTTCTGTTTTATTTCTGGCAGGTGGAGGGAGAATGTGAAGGAGGGAGCCAAGGGGAAGGGAGGGAAGAGGTTTGGAGGGTGGGTTAGGAACTAGGATTAAAGAGCGGAGTCCTGGTGTGGTGCTGCAGAATAATGCACTGGACTACAAGGTCAGTTTGAACTGCAAGGTCAGCAGTTCAAATCCACCAGCTGCTCCTTGGAAACCCTAGACAGTGTCACTATGGGTTGGGACCAACTCAAGAGCACTTAATAACAACAGCAATAACAAACTAACGGGGAGAAGGTTAACCCAAGGCTCAACCACAGAAATTCCCTATGTGTTCTCTAACAGGTTAAAAGGTAGACACAATGAAGCAAGGTTTTTCAAGTGCATATTAGTCACAAAAGTGACTATATATAGCTGTATAAAGTCCAAGTGACTTTATACAGCTGCTTTCCACCAAGTGACTTTATACAGCTGCTTTCCACCAAGTGACTTTATACAGCTGCTATTGTTTAAATTTTTATATAGTGACTAAATATTTCATTTGTGATGGTAGCAAATGTGAACAATAGTTCTGGTATTTTAAAAACTACAGATCTCTCTTTAAAACCTAGTAACTAGACTGAGTACCAGCCAGTATTGTCCTGCAGTCCAATGCTTACTTTTCAATGACCTTGGAGCCTTTAGTGTGGTTTTTTCCCCTCCTCTCTTATACCCCCTGATGTGTCTCTTTGCTTAATCAGGAATGAAGCTGAACTTTTCTGCCACCCACTGCTTCTCAATGTGTATGGATGGCTTTCTTTGAGTTGCACCCAAAATAACATCTGATCTGAAAGCAGCACTTTGAAATTCAATCATCTATGAAAAGAAGAGTGAAAAGTAAAAGCAAAGTCAAGCCCCTTCAAAGTTCAGGTTCAGCTCTGGAAAATATAAAAAGGGGATTAGGGCAAGTCTATTTCTGGGCATCTGATTACTACAGCACAATATGGCAAACAGTGTGTGTAGGGGGGATCCTTTTGTGTCCAATGTGCACTTGGAGAACCTTGTTTCATTGTGTCTAACTTTTAGCCTTCTAGAGAACAAAGCTGATCTCAGTGACATTGGCTTAATTCAGCACTTGAGAATTCTCTCTGTAGTATAATATACTATTGCACCTAATTTTAAAGAGCTGCTGGATTTGACAAGGAAGTTTTCAGAATCCAAGGTGGTACATCCAAACTGATTCTAGAATCTATTTCTTGTGGTTGAGTATATTTGTCCCCCTCATCAACTAGTCTAATGAATACAATTGCTCCTCAGGGATATTTCGCCAAATCAGGGCATCCATATTCATGTTTTCCACATTGTAAAGAGATTTTCTCAGGGGCTTACTATGAGAGGAATGGGACAAGTCATGACATACTGCCTTTCAGTGCATACTAATGTGAGCAGGAGTGTGGATAAGAGCCAACCACAGCTGTGTCTTTTCCACCATTTCTTTCCACAGATGTAGTCAGTTTGATTTCTCTGTATTCCATCTGGAGAGATCCATATGTATAATCGTGTCTTATGCTGTCTAAAGAAGATATTTGAAATGAACAAATTCTTGGTTTTGCAGGATTCTATCATGCGATCTCCAGCATCATTTCTATCACAAAGGCCTTATTTTCCAATTACTGATCCTTCCTCTTTGTTTCCAACTGTTGCAAAAGTAATGATCAATACATCTTGATTGAATGTTTGATTAACTTCAGATTGAAAAACTTGACAGAATTCTTCTATTTCATCCTTGCTGGCTTTAGTGGTTGGTGTGTAAATTTGAATAATAGTGGCATTAACTGCTTTTCCCTGTAGGCATGTGGGTATTATCCTATCACAGACAGTGTTGTACCTCATGACTCATCTTTGATATCCCATGCGAGTAAAGTTTTTCTGAAGTTAATACAGAAACAGCTGCAAGTATACATTGACAGAGAACTTCCAGAGGTTCAAGCCAGATTCAGAAGAGGCTGTGGAATGAGGGATATCATTGCTGATGTCCGATAGATCTTGGCTGAAAGTAGAGAATATCAGAAAGATGTTTACCTGTGCTTTATTGACTATGCAAAGGCTTTTGATTGTGTGGATCATGACAAGCTATGGACAAC
>NW_006408548.1:25723221-25727707 GCF_000296735.1 Chrysochloris asiatica
CATCTTCAGATGGTTTTAATCCTTTTTTCTGTTTGCTCTTCTATCTTAGTGGTTTTGAGAGATTTATCTTCCAGCTCACTGGTTCTGCCTCCCATGTCTTCTCTTCTACTCCTTTGCCCTTTCAGTTTATTGTCTATTTTTGATATTCTATTATTGATCATTTGGACCTCTTTCTGTAGGTTTTGAATTGTTTCCAATGCTGTATCTATCTTATTTGATGGTTCCTGTTGTGCTTTCCTGAATTCTTCCTTATTTTTCTCAACTCCATTGTAAAGTGTTTTGGAAGACTTTATAATCATTTTTCTGAATTTCTTCTCAGCCATTTCCAAGGAATGCAGTCTAGGTCTACTTCTATGTCATTTGTCTCAGACATTTTATATTGTTTCTCAACATGTGCTGATATGATCACCTACTTTTGCTTGTTGGGCATGTTTAGTGTTTATCTGTGGCCTTAATATTTAATTGAGTATGTGTTTTGGTATTTTTCATGCTTTCTGATTGCTTCCAGGTAGATGTGATCAGGATGTGGACTTCTCCTTTCACTCTTCTTATTTATTAATTCAGAGTAACTTTCACAGGTATTGCCTGCCTCCCTGGTTTATGGCAGTTAGTATTGGTTCTTGCCTGGGTTTTTGTGTTTTATAGAGTGTGACTGTAGTTTAACTATATTGCAACAGTTGCTGTCTCTTCTTGGCTAATTGAGGGAGAGAAAGATTCCCTCAAAGGTAGAATAGGGAGCATAAAACAGCAAAACAGCAACAGCAAAAGGACAAGAAAAAAACAACAACACCAACAAAAAACTAGACTGGATACTGTAGTCTATAATTGTAGAAAAGGGAGAGGAGGGAGAGGAAAAAACGTATCCGTAGCCTAATATGAGTATGACTTAACGTCCTCTTTCAGCTTCTTGCCTTCAAAGCTGTCTGATAGATTTCAAGATGCCACTGTTGGTTGTTATGCTATACTTCAGGATTTAATTTAATTTTCGACCTATTTTGCTTTTAAACTCTCTTTCTTGCTCCAAACCACTTGTTTTGGCTTTTTCCGTGTTTAAAACAAACAAACAAACAAACAAAAAACAGTTTAAGGCCGGCTCTTGGGCTGAGAGTATCTGTGCACATGTGTTGCAGGAGAACCCACCAATGGCGAGGTGGGGGGTGTCCACTTGCTCAGGCACCCCCTCTAGTCTTCAGAATGGAGGTGTGCAAACAGTGGGGGGCCAATGAACACGTACCAAATAAAAGAAAATCAGAACAAAGCAGAACTTACACAGTGTATTGTCCACCTTTGCTCTGAGATTCCCGTGGTGTTTTTCCGTAGTTTGTCAGCTCCCCTGCTTGGTCTTGCCATTTGGTGACCCCAAGTTGTTATCTCTGGGCCGTCGAGCTCAGCAGATTCAAAAGTACACAATTTCTTACTGCTGCTTCAAGTTCTGCTAGCTATAAGCCTTCAAACTTTAAAAATATTCCAACCTATGTGGTTCCGAGTTTTGGAGCTCTGCCCTGAATCTGCTTTGCTTGGTACTTTTTGGAATTGCTGACAGTGAACCTCATTGTGCCTCCACCCTAGTCGCCATCCTTGGGTGATATTTCTGAAAGTGATAGAAAAAATGCATGACTGGTGTTTCCCAAGTCTTTTGGACATGTACTATCCAATAAGATAAGGATAAGCAGACCATGGAAAACCTACAGTGGCCTATTACTCTAGAGCGAGACAAATTTGTTTTTCAGTAAGCAACACAAGGGACTACATTCTTAGCTTGCATGGGGGTTGTCTATGTTGTAGTTAGGTTCCATCGAGTCAGTATGGACTCATCGCAACCCTATGCACAGCAGAAAGAAACAGTTACCAATCCTGGGCCAAACTCAATACTGTTGCCACACTTGAGTCCACTGATGCTGCCATTTGGCCAATCCATCTCATTGGGGGTCTCCCTCTTTTTCTCTGACCCTCCACCTTACCTGCCTTAAAATTAACATTGCTAACCTGAATTCTGACAGTGAAATTTCTTGTATCTGATGTTATGGCTCTCAAACTGTTTATCTGAGTAATTTGTATCTTCGTTCCAAAGTGAAAATATGCAATTTCAAGAAGAGGCAGGTATAGATATTTCCTCCCAAAGGATTCTTTTGGCACCCTTCCCCAGCCAACTCAATACTTTCAGATTTTTACAATCAAATAATTTCTTTTTAGCATATAATAATATTTTACAGGGAACTGGGCTTTTATCATAACTTGAGTTACTTCTACTGGAAATAATAAATAGCACTTTAAAGAAAATCTTTGGAATTTTAAGCAACTCCTTTGAAAGAGAGAAATGTCACAAAGAGACTGGTAGAATTTTTTTCTACTGCTGCAGTCAAAGAAGAAAGTGAGATGAATGTTGCTTTAGGGCCCCAAAAGGAACAGTCAATGTGAAGAAATAGAAGACAATAAGAGGATTGAATTCAGCTCAGCTTCTGTCAGCTGCATTGTATTTTGGGGAACAATTAATTATTCAACACAGTGGGCGTTTTTACACCTCCCCCCTTGAGTTCCTTCTTTCTTTTATTTCTTAAGTTTCCCTGGCAAGACACAAAATTACAACAGCTGAGTAAGGCATAGTTTTAGGAAGCACACTAAATTAAGCTAAAATGAATGAATCAGGCTCAGATTGAAGTTTGGCGGAGTCAATTCCTCAGAGGACGCTGCAGGCATAGCAGTCTTTTCTGCAGGTTCCTCCGATCTCGCTGTCCAAAGCAGTTGGAAAGATATTAGTGTCCCTGACTAGATATATAGAGACCTCAGAAGACCCAGTCCCAGGTGGGCAAGCACTGATCTTAAATTATGTATTATTTTGAGAGTACATGAGTCTTCTTAAACTTGAATTAGAAGGCAGGGATTTAGATACTAGCATTCTCTATCGCCTTGCTCTGACACGATTTGCTTTGCAGCAGAATTTAGAAATGAGGTTCTTGACCCCAGTTACTGGAGTGCTCAAATGGCTTAAATTAAGCCTCTGCTCTGTTTACTATTCTTTTAAAATAATTCTCCCCAAACTTCTTGTTGTTAGCTTCAGTGGTGTCAGTTCTGACTCATGGCAACCCCCACAATCCACTGTGAATCAGGTCATTGTGACCATAGGGGTCACAAACCATAGGCTGGTTTTTGGAAGTCAATCTTCAGTCTTTTCACTTTAGTCTTAGTCCACAAACGCTGCTGAAACTTGTTCAGCATCATGCTGTTGTTAAGTGCTGTCGAGTTGGTTACAACTTATAGCAACCCTGAATAGAGTTTCTTAGCAGCAGTTGATGAGTTTGAACAACTGACCACATGGTTAGCAGTCCAGAGCTTATTCTACAGTGCTACCCAGGACTTCAGGTATCCACTAATGGGTGGTGGCTGTGTACAATGTGTCAAACTTAGTGGTTTAAAATAACAATCATTTTATTATACTCATGAATTTTTTTGTCTTGGCAAATCATTAAGTGCACAGTGGGGCTCAATTTAGTTGCTTTGTTATGTCTGGGCCTTATTCACCTGTGGAAACTCCAAAGACTGGGTGCTACAGAGTCCATTTCTGAAGGTAACTTCTTCTCTCACATGTTTGGATATTGGTACTGACTGTTGACTGAAACCTTAGATGGGAAAATCAAGTGCACTTCTGCATGTAGTTTTCCTACATGACTTCCTCACAGCATAGATGTGTATGGTAGTCCAACTTACATGGTGTCCCAGAGCTCTAAACCTGGATGTCCCAGAAAGCAAGGCAAAGCAGCTTCATCTTTTATGATTTTGCCTCAGAAGTCACACAGTGTCACTGCTACTATGTCTTATTAATGGAAGTACCCACAGACCCACCCACCCTAACTCAAGGAAGGGTACATAGATGCCATTTCTTAAGGGGCTTGGTTAAGGTTGACTAAAAGAGTATGTAGGATTCAAGATATTTTGTGCAACCTTTTCACAAGCTACACTTTCCCATGCCTTTGTTTTATTTAGAACAGGGTTTAGGAATGTAAGTGTTTAGATGTGCAAGTCAAGTCTGCCTACCAGTTAACTAATTTCATTGACTTATGGTGATGTCAGAGTACAACTGTGCTCCATAGAGTTCTCAGTGGTTGATTTTTCAGAATTATATCACCAGGCCTTTTTCCCAAGGTGCCTCTGGGGACTTGAACCATGAACCATCCGTAACCTATCAGCCTATCCATAACCTATCAGCTACTTAGGTTCATAATCTGTACATGACTGACCAAAGAACCTGATGTGTCAGCCTCAACTATTATGAACACCCCCAAACAATCTCATTTACCTCAAGAATTCACTAATGGGTTTATTATTTTTTTTAATACTGATACTTTTATTATTATAATTCTTAGCAAGTTAGCAAATACTTACTTAGTGTTGATACATGGAGTCCTGGTGTGGTGCTGTCGGTTAATGCGCCAGACTGCAAAGTCATTTGAACTGCAAGGTCTGCGGTTCAAGCTCACCAGCTGCTCCT
>NW_006408548.1:25728491-25729945 GCF_000296735.1 Chrysochloris asiatica
CTCTGGGTAGGGTCCCACTCTCTGCTCTTCTTCATTGATGGTCCCAGGGCCCTCTGCTCCTAGACTGAAAAGTTAATCACTCCCCTCCTTGTTACAAAATGTCCACCTTTAGATTTCCAACCCTCACAATCAGTCCTGATAACAATTATTCACTATTGCATCACAATAGACCCTTCTGTATTTCATTTCATCAGCCCTTCCTGGACAGGCTGGATACTATTCACTGGAGACTGTACTTTCCTCCACGCCCTTTAGATCTAGGTTCGCTCTTGTAAGCCAGTCACTTCTTACCTTTGTATCCCTCCCCCCATTTTGGATAGCCAAAGTCCAAGTTGCCCATCCCTGTCTACACTTTTTGTGGAAGTGGTAGGAATAGTTCTTGCATCACCAATGGATTGATTTATTAAATCCTTTTCTTTTTACAGCTGAATTTAAGTTTATTGATTTATTATGTTGTTCTTGGAAAATTGGGTTGATTCTGAAGATTAGAGTTATTTCCATTAGTGCTTCCATGGGCATTCTTGTACATGTATCATGGCAAGGATTTCTCTAGAGTTCAAATTTAACAGAGGAGCTATAGGTGTGGTGCTGGATGAACACTGGACTATTAACTGCAAGGTCAGTGATAACAAACCCATGAGTCACTCCTCAAAAACCCTGTACAGAGTCACTATAAGTTGGGACCGAGTTGACAGAACTTAATAACAATTGAGATAAATGGCACACAATCTTTAACTTCATAATAGTTTGCTAAATTCTTTCCTAAAATGCAGATGCCAATTTATACTAAGAGCATTCTTTGAGAGCTCTAGTTCCTCTAAATCCTTGACAACTTCATATTGCCAGGCTCTTTATATTCACCAATCTGTTAGATCTATAGTGGCAACTATTTAGGGATTTGATTTCCTTTTTGTGATTTATTAATGATCCTGGACATCTTTTCATATTTTTTATCGACCATCCTTATTTCCTATTCTGTGACTTGCTTATTTATATTTTCTGATTAGTACTAAAATTTGACTTAAAAAATTATTTGTTTTTACTAAATAATTTGTTCTTTGTTTTGAATTCTAATCCTTTAAAAATCTTTAGTTATATATGTGGCAAATATCTCTTCCAAGTTTGGGGTTCTCAGTTTCAGTTTCTTTTAATGTAAATGTTAGGTCAGTTCTCCATGGTGTTTCTACATGTCTTGTGATAGTTTTTGTCCAGTATTATCTATTCAAGGATGTTTGCATAACAAACAGTCTTGAAAGATCCAGATGGGATCTCCCTCCATGTCAGAGGGCAGATTCATTTCCTGACCTGTATAGTAAAGAAGATGGCATCCTGGTATGGTATTGTAGGATAAGTATTAGAGTGCTAACTACAGGGTTGCCCATTCAAACTCACCAGCTGATCCTCAAAAAGTCTATATAGGGACACTGTGGGGAACTGATTGGACAACACTTAAC
>NW_006408548.1:25731685-25737779 GCF_000296735.1 Chrysochloris asiatica
AAATGGATTGGCAAGTGGCAGAAAAAATGGGTTCAAGTTTAACAAAGAATCTTGAGGATGGCACAGGACCAGGCAGTATTTTATTCTGTTGTGCATAACGACGCAATAGGTCAGAACCAACTCAAAGGCACCTAACAACAATGGTAAATTATTTTTCAGAAAATGGAACTGAGACTGATAATTAATGTGATTTTTAAATAAATGCCATTATTAACTTCAATGAATATTGAAGTATTTTGATGGTGAACACACTCTTCCATCAATGAATTCTTCTATCCATAACATGGTCTGTCACTCCTACCTCATTCTACATCACTTTCTGCTGTGAATGTTTTTTGGAATCAGCAGACATCAGCTAACAACAACAGCAGGACTTATGATTGGAGGCATCGGTGAAAATTAGAGAGAAAAAAATGAAGTAGTGGTAAGAAAGGAGGATTGAAAACTCCATATAGTGGATGTGAAAGTAGGAACTGTTTGGAGAACTGCTTCTAAACTAGATTCCTGGATCCAGGTTGGTCAACCTAAAAGAAGCTATGTCTAACCTGATATCTAAATGTTGTGGGAGAGTAGGGACAAGTTTTACAGATGGAAGAGATTAAGAAAAGGTTGGGAGTGGAAAACATGGAAGAAAAGTATGTAGGGAGGGAGTAAAGGAGAGAGGAATCATTGAACATTTTAGTTTGGAAGGAGTGTGGACTTTGTGACTATCAAGGTCCTTGCGTGTTGTATAAAATTATTTAGACCATATCTTGAGTGTAATGAGAAAGCAATAAAGAGAGGAGACATACCATTTTTGCTGTTAACTGTCATTTCAGGGTTCCTCACATTATTCTTTATTCTCTGCACCACTTAGCTGCAAATGAACCTGATATAGGTTTATTTTAACATCTTGTTGCATAACTACCATATTATATCAGTCAGATTTTGATTAGAAATGCAAGAGTGACTTAGAAAAAAGGGATTTATATAATTATGGGATCTGGTAAACAGGCTGGGCTGGCTGTTGCCCATCTATCTGTTTGGTGTTTGACTGGAAGTCACTATGGTTCAGCTAGACTTAGACTCTTGAAGGAAAATTGAGTGTGAATGACAGAAAGAACAAGCAAGGACCCATGGAGATGAATTAAAACTAGAACTAGAACCTGCCTTTGTTTCTTGCCATCTCTAAGCTTCTCAATGTGGGTTGACTGTAGGAGAAACTTGTGTCCTTTTCCATGAAGCTGCATACGCATCTGGCCCAAGACCTGGAGAAGCTGAAGGAGAAGATCTGGTGAGAACTGTAAGCATTGTCAGTGTGGGTGCTTCCCTATGTAATATGTAATATAACAAAGTTTAAGTCAGTGATCAATGACAGTGTATGAGAGCTGCCACCGTGCCTGGTGCTCTATACAGTTCTTCAAAGTGTAATGGCTACTGCTTCACTTCTGATTTTTAAATCTCATATTAATGGCTCCTGTAGGCAATGCTAAGCTAGAACCATAGAGAGAATGGGATTTTGGAAATCATAGCTATAGTTTCACTAACATGACCACACATGCTTTAAGTGTATTTATAATTATTAGGCGCTCAAAGCCATCAGCTGCTCTGCAGGAGAAAGACGAGGTCTTCTGCTTCTGTAAAGATTTACAGTCTCAGATACTTTATCTAGGGATGCTAATAGTCTGAATTGACTCAATGGCAGTGGGAATGGGAGACACTCTATCACATGTGTGTATATATATATGTTTGTATATGGTGGTGGTGGTGGTGGTTGTGTGCCACTAAATCAGTTCTGACTTATGTCAACCCTGTATAGGCTTTCTGAGGCTATACATTTTTATGGGAGCAGACAAGATTCATCTTTCTCCTGCAGAGCAACGGGTAAATTCTAATTGCTTATCTTGCTGTTAACAACCCAGCTCATAATCCACAACACTACCAGGATTCCTTATAAGTATACAGATAATCAAATTATTTCAGCAACTTCTGAAGGATTACTATTCTCATTTTACAGATAAGAAAAGAGACATTGAATGACTTTCTTTAGTAAGCAACAGAAATGGCATTCACACTTGGTTGGAATCTTCCCATCCTATGCTTTTAGTGCTGTAGGATAAGCACTGGGTTGCTAACTACAAGCTTGACAGTTCAAATTCAGCAGCAGCAGTTCCTTGGGAGAAATATGAGGCTTTCTGATCCCATAAAGATTTATAGCCTCGGAAACACTATACATGGTTACTGTGAGTTGGAAATGACTTGATAACACCCAACAACAGCAACAGCATGCTGTTATCAAGGACCCCTAGTGCACCAGAGTTGTATTCTTTCACCATACTTAGCAGTTTGTATGCTGAGCAAATAATCCAAGAAAATGGATTATATGAAGAAGCATGTAGCATCAGGAATGCGGAAAGACTCATCAACAACCTGAAATATGCAGATGATACAACCTTGATTGCTGAAAGTGAAGAAGACTTAAAATACTTACTGATGAAGAATAAAGACCACAGCCTTCAGTATGGGTACACCTTAAGGCAAAGAAAGCAAAAATCCTCATCACTGGACCAATAAATAACATCATGATAAATGGAGAAAAGATTGATATTGTCAAAGACTTCGTTTTGCTTGGCTCTACTATCTACACTCATGGAATAAGCAATCAAGAAATCAAATGTCATAATACATTAGGCAAATCCGCTGCACAAGACCTCTTTAAAGTGTTGATGAGCACAGCTGTCAGTTTGAGGATTAAAGTGAACCTGACCCAATCCATAGTCTATTCAATAGCCTCATATCCATGTGAAAGTAAGACAATGAATAAGGGAGACCATAGAAGAATTGATGCATTTGAGTTATATTGTTGAAGAAGAATATTAAAAGTACCATTGACTGCCAGAAGAACAAACAAATCTTTGTTGGAGGAAGTGCAACTAGAATGCTCCATAGAATCCAATATTGTGAAACTTTATCTCTCACACTTAGAACATAATATCAGGAGGGCCCAGTTCATGCTTGGTAAAATGGAGGGTTAATGAAAAAAGATGAAGGCTCCCAATGACATGGATTGGCACAGTGGCAACAGCAATGGGCTCAGTCATAACAATGATTGTTAGGTTGCCACAGGATCAGGCAGTGTTTCGTTCTATTGTGCATAGCTTATTATGAATGGAAACTGAGTTGATGTCACCTAGTAACAATAACAGCTCAAACTTTGCCTCAGAGTCAACATCTTGGGGAATCGAAGCTTAAATAAGTAGTAGGGACATGGAGAAAGAATATAGAGTAATAAATAGAAATAACTCATAAGAGGAGATGGACGGAAAAGTGAATTGGAATGTTTGGAGAAACTCCTGGATATTCTAGGGACAAGGAGATTGTTACTTTAACCTGAAAACTTCTCAGTGAATTTCTTAATAGGCTGTTGTTGCTAAGTCAGTTATGACTAATAGTATCCCAGTATAGGGTTTCCAAGGAGTCACAGGTGAGTTTGAATCACTGACCTTTTGGTTATCAGTCTAGTGCTTATTATACAGTACCATACCATGATACCCTTAATAGGCTACATCTGTATATTACACGTTAATCTTACCTGTGATTGAATCTAATTGACACTGTGTGAGTTCAAGTTCAGAGTATCAACTCATTAGTTGGAACCATCGTAGGCTACTCAGTCAATTATAATGCAAAGATTAAGTAGTGCAGATGATATTTTATATAAAAAAGGTGTCATTTCACAAATGTATCACCTCTACCTGCCACCTGTCTGCTAGTTTGTTACACTGTGGTAGCTTGCATGTTGCTATAATGCTGGGAGCTATGCCATTGGTATTCCAAATACCAGCAGGGCCACCCAAGTAGACTGGTTTCAGTGGAGCTTCCAGAATAAGACAGGTTAAGATAAAAACTGACACTTTTCTAGTGAGATAGTGTCTACAAATTAGCTAGTGAGAAATTTTTTGTTGTTAAGTGCCATCGAGTCAATTCCAACTAATAGTAACCCAGTATAGAGATCCTGTATTGGGTTTCTGGGAGTCCTGGTGTGGCGCTGCAGGTGAATGCATTGACTGAAAGGTCATTTTGAACTGCAAGGTCAGCAGTTCAAGTTCAGCGCTCGCTCCTCGGAAACCCTCTGTAGGGTCACTTGGAGCCTACTGGATGGCATTTAGCAACAACAAATAGGATTTTTGAGGAGCAGCTGGTGGGTTTGAACCACTGCCCTTGTGGTGTGCAGTTCAGTGCTTAACCTAGAGCACCACACCAGGAGTCCAATGAGAACTTTATGAATCTCAAAAGAACATTGTAGGACTTGCTTGCTTTGGACATGGCATTGTTGTTATAACAATAACACCAAGTCAATTCCAACTTATAACGACCCTATATAGAATTTCTGAGGAATAGCTGGTGGGTTTGAACCACCCATCTTGTGGTTTACAGTCCAGTGCTTATCCTACTGTGTCATACCAGGAGTCCTGACACGCCATTATATGGGATCAATGCTGAGAAAGGATATGATGTTTTGATGTTTGGTGAAACGGCTAGCAAGGACATGAGAGAACCTTGGTGAGATGGATTGGCATAATGACCAAAACAGTGTGCTCAATCATGCTATCATTTATGAGGGTACTGCAGAACTAGGAAACTTCTTGATCTCTTGTACCTAAGGTCGCTGTGAGTCAGTAGATTCCACAACAGTGATCTCTCTTTCTTCCCCACTGTATATACCTGAGTCTTTTCATTCTTCCCATTCTAGTTGGAAACAAGCAGGACATTTTCTCACTTCATGTCCATCTTTTCTTTTTTGGGATTAGAAAAACTGAAACTTAGAACCACATTTGTAATATGATTTGAAATTCTCCAATGTGGAATAAAAAATCAAGTTGAATGCTCACTAATAAAATTCCTACTGAGTTTCTCTACTTGTCGTTCAGTCAAGAATCAATTACTAAACATCTGAAACATAACCAGGTTAGTGAATGAACTTTCAGTTTAGTCCAATAACTTCCCTGCCAGAGGACTCTCCTAAGGATGTATCTCTGGGTTTCCTTTAGATTCTACTTATTTCACAGTGGACCCCTACTGGTTTTCTAACCTGACATTATTTCCTTCTGGTTATTTGTTCTCTTCTTTTCTTACTGGTAGTTGCTTCCCTGTGGAAAGAACTGTATAGTCATAATCCTGATGGGTGGTTGTGACACAAGTCCATGATAAAGAAAGCCACCTATCTGGACAATCCCAGAAGGCACTGCCACATCATTAATGCCACAAAATGTTGGCATCTTCTGGGGAAATAATGGTACTACCTGTCTAGTGGTGGTCTTTAATTTTGTCTTTCTAGATAAAATTAAATTTCTGTTTAGTTTTGGGAAACCGAGACCTGATCAAGTTGAAAACCCTGCTATTATTTTGATAACAATAATAGATGGTAGAATGGCAGACTTTAGGAACAGTGATTTATTACTACTAGGAACCGTAAATCCACCTGCCCTCAGATTCCTGTTGTTTACAGTAATATACTAACAAAAGGAATAAAAACCTAGCTAATCATGAAATAAATAAAATAAGATTGATCACCAGTCTACCTCCTAGTACACACCCAGCATTCCCTTATCTAATGAGATATTTTAAATAGCAATAGTGCAACCTATTATAAAGTTGGATTAAATTAGTGGGCATTCAATAGAGACTCATTCTTAAGATATATAGTCATGGTATGGTACTGGAGGTTAATGTGCTGAATTGCAGTCAGTTTGAACCACAGGGTTGGTGGTTCAAGCTCACCAGCTGCTTCTCAGAAACTCTATATAGGGTTGCTATGGGTCAGAACCGACTCAACAACATTTAACAACAACATTGTTGAATATATATATATATATATCTCATATACACACATACATACTCCATGTGTATATGAAGCTCTGGTTGGGCTGCTAACCTCAAGGTCAGCAGTTTGAAACTACCAGCCATTCCAGCCATTTCCCAGGGGGGGTAAGGTGATGCTTTCTGATCCCATAAAGGTTTACAGCCTTGAAAACTCTATTCAGGGTTTCTGTGAATGGGAACTGACTCCACGGCACACCACCATATATATGTTGTTGTTGCTGTTCAGTGCTGT
>NW_006408548.1:25738159-25740814 GCF_000296735.1 Chrysochloris asiatica
ATATATACAATAGTATATAAAATAGTGTATATACATACTACAAGATAACTATATATAACTACAGTGATTTCTCAAGTTGGTTAGCTGGAAAATTCATTACCAATAGACTCCAGGACACTCTTACTAGCCTCATGATTTTTGTACCATCTGTACTCATATGTACTTTGTAATGGAATCACTTTTAGAACATAAGAATATTTATTTAAAAAGTCACCAGTACCATAAATGGAGTCCCAGTGGGGCATTATAGGATAAACACTGTACTGTTATCCACAGGTAGGTGGCTCAAACCCATCAGCAACTCCTTGGGAACCCTATACAGAGTGGCTTGCTTCAGACCAGACTTGATGACACTTAGCAACAACAGTAACAGTACCATAAATAGATAACTTCATTTTTATAATTTACATTTAAATGGGTTCATAAATATGACGAATTATTTTGGTTTGTAAAACCTACAGCTATTGAGTTGATTCCAATTCATAACAACCCTAAAAGATAAAGTAGGATTTTTCTATAGGGTTTCTGGGACTATAAATCTTTATAAGTGCAAATAGCCTCACCTCTCAACCTCCGTGCATCTGGAAAGTTAGAACCACTGACCTCGTGGTAAGTCATTGAATATTGAACCCACTGGCCACCAGAGCTCTGTGGATCACATACATTCATCTCATAAACTACTATGGGGAATATTGCTATAGAGAAATTCTTTCCTGTGAATCTGCTAATTTTTAGAAATTTAAATTTTATTGTGATAAAAGTAAATATAACAAAAGTTTGCCATTTTAAAAAAAATTAAGCGTTTAGTTCAGTGACAGTAACATGTGCTATGTGATGATACTCTTATCCATCTCCAAAAGTTTTACATCACCCCAAACAGAAACTCAGGACTCCTTCAGCTAGAATTCCCATTCTCTCTTCGCACCCTCCCCCCGCCCCCCAGCATCTTATAGCAATGAAAACATTTTGGTCTTTAAGCATTTGTCTGGTCTAGGTATATCTTGTAAGTGGAACCTGAATCTGCTATTTTTACGCTGTGATGCAATGCTTTGGAATTAGCCAAACATGATGATGGCACACTGACCTTCTGTGTCCTCATTTCTCTAAGGCACAGACTTTCTTGGGAAAAGCATTGAACTATGCTTTTGCTGATGTCCAACACAAGCCTAATCCTACTCTCTTGGCTTCAAAAGCAGAAAACTATGTATAGATAGCTCACACTTATCACAAATAGCATGATGGCTAAGGAGAAGAAACAGGCAGAACACAATTCATTAATACATTCATTAATCAAACAAGAATTTATTAAGACTCTCTCTATCACACATGGGAAATATGAAATTAGTATTTCCCTGCCTTTGATCTAGTGTGCAATTCAACAGGAGGAGTCCTATGCATAAATAAATGCAAGGCAGCTTACAGAATATCAGAGTGGGCATTAGACACTCTTTGGGACTAAGGGGAAGCACCGGATAATTCTTCTTGGGAAGGGAAGGTAGGAGACAGCTTCATAAAGGTAGTGACATGAAACATGTGAAGTCATTTCCAGGCAGATTTGAAGTCATGAATTTCATGGAGTCAAAGGCAGAAGTGTGCAAAAAGTCTGGCTTTTTTTTTTCATGGATCTATTAGATCCTCATGAGTTGAACTGCTGAGTGTAAGGGGCCAAGGGAGTACAGTGAAACAGAAGGCTGGTGAGATAAGAGCTGCTACCCCTAGAGGGGACTGCAGATAATGCTGAGGGCACAGGGCAGTCTGTAGATAACAGCAAGTCATTGTAGGATTTTAAACAAGGGACTCATGGGACTTGACATTGTACATTTCAGAAATACTACACTAGTTACCATTTGAAAAATGTTTTAGATGCAGGGGACCTGGAGTGGAAATTTTTTATACTTTGTGCAAGTGATGATGAAGGAATTAAATAAGGCAAAATCAATGGGGATGGTGAGATGATGACAGATAGCCGAGATTGAGGAACTGAAGGTGACAAATCATAACTTTCAAGAATAAGTTAGGGAGAGAAAGGGAGTGGACAAGGGTGAATACAGATTTTTTTTGTGTGTCTGGGTGATGGTAAGTGGGGGAGGGGAAGCAACAATTTGGTATTTGAAAAAGAGTGTGGTAGAGGCTGGGTCTTTTATTAGGAATACATCATCCTGCTCAGAGTGACCCTGGGAATTGATTCCCTAGTTCACTAATATTCTCAGATAATATACACAATGCTTTTAGTTGGCACCCAGTAGTATAGTGCAGGCAGAAGCCAGGTTGTGGTAGTATAGTAGAGTTCTGAAATGATAGCACTTATCTTGAAATTTATTCCTTCATTTATTCCCTAAATTGTTTAGGAAACGTCTATAGAGATACCATGGCATCCTAGGCAGTACACTGGAGATACAATGGTGAACATGATTAAAGGTAAGAAAAATAAAAGGAAATTTCATATGACAAGATAAGGTCTGCATTTTGGGTGTCTTAGATTGGGTTTCCCCCTGAGGTGAGGAAGTAATTCCAATAAGCACCAATAGGGAAGTAGGGAAACGAGACAGGGGAAAATAAGAGGCAGTAGAGTGTATATTAAGGAGCTCTGGTAGCGTAGTGGTTTACGAATCGGGCTGCGAACCTTAGGGTCAGCGGTTCGAAACTACCAGCCGC
>NW_006408548.1:25740914-25744846 GCF_000296735.1 Chrysochloris asiatica
CAACAACAACAACAAGAGTGTATATTAATGAACAAGTTCCCACTGTAGCCATCTGGGGCAGACTCCTGCTGCATTCTTCTGGGAGACTGAAGAATATACTCAAAGTTTCCTACTTGGCCAAGAATCTGAGGTATTTATCCAGCGATGTCCGTCAGTCATTGGTTGAATATTTTTCATAGAATGATAAAACCCTAGCAGTGCTCAGCCTTCCCGGCACTTTGTCAGATCGCCATTCCTCTGGGCAAAGAAAGTTTTACACAAAAGATTGCAAGTACTGTGCATTGGAATGGAGACTGCCAAGGGAATATTCAACAAAGATTGAATTGGGCCCCAATAGATTTGCTACAAAGAATAGGCATAGGACAACACAGGAATGTATAGGAGGACTTAGCTCAGTCTTGGGCCCTCAGGAAAATTTTCTGGATAAATATATCTTTTCAATAATAATGATATTGCATAGTATATGAATTTTTGAGAGAAAATTATAGTTAACAGATTAGGTTATTATTTCATGTATTTTTCACTAGCCATATAAAGTAGTTATTATGATAGATTAAAAACACCGAGATTGAGAAAGTTTACATAAACTGTATGTGCATACCTTGAACTCAAATGTAGGCTTTTTTTCGTTGTAATTCCAGCACTTTCTCTACAGTGATAGCTTAAAACTGACAAATACCTTTCGTGAGGATAAAATCAAACCTGTTGCACTTGAGTTGATTCCAACTCATAGTGACTTTGTAGGGCCCATAGGGTTTCCTAGACTATAATCTTTATGGGGGCAGACTGACAGGTCTTTCTCCTGTAGAGTGACTGGGGGGTTTGAATCACTGACCACTGAGCACTTAACCATTGTGGCAACAGGGCTTGTTTGTGGCAGATTTCTTGAGTCTTTACTTGTTCGTCTATATTTATGGGGAATGGTTTAAGGAAATAATTATGTATCACTAAATTTGACCATCAGTGCAAAAACTAATTACTAAATGTATGCAGTCAATTCATATTTTATATCATATGTACATTACCCCTCTTTTATAAATTCTTTGGATTGCTGAGAAATGATAAATATTTGAGAACTTTTTCACTTGATTTGTTTGATAAATTCATATTAAGTGAAAGACGCTGTAAACTAAAGATATACATTTTAAAGTTTTAAACGTATTACCAAAATTATGATGCAGGGGCTCTGGATTCAATCCTGCTTCTATAGTTCGCTAGCTGACAATTTTGGTTAGATTGTTTTTTAACCAATCTGGGTCCCAGTAAAATGTTGTTGTGTTAAGTGACATTGAGTCAGCTTCCACTTATAGCGACCCTATATAGTGTGTTTAAGACTATAAATCTTTATAGAAGCAGAAAGCCTCATCTTTCTCCCAAAGAGTGATTCATAAGTTTAAACTCCTGACTTTGTGGTTAGCAGTCCAGTGTGTATCCTACAGTGCCACCAGTGCTTCACAAGTGAAATAGAGATAATGATCATTCCTAAGGATACGGATATTAACTTGTGTACTACATGTAAAGTGCACAACAAAGTGCCTGTTACATTTTAGCTAAAATTTATAACTAAAAGTACAGACTCTAGAGTCAGATGGTTATTGCTATTTATGTTACTTGGACAAATCACTCAATATTTCTTGGCTCAATTCTTTAATGTATAAGAATGGTATGTATTACATATAGTTGTTGTAAGAACTGAGCTAATATATACTCAGAATATAGATCAGTGCCTGACACAGAGTTTATAATACCTAAGTCCTCATATGGCACTGTAGGTTAATGTGCCAGACTGCAAAGTCATTTGAACTGCAAGATTGGTGGTTCAAGCTCACAAGCTTCTCCTCAGAAACCCTATACAGGGTTGCTATGGGTCAGAATAACTCAATGACACTTAACACCAACAACAAAGCATTTACTATTATTGTTATTATTCTACTTGCTTAGTATATAGCCTTAGATAGTGGGAAACCCAACGTACCTAATAAGAATCAAAATTTGCTAGTATAGATTCCTAGTGTGCTTTACAACAGTGAAACAAGGTCCAGTGGAGTTAGTCCTGAGAACTCAATTAAATAGATTTTTATGATGGGTTTAAGTATATATTTACAATTGACCTAGAATTTTGAAACTGCATATTCACACTTTCATATTTTTGCATCTTCTGGGTATAGGTAAAGTCTACTTTTATTGTTTATACAATCTGTTTGGAATAAGTGTTTTTACATGTTAGATGTAATCTCCTACAACATGTATAACCTTCCTGTTGAAGCATATGCTTTCTGCTATATTGTATGGTCACATTTTGACAATCACTTAGTCTTTATTTGTTCGATGGGTTCTGCTGTCGAATTGACTACTTTGGAGCTCTAAATGATAGAATTGGCAGAGTGTTTGAAGGAGCTCTCACTAGAGGGCTGACAAAATGGTTTGTCATTTGGTATTTAAAAAAAAATTATGTCTTGAATGCCTAGAAGTAGATATCTTTCCTCTCATCTCTTAGTCACAGGTTGTATATACAATAGCTAAATCTGCTTTCATTTTGTCTTCCCATAAATATTTAGTTCATTATTCTATTACTGGATTAATACATGTGCCACAAAGAAAAATATATACAAAGCACAGCAAAGCAAAATAGAGCCAGGCCAGGGCAGGGCAGCACAGAACAATACAGGCAAAGGCAAAAATTAAGACTGCAATATGTTAAAAACCCCAATCAAACCAAATATCTTTGGACTATTGTTCTTTCTTTTAAAAGTTTTTTGTGTGTGAAAGTTTACAGGGCAGATCATCAGTTTTATATTCAACAAATCATATACTTTGTTTCATTACAATGATTATAATGCCCTCCGCGTACTATCAGTTAACAGTATTTCTCTCTATTCATTTTAGCTCTTTTTTTTTTTTTTTTTAACACGCAAGCATATATAATAATTTACATCACCTGCAAGTCTGCCTCCTGGCCACCAGCCCCTTTTCCCTCTCTTCCCATGAATCTAGAGTCCTCAGCTGCTTCCTCTCTCCATGTCCCCATCTTTGCCTTCATCTCTGGTATCGATGCTCCTCTGAATAAGGTCCCTCTTTCTGCTTGTGCTTTTCTCCCTTAATAGTCCTAGGGTCCTCTGTTTCTGGACTGTAAGGTTAACATACTCCCCCATTTTTGTTATAAAACTTCTACCTTTACAATTGTGACAGTCTCATTCAGTCATGATAACAGTTATTCACTCTTGAATCATAAGAATCTTATCCCCATCTCTTTCTCTTTTTTTATTGCAAATAGTATCTCATTTAATCATTTTTGCTTACAACTGAAACTCTGGGAATTCAAAATTAACATCCTTGCCTGTGAACTTCTTATACACATGAGAAAACATTTCAACCTTGTGTTCTACGTTGTTCTGCTGTGCTTTGTTCAAGTGAACCTTTATAAAATGGCTGTCAACCAACTTTACACAGATTCTCTTGCCGACAGTTTCACTTGGAAAGACCAACTCTTCAAAGATTGCATCATGCACAGCAGTCAGAGTGCGGCTCCTGTGACACTTTTGCTTATTTTTTGTACATCTTTTTTTGAGATGGTTTAGGCAGAATTTTCCTCTGAGCAATAAAACCCATGTTCTTTCCACTGAACTTTTTCTCCAGTTCACATACTAGTCAGACTTGGATTTTCTGGACAGACTTCAGTTGAGGAACAGGAACAAAGATTATAATGGCTTCCCAACTACCACCAATTTCAATTTCCTTAGCTGCAGTTGTGTGTAGCTCTCTTAACTGTTTGAGTTCATCTCTAGCCCAAGAAGAGCCTGAGAAATACCAGACTCAAATTCATTTGGCTTTTCGCCATTGAGCTTCACAGTTTTCGCGACTGAACATGTTCATGACCTTTTTCTTGCCAAGCACCAGTTTAGGAAGAACTCCATAATCTCTGTTTACCAGAC
>NW_006408548.1:25746305-25749196 GCF_000296735.1 Chrysochloris asiatica
TGAAAGTGCCATGGGCTGCCAAAAGAACCAACAGATCTTGTTGGAAGAAGTGTTGCCAGAGTGCTCCTTGGAGGCCAGGATGGCCAAACTTCTTCTCTCATACTTCAGACATATTATTAGGAGGGACCAGTCACTGGAGAAGGACATCATGTTTAGTAAGGTAGGTGGAGGGTCAGGGAAAAAAAGGAAGACCCCCAGCGAGATGGATTGGCAAAGTGGCAGCATCAATGGGCTCAAGCGTGGCAATAATTGTGAGGTTGGCCCAGGATCGGACAGTGTTTCATTTTGTTGTGCATAGGGTCGCTATGAGTAGGTACTGAATTGATGGTAGAAATCAACAATATATGTTTCCCATCCCTAACTACCCTCCAACTACATTCTTAACAAAGTTAAAATCTTCCTTTATGACTCATTGCTTTAAAAAACTCAACCAAAAACCCAACCAACCAACTGATAAGCAAACAGAAAAAATAAGCTCCTTTCTATTGCCTCTCAGCTCACTCCTTGTTGCTGCTGTTAAGTGCCATCAAGTCAGTTCCAACTTATAGCAACCCTGTGTAGGGTTTTTGAGGAGTGATTGGTGGTTCAAACCAACCTCGTGGTCCAGTGCTTATTCTACAGTGCCTCACCAGGACTCCAATTCAGACCTTAAGAGTAATAAATCCATGTAAGAGAAACTGGTATTAGATTCTGTTGTTGAGTCAACTCCAACTCATGGTAACCTAGTGCCCAATGGATTGAATTATTGTGATTCATAAAGGTTTCATTAGCTCATGTTTTGGAAATAAATCTTCAGGTTTTCCTTCCAATATAAATAATTAACCCACTGCCACTGAGTCAATTCCAACTCTTAGTTACCTTCCAGGAGATAATGGACCTACCTCATAGGATTCCCAAAGCTGTAAACCTTTACAGAAGTAGACTGCCTCATCTTTCTCCCATGCAGCAGCTGGTGAGTTCAAATTGTCAACCTTTCAGTCAGCAGCCCAATTCTTAACCCACTGTGCCATCCAAACTCCTTAATGTTCGTTACTCAAAACCAAACCAAACTCACTGCCATTGTGTAGATTCCAACTCATAGGGACTCTGTATAGGGTTTCTGAGTCTATAAATCTTTAAGGAAGCAAAATGTCACATCTTTCTCCAGAGAAGCAATTGGTGGATTTGAGCTGTTGATCTTGTGGTTAGCAGTCTAGTACTTATCTACAGAGCCATGTCAAATCTGTAAAAGAACAGGTTTGGAGACAAATTCCAAAAAGCCACTGCCATCAAGTTGATTCTGACTGACAGTGACCCTACAGAGGATTTCTGAGAGTAAAAATCTTTATGGGAGCAGAGAGCCTTGCCTTTCTCCTGAGGAGAACTGCTGGATTCGAACCATTGAAATTGTGGTTAGCAGCCGAGTGTCTAATCCACAGTGCTACCAGGTACCCTTTGGGAACACATTGTTGTTGTTGTTGTTAAGTGCCATTGAGTTAGTTCTGACTCATAGTGACCCAGTATAGGGTTTCTTAGGAGCAGCTGGTGGGTTTGAACCACTGACCGACCTAGAGGTTAGCAGTTCAGTGCTGACCCTCCATAGTGGCATCAGGATTCCTGTGAACACATTACTCATGTTTGATTGAATAAAGGACTCCTGGTGTCTGCTGTAGGATCAGCACTGGCTGTAAACCACAAGGTTGGTAGTTCAAATTCACTAGCTGCTCCTCGGAAACCCTATACAGTGTTGCTATAAGTTGGAGCTGATTCGATGACATTTAACAACAATTGAATAAATGAAAAATTGAACATCTGATATTGGTTGACCCATTGGAGGTTGAATATAGAACAAGTGTCACCTTTTGGTGGTTTTCTGGAAGATTCTTAATTCTAGGTGCATGACCATAGTGTAAAAGATTTCATAATTTGTGGTAATATAATGAATACTTATCATATTTTCTTTTTCATTTACTTTCTTTTTTTAAAAGTCATTTTTATTTATCTTTATTATTGTCTATTCTTGTTTTATTTTCATCTTCCCTCTCTATGGTCTTTCTAAGTTTCTTTTAAATTTCTACCTTTTATTTTCTTTCTTATTTTCCTTTTCTATAGCTCTATTTTCATACCCCCTTTTCTCTTTTTAGTTGTTATATTATTTTTTTCTGGTTAATGCCTGTTTTCATTTATTTTCCCTCCTTTATTGTTTTCTCTTTTCACCATCAGATGCTTGTTTGTTTATTCAGTTTTATTTTCATGTGTGTGTCTGGGTGTGTGTGTGTGCAGTGGAGGCTCTCCTCTTTTCCTCCTGACAGGAGACAGCAAATGCACCCATACAGCACAGCCACAGCCATACCCTCTCCAGTTCCATCAACTGGGCAAGAGCCAATACCACCTGATCAAGGATATACAGCTATATCAAGAGCCAATACCACCTATATCACCTGATCAAGGATATACAGCAGTCAACACCAGCCAAACCCACCGTAAACTGAAGTTCATGAATGACAAATGCAGAATGGTGTACACAATTTCATTCTCTAACTACACCCACAGAAGACAGCTTGTAAGAGCTTAAGAACACATCAACATACATTCATCATTTAAATACAAACAAGTACAACAATGCTACAATGCCCTGGAGGCACAGAAAATTTTAGCTAACATGAAGAAACAAGAGATAATGGCTCAAACAAATGACCAAAATTCAGAGCCAGAAAATATTTTTAAAGAAGAAAAGGTAATGTAATTAACTGAAAAATAATTTTAAAGAATTATATTTATGTACCTTCAAAGGATTGACAGAAAGATCTAGGAAAACAAGGGGAACACAGATAAAACTTTATAAGAATTCAGGAAAACACCACAAGAACAAACAGACAAAATAAATTCAAATTTTGAAATAATACAAAGTT
>NW_006408548.1:25750146-25799531 GCF_000296735.1 Chrysochloris asiatica
GGCACTTAACAACAACAACAACCCAGAACTCAATCAGACACAGAAGTATTTAAAGTAAAACAAACCAATAAGACAACAAATAGGGCACCACGGATATCAATTTATAATGAGTCAAGTATAAAGCACAAAGAGGAAATAATGTATATACATAACTATAGAGCAAGCAAAATAGATTTCAAGATAAAAACAAGACTGCTTTAAATGGTGAACAATTTAATAAATTACAGGGTAACCTCATGGAAAATGAATACACCTTCATACCAAAATAAAAAAGAGGAAAATCAGAAAGATTTACTAAACATCATTACAACAGAAATGAAAATGAAGAGAAAACCCAGAAACAAAATGAATTTAGCATAGAAAATTATGTGGAACAAAGAAACCAGCTGCACCACACACACAGACACAAACAGCAAAATGATTGCATTGTGTTCATACCTATCTATAATAACACTGGATGTAAGTGGATTGTATGTACCAGATAAGTATAAAAAATTAATAAGAAAACAGAATGGATATGAAAACAGGATCCTTCAATATGATGTCTACAAGAAAGAAATAAAAAGATGGTTATAGTCTAAATGGCTATTAACAGAAGAATGGTTAAACGAATTTTGGTGCATATATACAATGGAATACTCTGCAACATTGAAAAATAATGATGAATCTGTAAAGCACCTTACAACATCAATGAACCTGGAGGACATTATGCTTAGTAAAATGTTGTAGGAGACCACTGTTCTAAAAGGTTAAAAAGATTTTTTTGATAAAAGAAACATTCTGTGATGGTTACCGAAAACCAGGTCATGGGTGGCCAGATCTGCCTTGGAAGAGACTCCTAGATCAGTTTCTTTCTTGTTTGACTTCTTTTTTCTGTCTCCTCTTGCGCCGGGTGAAAATCCTTCCCCTGAGTAGTGCAGCACAGTGTTAATTGTTCCGTAAAAGGCAAAGAGAGCGAGTCGTTGGACCCTCCCTGGGGGTGTGCACTTGCACAAAACTTCTCTCTGTTCACCCACACAACAGATGTGTAGACCAGGCAGAGAAGACTTGACAAGGGAGAGAAAGAAAGACACTTGCACCTCTATTTCTGCAGATTGCTGGGTGGTTTCTGCACTTGTTACTAACTCTGCCCACACCCTTTTACAAAGGATGCAGCATCATCGGCTGGCCATGCTGAATCAGAAATCACCTTCTTTCTTACTCCTATTCCAAATCCTCCTCTGGCTATGCACTTGAAAAACAAAGATATCACTTTATTTGAAGTTCAGAGTTCCAGAACAGTCCTTCCAATCTGTTTTTCCCAGTTTTCTGTGTTTTCACAGATGCTGGTCTGCGATCAAGCCCCGCCTCTGTCTCATTCTCACCTTTTTCTTTTGAAAAATGTGGCAACTAAGTGAGCTCTGGTAGCGTAGTGGTTACGAATCAGGCTGTGAACCGAAAGCTCAGCAGTTCGAACTTTCTCCTGCTCCGCGGGAGAAAGATGAGGCTTTCTGCTCCCGTAAAGATGTACAGCCTCGGAAATCCTGTACAGGGTCGCTCTGGGTCGGAACCGACTCGAAGACACTTAACAACAACAACATACAAGGGCACAAAGTGACTTGCTCAAGGTCACTGGATAAATGTTTGCTTGATACCACCATTACCGTCAGATCTAATTCACAGAGACAAAAAGGTTTATTTTATTTTCCTTTATCCTGAATTTAAAAAATAATGGTGTTGATGGTTCCAGAGCAATGGCTAAGAATCAAGATCTATTATTTACCCTGATTGTCTTAGTGATTTATTCACTGTCATCAAGTTGATTCCAACTCCTAGGGACTCTATAGGACTGAGTGGAACTGCTCATTAAGGTTTCCCAGGTTAGAAATCTTTAGGTGAGCAGACAGCTTCATCTTTTTTCTATAGAATATTTGGTGGTTTTGAACCAATTATTTTGTGGTTAGCAGCTTATTGCTTAACCCACTGTGCCACAGGACTCTTTCCTGGTTACCTAGTATTGCTATAACAGAAATACCACAAGTAGGTGGTTTTAACAAAGATTTATTCTCTCACAATTTGGAAGGCTAGAAGGCTGAATTCAGAGTGCTGACTCTAGGGAAAGGATTCCTCTCTCTGGTTCTTCTTGTTCTAGGAGGTTCCAGCGCTCTGTTTCTAGATCCTTTTTCTTGGTGGTAGTGGTGGTGGTGGTTATGTGCCGTGGAGTCGGTTCCGACTCTGAGGTTGTAAATGTTTACGGAAGCAGAACGCCTCATCTTTCTCCCTCAGAACAGCTGACGGTTTCGAACTGCTGACCTTGGTGGTAGTAGGTCCCTCTAATCCATGTTCACATATTTAATCCCTTTTATATATCAAAAGAAATTGACTCAAGATACAACCTAATCCTGTAGATGGTAGTCTGCCTCATCAGCAAGCATCACTATTGCCAGTCCTTCCTCATTAACATCGTAGAAATTAGGATTTTTAACACAGAATAATTACATTAGATCAAGAATGTAGAATAATTACATAATACTGAGAATTATGGCATAGCCAAGTTGACACAGTTTTTGGAGACACAGTTCAACCCATAACATTGATCTATAGCTTGGTTAGTGTCTTAGAAATATGTTTAGCAATAGAAACTCAAACAGAATATCAGCAAATTCTTACTTTGCTTGGATTTGACCAGAAGCTCATTCAATACTATTGCTTTTTCTTCAAATATCATAGAACATTTTCACCAAATGGTCAGTACCTGCAGTTGTAAAGATAACCAGCAAAAGATACTCTTGTAAAAAATAAACTTTTAAAACTAGATATGAATCAGTAATAATATTGAACAATATTATTAGATTTATTACTAGATCATTTCCCGCTGGTTTTACTCAGATCAAATATAATACAGAAAAAATGTAGTAGTTCTAGAAGGAACAATTTTTCCTTGAGGGATATTAAAAAGCATTTTGAAAATGTGTCTGGGCAATTTTCTAAGGCAGTGAAAGGAGACTTATAAGTAGTGTTATAACTTGGATATGTTTTTCAAGTCCTGAAATATACACTGAATAAGTCCATTTTGGGACCTTCTCAAGGGTAATGTGGAAGGCCATAGAATCATGAAGATCTACTTGTTTGGCTCATTGATTCTTTCTAAAGGGGGGTCCAGGTGTAGAGCAGTACTTCTACCATTTCATGTCTTTGCACAAAGACATTATGTGGTAACCATCCATTTTAGGTACAGGATTTTGGTGTGGACATCTCAACGTTGGTTTTGGAATTTTTCTTATATCCATTTTTTTTTCATCCTGTTTATCTAATTTAGGCCTGGCACCCATCTAATTGGGTAATAGTTTAGTTCCTCTCCTGTTCAGGACAATCTCCCATCTGGCATCAGAGGGATATTATTTAGCCTACTTATGTGACTCTTCTTTACTCAAACACATCATTGTCTAATCACTCTAACACAGATAGTTGGGATTGCTTATTTTACAGAGCCACCATGCTCCCAACTGTAGTCTTAGTAACCCACAATTTCTTATTTGCATTATGCCCATTTAACAAGTGTGGGGCCAGGCACTGTTTCAGGGGTTGATTCATTGTGTCTCTAATAATGAATACAAGACATTCCTACTCTCAGATTCCTTTCAATTCTGTGGTAAAAAAATAAATATGTGCAATAAACTCTAAAAAGATGTAATGAGTTGTGTTCTAACGTATGAAATAAGGGTATGGAGCACTGCATAAAATTTTTGGTCAGCAAAATTTTAGGTTGGGTGAAAAAAGTGTGTAAACTGGACATTTCCCTCCATTGAGAACAAATCTATAGGTTTGGTCTTCCTAGGACAGAAAGCACAAGTAAGTCAATGAGTACTCTTCATATTATACATAAAGTTGTAATTTTATCACTAAAAGTTATTCTTTTTTCTTTTAGTTTGAGAGTTATACCTAGAATTCTCCTAATTTTGGTGCAGAAATAACTCTATTGGTAGCTTTCATCGTTGGCTTGAATAGTGTTATTTTAAAATCTATAAGTCTGAGTGTGTAATCTGATTGAGGCATATATGCATCCTTGAGATCTAAGCAGAAGTAGAGGATGGAACTTGAGTAGTGATTCTGTTGATTCAATTGCCTTATTAAATGAGTTGTTTTGTACTTATAACAAAACATTAGAAAATTTCCTTGTATACTAATAAGATAATATTCTTTGTCTTTAGAAATGTTTTTAATTTGAAGGGGAGCAGGGGCCATGGAGCATATTTAGAAACATGAAAAAATTTATTGGCTGAACATTACTATAATGAAGAATGGAAATGTTGTAAATAAACACACATGCACACACACACACACAAAACTTCTTTGACAATCATTCTGCATTTCCCATAAACCAAAAATTAAACCAGTTACTTTCAAGCCAATTCAGACTCATGGCAACCCCTGTGTGTCAGAGTAAAACTGGTATCAATAGTTTTTTTCAATGACTCATTTATTGGAAGTAGATTGCTAGATCTGTTTTTTCAAGAAGCCTCTGTATAGAAATTCTTTCAGCGAATAGCTAAGTACTAAAGTATTTGTACTGCACACATTCATTTTTTTTCCCCATAATTCCTATAAACTTTTGTTTATATAGACAAAGTGACATTTACATAATTTTAAACTAAAGCACAAAATGAAATTTTATCTCTGTTCAAAAAATAGTTAGAGATATCTCATATCATGTAGATCAAACTTATGAATTTGTAAAATATAATCTAGCCATATCCATAAACCATACAAATGAACAGATTGGTATACAAAGGTATGCTCAATTTGATATTTATCAAGCAAGCATAGCCTCTAAATAAATGTATATATATATCTCCTCATAGAAGAAACAGTAGCTTATCTTGTATTTACCAGATGTTGATTGCTGCTTGTCAAGCTTATGTTTGAAATTCACATCAATCAGAGATGAAAATGGAAGATGATAAATATATTTTACTCTTTTGTTGTTTTCTGAAGATGTCACTCACTAAACAAGTGGAAAAAGGCATTGTGGCTAGCTAAACCTGTGGTGTAAAACCCAAACTCTTGGAGAAGCTATTTGTCTGAGATAAATGGGGATCGTTAATATGTTGGCTGTTGTGTGATCAGCACAAATACCTTGGAGTTCAAAAGATCAGGGTTCAAATTGTGCCTACTGACCTTAGACAATTTAGGTAAATCCTATGAAGCTAAGGTTTTGCATTGTGAAAATGAATACTTTTTAGTATTAACTGTTATAAAATTTGGAAAGTTGGTATTTGAATGTTGTTGTTGTTAAGTGCCATCAAGTCATATTAACCCTGACCCATATTAACCCTGAACAGGGTTTCCGAGGAGCAGCTGGTGAGCTTGAACCACCGACCTTGCTGTTCAAATGGCTTTGTAGTCTGGCGCATTGATGCACAGCACCATACCAGGACTCAATGAATAGCTAGTTTTAAATATACTATCTCTCCATCTTCAGTGCTACAGTGTGCCACCTGATACTTTTCTATCTGGGCTATTACAATGCAGCCTTAACAGATCTTCTTGATCCTATTCTCACTGGCCTCTACATAGACAGTGGAATGATGTGAATTAGCTATGTCACTTGCTGCTTCCAATTTTTCCATACCTCCATCATCCTCAAGAACAACCCCAGTTCTTAGCAGGACTTTAAACATCACCAGCTGGCCTTCATCTATCTATTCAGATTTATTTCCCACTCCTCTTTGCTTATTATATTTTTGATCCATCAATTCAAGCTAAATTTAATTTTCCTGAACATAGCATAGAGTTTACAACCTGTGTGATTTATACATTTTGTGGCTCCTCCAACTCTTCACATGATAAATACATACTCATCCTAAAAAGTACATTTCAGGCTTTAATTTGTTTGGGAAGCCTTGCTGACCTTCCTAAATAAATTAATATTCTCTATGTTACTTGAAATGTTTATATTGTTAAAGTTATTACTTTGAATTGTGATTATGTTTGTCCTTTATACTTTTCGGCTATTAGCTAACTTTAAATGTAGCCTTTATAGAAACTCTAAGTGTCATGTGACCATGGTGTTTGACAGTAAGTGTAGAACTCATCTAAACATACCATTAATATCACATGTAAGTATATTTCAGTTGGAAGAGAATTCAAAATGGTTGTAACAGGGAACCGCCATTAATTCAAGCTGGATTCAGAAGAGGATATGGAATGAGGGATGTCAATGCTGACATCAGATGAATCTTGGCTGAAAGCAGAGAATACCAGAAGGATGTTTACTTATGCTTTATTGACTATGCCAAGGCTTTTGACTGTGTGGATCATGACAAAGTATAGGTAATAATGAGAAGAATGGGTATTCTACAACACTTGATTATTCTCATGAGGAAGCTGTATTTAGACCAAGAGACCTCACACAGAACAAGAGGATATTTCATGGTTTAAAGTCAGGAAAGGTGTGTGCCAGGTTGTGCCTTTTCACCATAATTATACAACATGCATGCTGAGCAAGTAATCTGAGTAATTGGATTATATGAAGATCCTGTGTATGGCATCAGGATTGGAGGAAGGCTCATTAACAACCTGCCATATGGAAATGGTACAACCTTGTTTGCTGAAAGTGAAGAGGACTTAGAATACTTACTGATGAAGATCAAAAATCACAGCCTTCACTATGGATTGCACCTCAATGTAAAGATAACAAAAATCCTTTCAACCAGACCAATAAACATTATCGTGATAAACAGAAAAGTTTGAAGTTGTCACTGATTTCATTTTTATTGGATCCATAACCAACACTCATGGAAGCAGCAGTATATTGCATTAGGCAAATCTGCTGCAAAAGACCTCTTTAAATTGTTAAAAAGTAAAGAAAAGAGATCAGTTCAAGGACTGATCCAACCCATGGCATTTTCAATTTCCTCATATGAGTGTGAAAGTTAGACAATAAATAAGGAAGACCATAAAAGAATTGATGCATTCTATTATCCAATTATGTATTGGAGAAAAATATTTTAAGTAGCAGGGACTGCCAAAAGAACAAGCAAATCTGTCTTGGAAGAAGTACAGCCAGAATGCTCCATAGAAGTGAGAATAAGGGGGCTTCTCTCAAACTTTCGCTATAATATCAGGAGGGATCTGTCCCTGGAGAAATATACCATGCTTGGTAAAGTGGAGGTTCAGTGGAAAAAAAGACCCCTAACAAAATGAAAAGACACAGTGGAAGCCACAATTGGCTCAAACATAACAATTATGATGTCATAGAGCAGGGCACTATTTCGTTCTATTGTGCACAGGATCATGGTGTATTGGCACTGGCTTGATGGTACCTAACAACAAAAGCAAGTGTTTTCTTAGAAGAACTAATAATAAGATGTTATAAAAATAATAACATTTTTATTCAGCAGTATTCTAGTGGGGATGGGGTGAACTGTCTAGTTGGAGGGGGTTAGCTCCCAATAGTTGTTGCATCCAGAGCCAGGAAACGGCAATACCTGTCCTCCAAAGCTGCCTGCAGCCAGATGGCTATGTATCTGGAGCAGAGCCTTTGTAAAAAAGTAAGAGTATAACGAGGTTCAGGGAGAAGACAGAAAACTGGGTAGTAATGCATATGATTGCGTGCCATTATTCCTCAGGCTTTGAAAACCCAAACTAAACTGTAATCATTTGATTAGATTTTTGGTACAACAGCTGAAGAGCCATCTGCTCTACAACATCCCCCAGAAACAAACCTGTTGATGTCAAGCAGATTCTCATTCAGAGAAAACTTATAAAAAGGGACCTAACTGAGATGCTACTCATAGATAAAGGAGTTGAGACAGAGGAGATGCTGAAGAAATAAAGTTCAAAGTCATAAGAACTTTGAAGAAAATGTTCCAAAGTACATAGGACAGGCATGGAATTTAGTAACTATCAAAGTATATATTTTTCTTCCCAGCTGTTCTTTCAAAGGGAAAGGAAAGAAAAAATATATATACAAATTTCATGTAGAACCATCTTAATATAGACCTAATTTACATACCTATGCTTTTCATAATTTAATTTCTGTTTTAAAATGCAAAAACATTATCTATAGGACTACAAATAAAACATCATTAACAATGAAAATCGACTATTTCCTATTAAAAATCTAACAAATTCCTTCAAGTAAAAACCAAGGGACTTCATTTACTTCATTACTATTGGAATGTTTGTTGGCAGACGGCTCTTGTGCCCTACATTATACCACATTTTATTCCAGTTGTTCTTGGAGCAACCAGCTCTGTACATGTGTAACCTCCCCTCCATTGCACCATGCATCTACAGCTTTCTGTCTCAGGGCTTTCTTATCCTATTGTCTGGGAAGCTTTCAAGAATTCAACCAGCACTTATATATGGATGATCTGAAAGTGCAAGGGAGTTAGTACATCTAGCAGCAACTCTCGACCAACAGGGCATGTTCCTAAAATGTTTCATTCTGAGGTAAATTCTACACAGCTTCTCAGAAGGTTCTGACATGATTGAGGCCCAAAGGCCCACAGCAGTGACCAATCAATGCAATACGGCATACATGTTTCTGTTGGCTTATTCTCCTTTTCTGTTGCACTCTTTCTAGCACTGGAATCCTACTACCTAGAATCAAGTACTAAACTGAGATGAGTTTGTACTGAACACATTTTAAGGACAATCTGTGTTTCAGATTCTCTCAAATTTACACACATATGTGAGAGCCTTTGTTGCCAACACTACTATAGGCTCATCTGTTAGGATGACATACATGGTATGCACCGAGGTGGGAACCCCATCCGGATCTAATCTGATCCATGAACTTGGCTTCTTTAACCTCTATTGGACTCAGAGCAAGCTCGGTTGCTAAAAGTGGCCAGGAAGAGCAGAGAATGTGGCTCTCTGTGAGGAAATTTTAGCAAATGGGAGCCCAGAGATGGGGGAGGGTAGTCATCAAGTTAATTTCTCTGCCTCCTTCCTTCTGATGCAGTTTTATATACAGTGTGCTTGGAGATGTCCAGCACAACTGAGTGATTAGTGGTATCTCTTTGTGGCTTGTGAAGCAATAGACAACTTGATAATATATCTAGTGATTTTAACTTCCCATATTTCTCTCTCTCTTTTACTGTTCTTGGATTATATTTCTTAATAAAGCATCAGTACTTAAGTCTTGTCTCAAACTTCTTTTCTCAGGGACCTGAGCTAAGACAAAGATGACTGAGGGTTTTGTCAGGCAGTTGATGATTCAGAATAATGGTAGGCAAATAGAAACCTCCTTTGGGAAAGGTTATACAACAAACAGCAGGAGGACCTTGATAAGTTTAGAAAAGATTAGCTTCCCTTCCAACAGCTCAATACAGGAAGAACTAGTTTCATTGATATGGGATTACTGATAAAACTGTCTAGAGATGTACTAACCTCAAATCTGGATTGAGAAGGAAGCCACCTATGATGGTTAAGGTTATGTGTCAACTTGGCTGGGCCATGATTCCCAGTGGTTTGGCAGATATTATACGATTATTATCCATTTAGTCATCTGATGTGAGCAGACAGTTAAAAGGGGAGTTTCCTTGAGGGTGTGATCTGCACTCAATATATATGGAAGCTCTGGCAAAGATCCCTCTCTTGATCCTGTGTTCACTTCTGCATTGGCCTTGTCATCTTTGACCTCTGATTCTTGGGATGTGAACCAACAGCCTTCTGCTTGACTTGCAGATTTTGGGTTTGTCAAACCCTGCTACCACATGAGTGAGGAAAAGCCTGCTTTTTGACCCACAGTTTTGGGACTTGTCAGCCTCCACAATTGCATGATCCATTTCTTTGAAATAAATCTCTGTGCTGGACTGCGATGTCAGTTTAAGCTGCAAGGTTGGCAATTCATATCCCAGAGCTGTTCCTTGGAAACTCTATATAGGTTCTCTATGAGTCAGAACTGAATTTGACATTACTTAACAACAACCACAGCAAACTAATATGGAGAGTGCACTGGCTCACTAGGATAAACACTGGGCTGTAAATCACAAGGTTGTCAGTTCAAACCCATCAGCTGCTCTGTGGCAGAAAGATGAGTCTCTCTGCTCCCACAGAGATTACAGCTTTGGAAATCCTATACAGGGTCACTATGCATGGGAACCAACTCAGCGGCAGTTAATAACAACAACAATATATACATATACGTATACATACATACATATATATGTGCTTCACTGATTTTGCTCCTCTAGATAAACTAGCCTAAGATGCCACCCACTCACTGGTGGTTGCAAGGTGTCTCATCCCTTCCTTATACAAGACAAGATGAAAGTCTTTTTGTTGTGTTTGTTCATTTCAGCCTGTACCCTTTGTTACCAAGAAATGCAAAATACTTTGAAACCAAGAAAAACAATCATGTCCTGATTCTGAACAAAAGCATGTGCATTGTAGTACTAGGAAAATTCAGATATATGTAAAAAAGTCCTCAAGTTCCACAACTCATAAATGATTATGCAATTTCTTTCTTTTAAAAAATGGAAGTCTGTACACAGGTTCACAGGCATAATTTTCCTCCTTCTGGAAATTAAATTGTCCCCACTTCCCACCCATTGAAATTGTTCATATTTGTCTTGTGTTATAGTTTTGTTCATGGTTGAGTATTTTCCCAACTAGATTATGAACTTTTATCCTTTAGGGTTGCTGTGAGTCAGAATCAGCTTGATGGTTGTGGTTTGGGTATACCAGAGGACAGAGTTCATATCTGATTCATTTTTTAAAACCCATATTTCCTGCAGGTGTTACATTCATATACAAAAAATGAATAGTTCAACCTATACTTGCTTCTGGACTTCTGGTGTGGCATTGTGGATCAGCACTGGACTATGAACCACCAGATTGGCTGTTTAAACCCACAAGCTTCTCTTCGGAAACCCTATGCAGAGTCACTATAAATCAAAATTGACTCGATGGTACTTAACAACAACAAAACCAACCAAAACCCAAAAGGTCCTTAGGTAGCTCACAGTGTTTACACTCAGCTGTTAATCTAAAGGTTAGTGGTTTGAATCTACTCAGCAGTGCCTTGGAATATAAACCTGCAATCTACTTTCATCAAGATTTTAACCAAGAGAACTCTATTGTGCAGCTCTGCTCTGTAATGCATAAGCTTACCACCATGAGTCAGCATCAACTCAACAGCAACTAAAACAGCAATGACAACAAAACACACTTGTTGCTGCTGAGTTAAATCTGACTCGTTGTGACCCCAGTTTCTCCAGAGTAGAACTTCTCTTTATTTGCTTATTTTTGAGCTGTAGTCATTATGAAAGCAAACCAGCAAAAACTTTCTCCCATAGCATTTCCAGGTGAGTTTGAACCACCAACATTTAGATGAGAAGCATAAACTTCACTAAGTGTAACTTTGTTCCACAGAGGAATGTTTAATACCTTCACCACACCATTATTTCTTCCAAATGCTTTTCCCTTTAATGAAGTATTTCATATGCATATATAATGATATCTGTGAGAAAACTCAGTGGGCTACTTTGTTTTCCAAGTCTCATAGTTTTCTGCCTTTGACAAGGGGCGGGGGGTGTTCACACTTTTCTATCCCTCTCTATTACTGCAAAATATCTGAGTTTTCCTTCTCTGAAAGGTTTTTACCTTACATAGGTTCAGGATTTCCCATGTTTTACCTCATTTCTCAAGTTAGACTGGCATATATCCAGAGACAAAGACCCTTACTTATATTCACCCACCAAAGCACACAGTTGACTCTAGAGAGAGGAGTCCTGGTGGCACTGTGGGGTAGGTATTGGGCTGCTAACCTCAATGTCAATGGTTCAAACTCACAAGTTGCTCTGTAGAAGAAAGGTGAGGCTGTTTGCTTCTGTAAAGATTGACAATCTCAGAAACCTTATGTAAAGATGCTATGAGACGAAATTGAATCAATGGTAGTGGGTTTGGTTGGTTTGACTATAGAGCAGGTATGCAACACACTTCTGTTGACTATATATATTGATACAGCCTAGGTATGATGCTGTAGAATAGGGGCTGGACTATAAAGTCAGTTTGAACCACAAGGCTGGTGACTCAAACCAACCAGTCACTCCTTGGAAACCATATACAGGGTCACTATGAGTCAGAATCAACTTGATAGCACTTACCAACAACAATAACAAGAAGCCAGAAGTTACTGTGTATTGTTCTTCTTCCAAGTGGACCAGGAGTAAATCAACTCTAGCTTTGATTGGAATCTGGATCTGTTATGTCCTACAGCCATTAAAAGGTAGCTTGTTCATGCATGTCTGAAAATGTCTACAATTTGTTCTTGGCAATCAGTGACTCTCACTGGGGAAGATAATCAACTATGCTATGCTGTTGTTGTTGGTAGGTGCTGTGGAGTTTATTCTAACTCACAGTGACCCTGTATATGGTTTTTGAGGAGCAGTTGGTAAATTTTAACCACTGACCTTGCTGATTTTGAGTGTGATTCTCTTTCCGTTTCGTAAAACCAGAGGAAGTCAAACATGGCTCCCACAAGGCTTTTTGCAGGAAGCTTAGGAGGCAGCGAGTTGAGTTTATGTTAATGGAGAAGGAACAACTGGGAAAAGGAGGATGAGAATGGTTGTACAACCTGGAAAGTGTAATCAGTCTCACTGAGTTGAACATGTGGGAGAAATTGTTGAAGGGGTTTATATTTTACTGTGTAATTTTCAACAACAATTAAAAAAATAATGACAGACAAGAGAATACTACAGGGCAGTTCTATTCTTCACATGGGACCGCTATGAGTCAGAATGAACTCAACAGCACTCAACAACTTTCATTTTAGTAGTTTTAAAAGAGAACAGCGATAATCATGTAGTTCAAATGACTATGTTCAACCAAAAACAATGGCCATTATTTCTTTAATTCTAAACTCTCCATCTGATCCTTTCCTCTGCTCTCACATTTTGCTTGTGAGAGTTCCCAAACCTATACTCTACCATATTGTTTCTCCGTGATTTTGTAATCTGACTTTGTGCAATTCAGTGTTTGCTTTCATACTGCCTCTCAAACAATGAATGCTGTCCTCACCAGAAGGTTTTCTCTTTCAGTTTGTCTGCTGAATTTAAAAAACAATGACTCAAACTGCTTCATTTTATAAATTTAACTGTCTCTCCAAAAGAGATTTCACTTCATGTTAGCTGAAATTATTTTCTGTCTCTTCCATTAGCTTTGCCTCAGCAAAAGCTTCTTTTCTTGCCCTTCCTCCTTAAATGGACTCCCGGTATGACACTGTATGATCGGCACTGAACTGTGAAACACAAGGTTGGTAGTTCAAGCCTACCAGCTACTCCCCAGAAATCCTGTATAAGGTCACAAAGAGTCAGAACCAACTCAACGGCTCCTAACAATAACAGGTTCCGGTTACAGCATGCCCATCGCTTCTTGTGTGACCTTAGGCAAGTCACCTAGTCTTCTTAAACTTCAGTTATTTTCTTTCTGAGATGAGGATAATAAAGCTACTTATCTTATTAAATTGTAGTAAGTTTAAGCTAATCTACGTAGAAGATTTAGCAGAATGTCATGCTAAACTACCATTTAATAAATATTGTTATTGCGTGTCATCAAGTTGGTTCCTAGTCATAATGACCCTGTATAGGGTTTCTGAGGAGCAGCTGGTGGGTTAGAATTGCCAACCTGTGGTTCACAGTTCAGTGCTGATTCTAACTTTATTATTTCTCTTTCTATTTTTCCTTCTTTTTCTTCTGTTCTGCATTTGATCCCCTATATGTATTTTCCATAGCACAACCATCCCCAAGTCACTTTCACTGGGGATAATTAGGGTTCCATAAATCCTCCATGCCATTGCAGTTGTCATTGAGCCAGTTCTGACTCATGACAATCCTAAGTATGCAAAACAGAACTGCTCGTGATCTTTCAGAAGTAGATCTCCAGGCCTGTCTTCTAAGGAACTTATTGTTGTCAATTACTGACACATCAGTTATGACTCATAGTGACCCTGTATGGGGTTTCCAAGGAGTGACTGGTGAGCTTGAACCACTGACCCTGCAGTCAAACTAATGTAGTATTCCCGTGCATTAACCTGCAGCGCCATACCAGGACTAGGTGGGTTCTAATTAATAATCTTTTGATTAGCAGCTGAGTGATTAACTATTTATACCACCTAGACTTCAAATTTACCTAAGTGTGGCTAATACTAATCAATGCATTGTATATAGAAGATAGTGAAATAGAAATATGGATCAGGACAGATAGAAGATATAGCATTCTCTTCTGAGAAAATGCTATCAAGTGCCAAACATCACAGACTCATGGATAGTTTCATTATGGCGCACCCACAGGTCCTGAGCATAAAACTATTTGTCTTAAAACTGACATAGTAGCTTGATTAAATGATACTGTGTACATAGGTGTAAAAGTTAAATTTAATTAGTGATAATTATTATAATAGCAAGAATAATTCAATATACCCAAGCTCATTTTCTATGAGAAAAGATGAAAAATTGAGAACAAATCATATATGAAAAAAATGATTTTCTTTGGTCTACATGCATTTCCATTCAGTTAGTAATACTGAAGTAGACATGCTAATGAGTGCAGCATTATAAAGGCAAAGGGATGCATACTGACTTTGATGTGGGAAAATGCTCAATTTCATACTAATGAATACTGAATTCTTTCTTTTTTGACACTCTGAGAAAATCCTGTCTCTGTATTGCAATGAAACTCATTGATTCTGTCATAAAAGTCTTTGAACAGAAAAAGTAAAAATGTTTTGCCTTGTGGGGAAGACAATGAAGATAACTGTTGGGTTCTTAACCCCCTTGACTCATGTTCTCTTTAAAAGGAGCACATGGTAATTCCTGTTTCCCACTCTCTTAACAAATAATTAGCTGACCCTATTTTGTTTTTCTTTAATCTGCTTACCTTTGCAGAGCAATCAGTATGTTCTAATTGGACAGATCCTTTCACCTAAGGAATTTAATTAAGAAAAGAACAATGTTCATTGTCAGCAGTGCAGGAACAGGTAATGTATAATATAGCCTCTGTGTGACTAATTCTCTCTGGAAGTCCTCATGTAGGACTTGGGGCCCTTCTTGCTGTTGCACAAGTGCAGGTGTGGATAAATAAACTGATGTTCAAGTATTAGGCCTACGTGTGGCCCCAGATCTTTATGTTTCTCAGGAAAGAAGACACATGCTCAGGTAGGTATGTTCAAGGCAGTTAGAACAGGGAAGAGAGATTGACCACAGATCAATCACAGCAAACAGCAGATGTGTTTCACTCAATCAGAAAGCCCCAATAGGAAGGAAATTGGTAAAGGGACTTTCCAATGACCAATTGTTGTTAAGTGCCATTGAATCAGTTGGGACTGATATTGAACCTATCTAGGGTTTCCGAGGAGAGGCTGGTGAGTTTGAACCACTGACCTTGTGGTTAGAAGTTCAGTGATTATCCTACAGCACCACACCAGGACTCCAATGACCAATTATGGGCCCTAAATTATGGTAGGGAAACATAGGGAACAGGAACCAATTATCAGAAGACCACCCTACAGGAAAACAGCATAAAAATGGAAATCAAGAACTCACTCTGGACTCTCTTCACTCATGAAATAGTAGCCCGTTCTTACTCTAACGTGAATATTTACACTTAAATAAACCTTTATGCTTGCTTAAATTTCTGTCTAATTGATTTACTTGACCTACATGCCAAGTGTACATCCTACCAATTCATTAGAGGGATAATAGGACTGAACCAGGATGTCTCATCTGCATGTAAACATTTTTTGGTGCTGAAACCTGGGAACTCTTGCACACCACGTAAAATGTAAGTGCAAACAATATATTTGCTTCAAGTCAGTGTTGCTTTCCTGGGATCTCCTCTTTATCTTGGTCTTATATTACTGTGCTCTATACTATCTCAAGGAGTCCTGGCGTGGTGCTGTGGGTTAATGCGCCAGACTGCAAAGCCGTTTGAACTGCAAGGTCGGTGGTTCAAGTTCACCAGTTGCTCCTCAGAAACCCTATTAAAGGGTCGCTATGGGTTGGAACAGACTCAACGGCACTTAACAACAACAATAACATACTATCTCAAGGCACACAGACTCCATTTTTATGAGTCTCCAGGCAGATCCCAGATGGATGACATAAGAGGCATTTCCTCCTTCTGGTCAAACACTTTGGGTGTTCCCATGCAAGTGGGAGTATTTGGATGTTCCTCCACATTGGAGGAGTTACTGTGTGACCACAGTGATGTATAGGCATCTCAGAAATGTTTACTCTGCCAGAACCCATGGTAAAAATTGGACTCTGCTTGTAAGTACCATACAAGGTCTGGTCCACCAGAGCATTCTTGAGTCCTCCCAAATGGCTCCATTTGTTGGCTGGGAAGAACTGAGACATGTGAGAGGGAAAGAAGGACTAAGGAAGTGACTTCCCCTAGGAGTCTGTACCCATAATCACCACAACTGAAACACAATAGTAATAGGCTTTCTGCCTTGAAGAAACAAATCTGTGCCATTATTATTTCGGACCATGTAGCTGTTTGCTTGGCCATTGTAGCTTTACATTCCTGTCTCTTTCCCTGCTTCTGTTCTCAAGTGATTGGATCTTTTTGGACCACCACTTGTCTGTCAATTTGTTGTGCTGTGGAGGCTTGTATGTTGCTATGATTCTAGAAGCTATGCCATGGGTATTTTAAATACCAGAAGGCTCACCCATGGTAGACAGGTTTCAGATGAGCGTCCAGATGAAGACAAACTAGGAACAAGGAGAGATGAACTACTTCCAAATATTTCATCATTGAAAACCTTATAAATAGCAGTGAAACACTGTCATCTATAGTGCCAGAAAATGAGCCCTTCAGATTGGAAGGCACTCAAAATATGCTGCCTCCTCAAAGTACAGTTGACCATGATGACATGAATGGAATAAAGCCCTTAGAATTTTCATCTGTTGATGGAGCACAACTTTAAATGAAGAGAAACAGCTGTAAACCTCCATTAATAATCAGAACATTTAATGTATGAAGTAGTAATCTCGGAAAAGTGGAAATTGTCAAAAATGAAATGGAGCATGTAAACATTGATATCCTAGGCATTAGTAAGCTGAAATGGACTGGTATTGGCCATTTTGAATCTGACAATCACATGGTTTACTATACCAGGATTGACAAATTGAGGAGAAATGGTGTCACATTCAGCATCAGAAAGAACATATCAAGATCTGTCATGAGGTACAACATTGTTTGTGATAGGATAATACTCATGCACCTACAGGGAAGACCAGTTAATATTACTATTATTCAATTTTATGCACCAACCACTAGAGCCAATGAGGATGAAATTGGAGAATTCTACCAACTTCTGTCTAAAATTGATCGAACGTGTATCGATCATTCAATACATGTTTGATCAAGAGGTACTGATCATTACTGATGATTGGAAAGCAAAGGTTGGACACAAAGAGGAAGGATCAGTAGTTGGAAAATATGGCCTTGGTGATAGAAATGATTCTGGAGATAATAGCATGATAGAATTCTGCTAGACAAATTATTTTTTCATTTTAAATACCTTTTTTTAAACAACATAAAAGAAGAGTATATACATGGACCTCACCAGATGGAATACACAGAAATCAAATTGACTACATCTGTGGAAAGAGATGGTGGAAAAGCTCCATATCATCAGCCAAAACAAGGCCAGGGGCAGATAGTGGAACAGACCATCAGTTGTTCATATGCAAATTAAACTGAAGCTAAAGAAAATGAAAGCAAGTCTACAAAAGTCAAAATATGATCTTGAATATATCCCACCTGAATTTAGAGATCATCTGAAGAACAGATTTGATACATTAAACTCTAAAGTCTGAAGACCAGAAGAGTTGTGGGATGACATCAAGAACACCACACGGGAAGAAAGCAAAAGGCCATTAAGAAGACAAGAATGAAGGAAAAGACCAAAATGGATGTCAGAAGAGACTCTGAAACTTGCTCTCCAGTGTACAGATGCTAAAGCAAATGGAAGAAACGAGGAGGTACAAGAGCTGAAAAGAAAACCTCAAAGGCCATCTCAAGAAGACAAAGGCAAATATTATACACAATGTGCAAAGACCTGGAGTTAGAAAACCAAAAGAGAAGAACTCAGCATTTCTCAAGCTACAGGAACTGAAGAAAAAAATTAAAGCCTTGACTTGTGTTATTGAAGTATTCTCTGGGCAAATTATTGAATGATGCAGAAAGCATCAAAATAAGATGAAAGGACTACACAGTGTATTCTGTACCAAAAGGAAATAGTCACTGTACCAAAAGGAAATAGTCACTGTTCAACCATTGCAAAAGGTAGCATATGATCAAGAGCTAATGATCCTGAAGGAAGAAGTCCAAGGTGCATTGAAGGAATTGGCAAAGAACAAGGTGCCAGGAACAGATGGAATACAAATAGAAACCTTTCAAGAAAGTGTGGCAGCAATAGAGACACTCCCTCATCTATGCCAAGAAATTTGGAAGACAATTACCTGGCCACCTAATTGGAAGGGATCCATATTTGTGCCCATTCCAAAGAGAGGTGACCCAATGGAATGCGGAAATCATTAGACAATATCACTGATATCCCATGCAAGTAATGTTTTATTAAAGGTAATACAGAAATGACTGCAACCATACACTGAGAAAGAACTTCCAGAGGTTCAAGCAGGACTGGGAAGAGGATATGGAATGAAACATGTAATAGCTGATGTCAGATAGATGTTGACTGAAACCAGAAAATACCAGAAAGATGTTTACCTGTGCTTTATTGATGGTGCAAAGGCTTTCAATCATTGTGTGGATCATGACAAGCTATGGACAACATTGTAAGTATGAGTATTCCAGAACACTTAATTGTGCTCATGAGGAACCTGTACATAGAGACCAAGAGACAGTTGTTCAAACAGAATACGGGAACACTGAATGGTTTAAAATTAGGAAAGGTGTTCGACAGGGTTGTATTCTTTTATCGTACTTATTCAACCTGTATGCTGAGCAAATAATCCAGGTTATATGAAGATACAACCTTACTTGCTGAAAGTGAAGAGAACTTAAAACATTTACTGATGAAGATCAAAGAACACAGCCTTTGGTATGGATTGCATCTCAATGTAAAAGAAAATAAAAATCCTCACCACTGGACCAATAAACAACATTCTTATCAATGTAGAAAAGATTGAAGTTTTCAAAGACTTCATTTTTCTTGAATCAACCATCAACACTTATGAGAGTAGCAGTCAAGATATCAAATGATATATTGCATTAGGCAAATCTGCACAAGACCTCTTTAAAGTGTTCAAGAACAAAGATGTCAATTTGAGAGCTAAGATGCTCCTGACCCAAGCCATGCTGTTTTCTATAATCTCACATGCATGCGAAAGTTGGACAGTGAATAAGGAAGGTTGTAGAATTGATGCATTTGAATTATGGTGTTGGAGGAGACTTTTGAAAGTATCATGGACTGCCAAAAGCACAAATAGATCTGTGTTGGATGAAGTACAGCTAGAGTGTTCCTTGGATGCCAGGATGGCCGGACTTCATCTCTTATGCTTCACACATATTGTCCGGAGGGACCAGTCACTGGAGAAGGAAATCATGCTTGATAAAGTGGAGGGTCAGACAAAAAGAGGAAAACTCCCTAGTGAGATGGATTGGCAGAGTGGCAGAATCAATGGGCTCAAGGAAGCAACAATTGTGAGGTTGGCCCAGGATCAGGTGGTGTTTTGTTCTGTTGTGCATAGGGTCCTATGAGTCGGTACTGACTCGATGGTATCTAACAACAACAACAACAAATGCAAAAATGGACTAAATCCAATTGCCTGTGTCCTTTACTCTCACCCCTCCCTGCTAAGATCTTATTTCTACCTTGCCCTTCTAAGCCTGGGTACTGGAAGACTTCGTGAGATATCTCTGTTTTTGTTTTTGGATTGAGTAGAAATTTGGGATGAGACTCAGCAAAGACTGAACTTCCTCTAAGGTCTCTTTTCGCAAGTTATGTCCAAATCCTTACTAACAGAAATAGGTTCCATGAGGGAATCTTGGCTGACTGATCCTTTCTGGGTTCATTCCTATTTCTTTGGACGTAGGCAAAGTGGGAATTAGAAAGGTTGTCCCATAGCCTTTCCAGTGCCGAAGTCAGAGCATACACTCAGGAATAGACATCCCGATCACAGGCCACAGACTTTATGGACCAAAGAGAGACTAATGGTATCCTCCTTGGAGGTGCTGGGCCCTGAAACCACTGCTGCGAAATGATTAGGGAAAACTTGAGGCCTCGGCACACCCATCTGAAGGGGGATGCAGAGGACGCTCCTACTCTGCTTGAGCGTGGATATTTTTACCTGGTTAAGGGTCTCAAGACAAGGGACACTCAATCTAGGGATTCACTCTCTCTTCTTAGGTGCCACGGGACAGGTTCCATCCATTCCTGATAATTCCCCTTTCAGATGCTTACTGACAAATTATAAGGGCCTTAACTTTGACAACCTGTGGAAAAATAAGTTAATATTTTTCGATAATAGTTCTTGAATCTAATATCTGTTGGGAGACCAAGAACAATGGCCAGTGAACAGAAGCCTAAATTACAAAACCCTTTTACAATTAGACGTATTAGTTAGAAGGGAAGGAAAGCTGTCAGAAATCCTTTATGTTCAAGCCATCATGGCCATGAGATAGAACACAAAAAACGATGCAAGGGCTGTATAAAAATGAGATCCCTAATAAAGCCACTGGCAATGGAAGCTAAAATTGAAGAACACAAGAAGCCAAAATTGAGCTCCGGTACCCCTCCTTCAGAAGGAGCTCTGGTAGCGTTGTGGTTACGAATCGGGTTGCTAACCTCCAGGTCAGCAGTTCGAAACTACCAGCTGTTCCACAGCAGAAAGATGAGGCATTCTGCTCCTGTAAAGATTTACAGCCTCAGAAACCCTGTGCAGGGTCACTATGAGTCGGAACCGACTCCACAGTACTTAACAACAACAACAACACCTCCCTCAGACTACTCACCTGTCTCTAATCTTTTACTTTTAAAAGTGATCTCAGGAGCAACCTATCAGGGACCATGCACCATTCTCTATGGCACATGTTAAGCAGAGCAAGCAGCAGCTAGGGAGATTTTCAGAAAATCCTACTAAGTTTATTGAAGAATTTCAATAATTAACCTTAACTTTTGGACTTGCTTGGAAGGATGTTCTAGTAGTCCTGTGTAGATACTGTATTGTGGACAAGAAAATTTGCATCTAGGCTGCCATCTAAGCATACAGAGATGATTTAAATGTTTATCAGCAGACATTACTAGTTGGGATCGTGGCAATAGGCAGTGAAGATCCCTTTTGAGATTATCAACAGGGATAAGCAGGAATAGCTGTGAGGAACCACATACTACTCTGCCAGGATTCCAGGTGATTCTTATAGAGCTTATTAAAATGTAGATTCAGTATATTTGGGGTGGAAATGCAAATCCTCAACAGAGGGTCAAACCAGAAAGAACCTGTATTTTCTCACAACTCAGGAGGCAAAAAGTCCACATCAGATTTTCAGCTGTGTTGATTCCGTCCTTATTTGTAGCCCTGGGGGTGTAGTGATGACCAATTGGGCTGCTAACCTCATCGTCAGCAATTTGAAACTACCAGCAGTTCTGTAGGAGAAAGGTGAGGCTTTCTTCTCCTGTTAAGATGTACAGGCTTGGAAACACTATACAGGGTTGTTAGGAATTGGAACCCACTCCACGGGACATAACCAGCAACCACCACCATCCATTCATTGGTTCCTTGGTGATCTTCACATGGCATCTGTCTTCCTTGGTATGTGCCTGTGTTTATACTGATGTTTATATAATTCATAAGTGATTAGCTTTAGGATCTATGCTACACTGATATGACCTCTACTAGCTTAGCAATTATATTGCATCTGTTTGCATTATTGAAACTAATTTGCTTCACCAATTGTTCAAAGAAGGAAAATAGTCCTTTATTACATGACTATCCAACATGGTAGTACACTTACATTGTCTTTTGAAAAATCTTAGTATTGAATTATAATAGTATATGATCAGGACATCATTACATATTTTGGGGGAACATATGATGGAATCCTGGTGTGGCGCTGTGGGTTAATGTGCTAGACTGCAAAGCCATTTGAAATGCAAGGTCAGTGGTTCAAACTCACCAGCTGCTCCTCGGAAACCCTATACAGGGTCCCTGTGGGTTGGAACCGACTCAACGGCACTTAACAACAGCAACAACAATGATGGACATTGGAAGAAACAAAGATGATAAGTGTAAGGGTACTGAACGTTTACAAATTTGTGACCACACATATAAGGTGAGCTGAAAACAGCATTGGGGCTCAACCTAAGGGAGAAGAATTTCTAGTGGGGACAAAAATGTACAGCTTTTCTTTTTATTGCTCTGGATCCCCTTCATTGTAATAATGTTCTGAGAAAAGTCACATGCAAGAGGCATACTAAACAATAACCTGACTAGTTTCTTCTAGTTTAGAGAAGGAGTTAAAATGAATGGCTGAATGGAGCATACAAGCTGAGGAATTTTAGTAATAATGTAGACCTGCTGTTTTCTGCTGATACTGTTATAACCATTGTAAATAAACTAAATATTTGTGAACTTGCATTGCTTCTGCCATTCCCATTGGGGCCATCACTGGATGATTGGAAGCCTGAGAGCAGAGAAAGAGTGACCACTGATTGCATTGTTCATCCCTTGATGCCACTGAGGGTTGAATTTTCCCCAAGGGGTTACAACAGGATAAATAGGAGGAAATCACCACACTATGCATATCTTTTAAACACAGCTTTTCAACACCCTCAATTACAGTGTTTATGGTGTGGTGCTGTAGGATAAGCACTGAACTACTAACCACAGGGTCGGAGGTTCAAATCTACCAGTCATTCCTCAGAAACCCTAAACAGAGTACCTATGAGTCAGAACTGACTTGACAACACTTAGCACCAAAAAAAAAAATCTTCTACCCAGGATGTAAGTTCCTTGAGAATCATGACCATGACCTTGAGTTAATCTTGCTCAACTGCTTCAAGGCCTGACATTTAGTAGGCACTCAGGAGTTGGTACATTCATCAGTATGTTTCTATTTCTACAGTATTTACTACAAATTTTGCCATTTTGAAATACCTTGAGCAAAGTAAGCAGAGTACCAGAAAAATTGAAAAACAAACAAACAAAAAACAGTCAAAAACAATTACGTTTAATTCCATTATCCTTCTTAAAACTTTATTTTTAACCTCTTGAGACCTACTGCTAGAGGCCTTTATGATTTATACTTTGGGATTTTCTGTTTTTTTTACGGGAAGATTATTCTTATACTGCTGTTCACTGCCTAAGGGATCTCTGTCAGGTTTTTCTAAAGACAAGTGTAAGTGAGTTTCCACCCTGGATGGTGATGTACCAAGAAAACTGACATTTCTCTTTGAACATATTATTTGCCTGTGAGAGAGGGAGTGGAAATCATAACAGGTGCCTCACAAGTGACTTAGAAATAAGGGGAATAACATATCGACCTGGGAGAGTGAAATAATAACTTTGGATGGTAGCACAGTTGATACCTTCAGAAATATCTATAGTCAACTTAATGAGACTGAATGGATCCTCACCTACATGTCTTGATTGAAGTTATTTTCATAGTTGAGAAAGGAAGATGTTAAAGAGAAGGAGTTCGTCAGCTTTGTTAATGTAGGAAAGGGAAGTCAGGAACAGATCTGTTCATAAACAAACAATATCTAGGGGGAAAAAAAGAGCAAATATCTTGGAAACTAATGTGGCATATATGTTCTTATTGTGAAAATGGATATTTTGTCCAGTTAGTTTGTATCAGAAGAGGTGTGAGTCAGGGTTGCATCCTTTCACCATATTTACTCAATCTGTATACTGATATGATGCTCTAGGATAAATACTGGTCCTCAAGGTTGGCTTGAACTACAAGGTCAGTGGTTCAAACTCACCAGCCGTTCATTGGAACATCTATACAGAGTCACTATGAGTCAGAACTGACTGGATGGAACTTAACAATAGCAACAGGAACTGATCAAATAATCCTAGAAGCTGGACTATATGAAGAAGAATGTGATAAAATTGGAAGAATTATTGGAATTGGAAGAATTATTAACAGCTGAAACTAATAGAACATGAAGCAATGTCATTTTGAGTTATAAGGTCAGTGGTTCAAGCTCACCAGCTGCTCCTTAGAAACCCTATACAGGGTCGCTATGAGTTGGAACTGACACCATGGTTGAGGGATCAGTAAAAAAGAAAAAGATCACAATGAAAGAAATTGAATCAGTGTCTGCAACAATGCGCTCAAACACAGCAACGACTGTGAAACTGACACAGGAGCTGTCAGTGTTTAATTTTGTTGTACATAGAGGCACTACAAGTCAAAACTGACTTGATAGCACCAAACAACAATAACACTTTAATCTAGGACATTAATGAAAGCACGAATCACACAATTTCCCTGCTTTGGTTTCATGTTCACCAAGCAACATTCCATCTCTAACTTGTCTTCCCATGTTGTTGTTAAGTGCTATCAAGTCAGTTCTGACTCAGCAACCCTGTGTAGGGTTTCCGAGGAGCAACTGGTGGTTTTGAACTGCTGACCTTGCTTAAAAGTCCAGTGCTTATCCTACAGTGCCATGTCAAGACTCCATAGCCATTTCTATATTGGAAGAGAATGTGGCTACCACAATAGAGTGAATGTATCAAATTGAATAAAAATCACACATACATGTAATTATTGGTATCCTGTGTTTCCATCGCTCTCTTTGGTCAAATCAAGCTAGATTGTACTGGTGGTACCTCTGTTTTTTATTTACTTTCCTTCTCCTTCTGACCTCTATACCATGCAACAGGAAAGCATTTAATATGCTTATTCATAAAAATTGACTAAAACCATTCTTGTAAAAATGAATGCATTGGTCATGTACACACAGAAAATTTTAAGAAAGAAACTTTTATCAGTGGTGATGTTTAGGGAGTGAGAGGTGTTTGAAAGATGAGGGTGATTTCCACCTTCTGTTTTTTGTTTTTTTTTTAATTGTCTTTCCCTAGCATATACTATTCTTTTTTTAAAATGGAAGAAACTTTTCTTGTGATTTGGTGGAAATGTAAAAAACATATTAGCTTTCCATTAAAGAATGCTTGTGAATTTTGTTTTGTGACATTGATTGCAGTCCCCACAATATAACAACATTCTTCCCACTTCCTCCCCGTGTTTACCATTTTCATTCATACTTCTTTATTATCTCTTCCTGCCCTCTGGACAAATGCTACCTTTTGATCTGGTATGGTTGATTGATCTAAGGAGTTCATACCTCCCTGGTGTTACTGTTCACCTATGCTTATTTATATTGTTTGACTGAAATTTGAGCTACGGGATTGAATTCATTGCCAATACCAGGCTTGAAGGATAACTGAAGACCATAGACTTGGGGGTGTGGCCAGTTTCTATCAGACCAATAAGTCTGGACTTTTCTTTTTTATTATTTAGAGTTTTATTTTACATTTGTCTTCCACACTAGCCACAACCTCCTGCTGTAATCTCTTTTAGAGCAGGTTTACAGTGGTTCCTGAGTGCCATCTAGTTTTTATGGCCTCAAGATCATGGACACTCGGTTTTATGTTGTTTATTAGTTCAGTGGGCTAATTGTCCCCTTTAATTTTTGTCACTCTTGTCAGCTCCAGATGTGGAGAGACCAATAGTTGCAACTTAGATAAACATCCACTACTTTTAAGACCCTAGTCATTACTACTCACTAAAATTTCACGTAGAACATTGTCTTTGTGTACTGCTGCTGTGGTTATTAGGCGCTGTCGAGTCAGTTCTGACTATAGTCACCCTATGCACAACAGAATGAAACATTGCCAGGTCCTGTACATCTTCACAATTACACTTGTTGTTATATTGCTGCTATCATGCTGTCAGTCTATCTTCTTGGGGGTCTTCCTCTTTTACGCTGACCCTCTTCTTCCCAAGCATAGATCCTTCTCTAGGAACTGGTCCCTGCTGATAATGTGTCCGAAGTATGAGAGACAAAGTCTTGTCATCATTGCTTCCATGATACATTCTGGATGAACTTCTTCCAACAAAGATTTATTTGTTCTACTGGCAGTCGATATTCTTTTCCAACACCATGATTCAAAGGCATGAATTGTTCTAAGGTCTTCCTTATTCATTGTCCAATTTTCACATGCATATAAGGCAATTGAAAATGTCATGGCTTGGATCAGGTGAACCTCACTCCTCAAATTGATATCTTTGCTCTTAAACTCTTTGAAGAGGCCTTGTGTAGCAGATTTGCCTAGTGCATGACATCATCTGATTTCTTGATTGCTGCTTTCATGAGTATTGATTATAGATCCAAGCAGAATGAAGTCTTTAACTTTTCTCCATTTATCATGATGTTATATATTGGATCAGTGATGAGGATTTTTATTTCCTTTACTTTGAGATGCAACCCATACTAAAGGCTGTGATCTTTGATATTCATCAGTAAGTATTTTAAGTCCTCTTTGCTTGTAGCAAGCAAGATTGTAACATCTGCATATCACAAGTTGTTAATGAGTCTCCATCCAATCCTTATGCCACTTTTTGCATATAATCCAACTTCTTGGATTATTTGGCTAACATACAGACTAAATATGCATAGTGAAAGAATACGACCCTGGGGCACACCATTCCTGATTTTAGACCATTTTAGCAACAAGCCGTTGGTCTGTGTGCTCATGAGCACAAAGGAATACCCATTATTCACAATGTAATATATAGGTTGTCATGATATACAAAGTCAAGTTTTTTTTTATTTTTATTTTTTATCATCAATAAAGCACAAGTAAATATCTATTTGGTATTCTTTGCTTTCAGCCAAAATCCATTTTACATTAGCAATGATATTCCTATATTTGTATTCATCTCTGACTCCAATTTGAATTTCTGACAGTTCCCTATGAAAGATCTAGAAAGCTTTGTTCCATTCACATCATTATGGTAAACTCTACTTTGAGAAGGCAGCTCTTCCCTAGTCATATTCTGAGGGGCTCATCTTCTGGCAGTGTATTTGATAATGTTCTGTGGCTTGTCACAATGTTTTCATCTTCCAGTAATATATTCAACAATGTACAATGGCTAATCAAAAGTTTTTCCATGGCTAATTATTCAAAAGTTGTCTGCATCTCCTTTTCCCTAGTCTGTCTTATTCTGGAAGCTCCATTGGAAGCTGTACCCCCCAAGGGTGACCATGCTGGCATCTAAAATCCTGTTGTGTGGTAATTAAGTTTTTGTGTCAACTTGACTGGGTCACCATTCCCAGTGGTTTGGCAGCTGAGATGTAACTATTCCCAGGGTGAGATCCACTACAGTGGAATTTACTCTTTGAAGATTGGCTATGAAGAGTGTAGTTAACGCTGCAATGATTAACTATGAACTGTCAATCAATTGAAAGAATGTTTCCTCAGGTGTAGCTTGCTTTCAGTATAATAGACAGTCAGGTAAAGCTTGCTTGCTTTCTTTTGGGTCTGGATCTTGCCTCTGGCTTGACCTCCAATCTCCAGTTCTTTGGATATGAGCTAGTGGTCTACTCTATTACCTGTCTGTCTACATGCTTGTCTTCCTGCCAGACCTGGCTACCTGCCTGACTGTCACCCTGCCTGTCTGACTACTTGACCTGCCTGTCTGTCTGCTTGCCAGACCTGCCAGTCTGCTTGCCTGTCTGCCTGCCAGACCTGTCTGCTGACCTTGGTTTGTACGACCCAGACTTGGGACTCTCCCACCTTGACAACTTTGAGCCGTTTCCTTGATAAAAACTTCTCTTTATTTAAGTTTCACTGGTTTCGCTTCTCTGGAGAACCCCAAATATAGCAGGTGGCATTGTTACCAGCATCACAGCAATATGCAAGCCACCACAGTATGACAAACGGACAAATGAGTGGTTGTTACATGCTCTTATGCCAAAATATGAAGGTAAGTCAAAATATTTTTTAATATTAAAAAAATCCTTAAACCTTTATTAAACAAAAATGTCAAATGTTATGCTATTATTTCTTGACATACTCTCCATCTAGGAGTATACACAGAGTCTGGGTGTGATGCTCTAGGATAAGCACTGGACTGCTAGTAATAGCCACTCCTCAAAAACCCTATATAGAACTTCTGAGATAATTTTTTTTTTCTCTACCTGCATCACCTGAGCTGAAACAGGGCGTATCAGTACACAGCTGCTACTATTAAAGATAGAAAATAAGAGTGAGAAGTGTGACTTACAATGAGAGAGAGAGATGGACACAGGATAGCTTATGTGGTGCCTGTGTCAGCAATACTGAGAAGCGATTGTCAAGACATGACTCATTCAGGACCAAATCAAGGTAGTTCAAGGTGGGTGGGGGGAAACCGGCAGGTAACACAGGTCTGTTGAATTCAGGGGTTCAGATTTTGTGTGAGAAACACTTGAGATAAATCTAGTTTACGAGCTCTCATTCTAGAACAGGGAGCTTTTTATGCGCAAGGGTTCAGCTATAGTTAGAAAGAGAACAAGAAACATTCCATTGGATTCTGTTTTCCATAAAGGCAGGGCTGAAACAAGAGACATCTCCACAGCTGAGAAGCCGGGTTGTCACTGCAAGCTCATAAGGGCAGAAGGGGCTGGTTCAGATTCTGATCCTTTGCCATGATATCTTCCTTTTTGCCTTTCTTTAAAAGGTAAGTCAATAAAGGAAGCTAGAAACTTTTCTCAAATGCTGTGTGTACAGGCTAGATATTTTGTTTGAAAGTTGCTAGTCTCATGATTTCTGCTGACCCTACCCTGCTATTCTTTCAATCTTCCATAATACCAATACCATTTACCGTGTGTCCACACTGTGTCATTGGGTTCTACATATACTATTTCTAACCCTTAATAGCTATTACGGATTAATGAACTTCCTACCAAAAATGTGTCAACCTGACTAGGCCATGATTTTCAGTATTAGTGTTCTTCATTTTGTGATCAGATGTAATAATCCTATGTGTTGTAAATCCTAACTACTAGGATCAGCACTGGACTGTGAACCACAAAGTCAGTGGTTCAAACCCAGCAGCCATTCCTTGGAAAACCTATGCAGGGTTGCTATGAGTCGGAACTTACTTGACGACATGTAACAGCAACAGCAATTTGATTTGAGTGAGGTAGGATTAGTGAAAGTTATGTTAATGATGCAGAATGTAATCTACAGGGTTAGATTGTATCTTGAGTCAATTTCTCTCTTTGTTTTTATTGTGAATTGAGTGATAGTTTACATGGGGGAGCATCAGTTGTACATTCATTGTTTCATTGCAATGATTACAATCTCATCTGTGCATCATCATTCAAGCGTATTTGCTTTTATGTTTTTTTTTTTGTTGTTGTTTGTTTTTTTGCCAGGGAAATGTACACAAAAACACTCAGGAATATATAATCATTTAAACAAACAAAGGACACATTCTGCAAGCCTGCCTCCTAAACACCAGCACCTGGCTGCCAGCAAGCAGCATTTCTCTTTGCATGCATATAGAGTCATCAACTGCTCTTTCTCTCTCCATTTCCTCATCCCTGTCTCCATCTCTGGTGTCGTTGCTTGTCGTTTGTCTGGATAGGGCCCCACATTCCACTCATGCTCGTCTCCCTTGATGGGTCCTCTGTTCCTGGTCTCTGAGATGACTCTTAATAACAACAACAGCTGGTCTATACACATCTGAAGGCAGTATTTCCATCTCCATCATCATTGTTCATCAATATGGGAAAAGTAATCCCCAACTTTTTATGGAAAGGAAACAGACCCTGGATAATCAAAGGCCTTCTAAAGAATAACAAAGAATGAGATCTCAGTTTCCAATCTCAAAATAGACTAAATAGCCACGGTAGTCACAACAGTCTGGTATTGCTACAAAACACACATAACCAGTGGAGCAGAATTGAGAACCCAGATAAACCTTTGACAGAGGGTCAAGGCTTGTTAAATGGGGAATAGATTGTCTCTTTAACAAATGGTGCTTGCAGGGCTGTATGTCCATTTGCAGAAAAATGAAATAGGATCCATATCTCTAACCATATATAAAAATGAACTCAAGATGGATCAAAGACCTAAATGTAAGCCTCAAAACTATAAAAACCATCAAAGGAAAAATAGGGGAAGACTTAGAGTTCCTAATATATAGCATAAAATGCATAATCATACATAGCTAAAAATGTACAAGTAGCATATGATAAACTGATGACTGGAGCCTCCTAAAAATTAAACATTTATGCCCATTAAAAGACGTCACCAAAAAAATAAAAGCATGTACAGACTAGAAAAAACTTTTGTCAATGACATCTGGACAAGGGACTAATTTCTGAAATGTATGAAATACTTCAACACCACAACAACAAAAAGATAATTCAATTTAAAAATGGACAAAGAACATGCAGGGATGCTTCACCAATAAGTACCTTCAGGCAGCTAATAAATGCATGAAAAATGCTCACATTCTTTACTCACTAAAAGCAAACCAAACCAAATCCACTGCCACTGAGTCGATTCTGACTCCTAGTAACCCTAAAGGACAGTGTAGAACTAGTCCTTAGAGTTTTGAAACATGCAAATCTTTATGGGAGAAGTCAGTCTCATCTTTTGTTCAAACAGCATCTTGTGGGTTTGAACCACCAACTTTGCAGTTAACATCCCAATGCTTAGCTCATAATGCCACCGGGCTCTGGTGCAAATCAAAACAATAATGGGATATCAACTCACCTCAGCATTAATAACTAAGTAAAAAAGACATAACAAGCCCAAAATAATGAATGTGGGTAAGAGGTTGGAGAGAATGGAAGGTAACCTCATATACTGCTAGTGGGACTATAAAATTGTTCAACCACCACGAAAAATAGTATTGTGCTTTCTTAAAAAGTTTAAAATAGAAATACTATATGATCTAGCAACTCCATTACCAAGAGTTGGAATGGAATCGAAAGATAATATTTTACTTTTGAAGCCTCCTACTATGCACTGGTAGGGTAGTGGTTACGAATCGGGCTGCAAACCTTAAGGTCAGTGGTTCGAAACTACCAGCTGTTCTGCGGGAGAAAGATGAGGCTTTCTACTCCCGTAAGGATTTACACCCTCGGAAACCCTGTACAGGGTCGCTATGGGTCGGAACCTACTCGACGGCACTTAACAACAACAACTATGCACACCAATGTTGATCACAGCACTGTTCATAATGGCAAAGAGAAACAACATAAATGCACATCAAAGGAAGAATTGATAAACTTTAGAACAGGCACACAATGTAGTACTATCATATGGTCAAGAATAATGATTAATCTCCAAAACACCTCATAACATGGGTGAACATAGAGAACAAGAGTGAAATACATCAATCACAGAAGGACAAATATTGTATGGGATTACTACTATAAAACCACCACTTGTCTGTCTGTTTGTTGTACTATGGTGACTGTGTGTAGCTGTGAATCTGAGATCTATACCACCGGTGTTTGAAATACCAGCAGGGTCATTCATGGTGGACAGGTTTCAGTGGACTAAGAAGAAAGAGAGACATGCTACCTTTGAATGTTTACTCATTGAAAACCTTATAAATAGCAGTGGAACATTATTAGATGATAGAATGTAAGAAATGAAAACATTATGAAAAGCACCAGAACATTATCAAATAAAGTACCAGACATGAACCTCTTAGGTTAGAAGGCACTCAAAGTATGACTAGGGAAGCTGACTCCTATAAGTAGACCTTACATTACACCACAATGACGTGAATGGAGTAAAATTTTCGCGATCTTCATTAGCTAATGGGGTTTAACTCAAAATTAGGAGAAACGGTTGCAAGCATCCATCAGTAATCCAAATATGGAATGTATGAATCTAGGAAAAATGAATCTAGGTATGAATCTAGGAAAAATGAAAGCTGTCAAAAATGAAATGTAGCACAAAGAGATTGAAATACTAGACATTAACGAGCTGAAATGGACTGATACTGATCATTTTGAATTATTCAATCCTATGGTTTACTAGGCTGGCAATGACAAATTGAAGAGAACTGGCATCAAATTAATCATAAAAAGAGCATTTAAAGATCTTCCTTAAAATATGATTTGTTGAATGTAAAATTAATGATCAGCTCAGTAAACCTTCCCTCAATTAACAATAAAAAGCTTAAAAAACAAGCAAATAACAAAATAAACAAAAGCAAAGATCTTGAAGAACAATGCTGTCTGTGATAGGTTAATATCCATATGCCTATAAGGAAGACTAGTAAGTATCACTATTGCTGAAATTTACACAATAAGCAATAGTCAGTGATGATGAAATTTAAGAATTGCATCAAATTCTTCAGTTTGAAATTGATCATATGTGCAATCAAGGTGCATTGATAATCATTGGTGATTGGAATGTGAAAGTTGGAAACAAAGAGGAAAGATCAACAGTTGAAAAGTATGGCCTTAGTGATATAAATGATGCTGGAGATCACATGATAGAACTGTTCAGACCAATGACTTATTCATAGATAATACCATTTTTAAACAACATCAAAAGCAACTAAACACATGGACCTTACCAAATAGAATACACAGGAATCAAATTGACTATATATTTGTGGAAGATGATAGAAAAGCTTGATATCATCAGTCAAAACAAGAGGCAGACCATCAAGTGCTAATATGCAAGTTAAGGCTGAAGCAGAAGAAATGTAAAGAAAGTCCATGAAAGTCAAAATATGACTTTAACTATATCCCACCTGAATTTAAAGACCATCTCAAGAATAGATTTGATGCATTAGATATTAATGGTTGAAAGTGTGATGAGCTATTGGGTGATACCAAGAATATTATACATGAAGAAAGCAAAAGGTCATTAAAAAGACAGTAAAGAAAGAAAAAAACACAAAATAGATGTCAGAAAAGGCTCTGAAACTTGCTCTTGAACATTTTGTTCTGTTGTACATAGGGTCACTTTGAGTTAGAACTGACTTGAAGGCATCTAAGAACAGCAACATCAGTTAAATTACTTTTCTTTAAAAATTCAAGCTATGCCTGTTTAATATTGACTTGACTCCTCTTTTTTAAAAAGCAGAAGAATTATCTGAACACAAACTAAGAAATACTTGATAATGTTAGTTAGAACTAACAAATCCTTATGATCTTACCAATAATAGCTTATATAATTGAGCATTTACTATATTCTGTGGGGCAGGGTTAGATATTTTAATACATGTCTCTTTTAAACATCAAAATTCTATGAAAGTAAGTATAATTATACTTATTTAAACGACAAAACAAAGGTTCAGAGAGGTTAATAGTCATAGAAAGTCTTATAACTTGGCCTAGGACTCTGGTCTATTTCATCCCCAAGCATGTATATGCTCTCTAATGAATTTCTGGAAAGATACTGATCTAGATGGAATTTTAAAAACAAAACTATGCTACTTGGTATATATCAAAGCGGTTACTAAATGCTTCTAACTTCCATTATTTGGAAAATAAATCTATTTCAGAAATAAAATAAATACCTTTCACTTAGCCTTGGGATAGTTGCTTATCATTTTGAGAAACTGACATCCTTCTTCCATCTCTCATATTTAGGGAGTCTGCATCATATATACCGTTCTTTCAAGTTCATATCCTTAGTAATAAGATCAGGTTAGATAATGCTATGCCCATTTCACTAATGTCTTCCTAATCTTTACCCTAGTTTTTCTACCTTGATTTTGTGTTTCTTATGCTCTAATCTTTTGTTTTGTTTTGTTTTTTTAATAAATCAACCAGCAGATACTGAGAACCCACTGTGTGAAAGATTATGGAAGTGAAACTAAGGAGGTATGATTTTTGAGAGAGATCTACAGGATTGAGTGTAGTAAGGAAAAAAGTAAAACATAAATAAGGGTAGAATGCTAGGAAGGAAAATGTAGAGAACAATTCAACGTTGCTGTCTGGCATAGAGCAGACCCCAAATAAATGTTTGTTGAATGAATGAGTGAATACATAGATGGTCAAGTGGATGACTGACTGGCTGATTAGATGGATGAATGAATAGATGACAAGGTGATTGAAACTCATAGAGACCCTATGTAAAGCTTTTGAGAAGTGCCTAGTAGGTTTGAACCACCAACCTTTCAGTTCAAGTCAACCTTGCAGTCCAGTGCATTATCCTAAATCACCACATTTGGTCTTCCACTTGGAAGGTAATAATTCTATCATTTAACCAACCACGACAGCTTCCTTCCAGTCATTTCAAAAGGACTAAAAATGGCAGATCCTCATTCATGCTCCTTTCTGCTGTTTAGGTTTGCAAACATCAGAAGACAATTCTGAACTAAATGGTGGAATAAACACAAGACTCTCGTATGTTGCTGTCTAGCAGGAAGGTTACAGAGATAACCAAATAAAATTTCTTTTCGCTTTGAAATAGAAAACTTGCATGTTTAACTAAATCCTAACACCATGTGTGCATACACTCTAATATTAAAAACATTTTGATAGAAGAAAATTGTTTACTGATGACTTAAACAAACAGCAATTTATTCTCTCAGTTTAGAAGTCTGAATTCAAGGTGTCAGCTACAGGGGAAAATTTTCTGTCTGTGTTAGTTCTGGGGAAAAGGTGCTGGTCATAAATTTTCCTCTGCATCTAGGAGTTTCTCAGCATAGGGACCCCAGGTCCAGAGAAGACACTCTACTCCCAACATAAGGACCTCACATCTAGAGGACACGTTTCTTTCAAATGTGGTAGGAGGTCATCTCTCTCTGCTTGCTTCTTTTTCCTTTTATCACCTGTAAAATAAAAAAGTAGAATTTATCTTGTAAGAATCTATCTTGATTTATTTGTAAAATAAATCACAGAATGGGGTAAAGTTAGATAAACAGCTTAGCAAAGAACAAGCTTATGGCTTTGTAGCCAAAACTCAGAACAGTGCCAAGCAGTGTCTTGTTTCTGCAGCACCAGAATTTTGCATTTCCATCACTAACAGAAGATTACTCCCCAAGGGGATCTGCCAATCTCCCAGGCCCAGAGCAGTATGCAGACATTTTCTTGTTTGGAAAAGTTTATTGCTAGTTTTAGAATGAATATTGCCTATAGCCATTCTATGAAGATGTTTGAAATATGATTCTTTTATATGTCATTCTCCTACTTAGAACAACCACTGCTAATTTGAATATAGTCAAATACTATATAGTGTAATAGAAAGAGATAAGAACTTGGAGAAGTTAATGAACTTCGGTTTCTTGTCAGTAACGTAAATAGGATGATAAGTTGCTTTAAGAATTACATCAGACAAACTTTCCAGAAAAATCTAGTTTTCTACATAATTTACTATACATAACCTCTTCCATGAAATTCTGTGATATTGTAAGTTTCTACTTAAGGAGAGTTCGTGGCACAATACTGTTGACTGAAAGCTTGAGGTAGTTTAAACCCTTTCAATGACTCCGTAGGAGAAATGCCTGGTGGTCTTTTTGTAAAGAATGGTGGTAGTGGGGTTATGTGCCATCAAGTCAGTTCCATCTCATAGTACTGTGTAGAGTATTTCCAAGGCTGTAAATCTTTACAGGAATAGAAAGTTTCATCTTTCTCCCCTAGCAGAGCAGCTGATGTATTTAAACTACTGACCTGGTAGTTATTAGACCAACACATAATCCACTATACTATCAAGCCTCCCCTATATAGATTACAGCCTAGGTAACCCTCTGGGAGCAAGTCTCCTCTTCACATGGGTTATTAAATACACTTGGTGTCACCTAATAAAACAAATAAGATTCTACTTATATTAAATATTGTATCTTGAAGACTGGGCTCATGAAACTGAGTTATCAGCTTTTTCATTATATAGATGGAAAGAGCAAGTCATTTACCAGAACATTTTCTTTCTTTTGAGAAGAATTTAAATGACTACTTTTAGATATGTCAGTATAAGGACAGTAAGTCCCCATGGTGACAGGTCAAAGGCTGGAGGAGGCCCCAAGTGTTAGGGCCATGACCAAAGGGATAAGGAAAGGCCCTGACCATTCTCTTCATGATTCAGTTAGTAGAATGTGTCTAATATATTCAGAAGGCCTTTAGTGAAGATCTCTGGTAGAACAAAATAAACAAAAAGATAGTCTATAAGGGCAGCCCCATCTAACTGCTAAGACTTTGAAAGCTAAGAATTGAAGCAGTTATTAATGAAAATCCAAGAATAAAGCCATCAGTATGGGTTATACCTCAATATAAAGAAAAGAAATGATCACAAATAGACCAATAAGCATCATGATAATCTGAGAAAAGATTGAAGTTGTCAAGAATTTCATTTTACTTGAATCTACACCATTCGCTCCTTGGAAACCCTATACAGGGTCACTATGGGTTGGAACTGACTTGACGGCACTTAACAACAACAACAACAACAAAAATATCAATAGAAGCAGTAATCAAGAAATCACACTATGTATTGCATTGGGCAAATCAGCTGCAATAGACCACCTTAAAGTGTTACAAAGCAAATATGCCACTTTGAAGACTAAACCTGACCCAAACTATGGTATTTTTAGTAGGCTCCAATGCATGTGAAAGCTGGATGATGCATAAGGAAGACACAGAACTGGTGGTGGTGATGGTGGTGGTGTGATATGGAGTCGATTCTGACTCATAGCGACCCTGTATAGGGTTTCTAAGGATATACATCTTTTTGGAAGCATAAAGCCTCATCTTTCTCCCACAGAACAGCTAATAGTTTCAAACTGCTGGCCTTGAGGTTAGCAACCCGACTCATAACTACTATGATACCAGAGCTCCATTCTATGGACTGCCAGAAGAATGAAGAAAGCTATCTTGCAAGAAGTACAAGAATGTTGTTCCATATAAAAAAGGATGGTGAGACTTTGCCTCACTTGCTTTGGACACATCACCAGGAGGGACCAATTGCTAGAGAAGGACTTCATTCTCAATAAAGCAGAGAGTCAGTGAAAAAGAGGGAGACCCTCAGTGAGGACTGAAAACAATTGAGCAATTGTGACAATGATGCACTAGGCAGTGTTTCATTATGTTGTACGCGGGGTCACTATGAGTTAGAATTGACTCAACTGTACCTAACAACAAAGATAGGAACTTTCTTATAAGGAGAACTGTAAAGGTGGAATTGAAGGATTCTCTGGGCAAGTTGTTGAATAATGCAAAAAGCATATGAAGAAGATGGAAGGAATACACAGAGTCACTGTACCAAAATAAAATGGTTGACCTTCAACCATTTCAAGAGGCAGTAGATGATCAAGAGCCAATGATACTAAAGGAAGAAGTCCAAGGTGAATTGAAGGAAATGGCAAAGAACAAGGCATCAGGAACTGATGGAATAAAAATTGAAATCTTTCAAGAAAATGAGGTGGCACTGGAGACACTCACTTATGTATGCCAAAAAGTTTGGAAGACAACTATCTGGCCGACTGATTGGAAGAGATCTGTATTTGTGCCCATTCCAAAGAGAGGTGACCCAATGGAATATGGAAATCATCAGACTATATCTTTGATATCTCATGTGAGTAAAGTTTTGCTAAAGGTAATACAGAAATGACTGCAAGCATACATTGACAGAGAACTTCCGGAGGTTCAAGCTGGATTCAGAAGAGGCCTTGGAACGAGGGATATTATTGCTGATGTCCAATGAATCTTGGCTGAAAGTAGAGGATACCAGAAAGATGTTTACTTGTGCTTTATTGAATACACAAAAGCTTTCGATTGTGTGGATCATGACAAGCTATGGACAACATTGTCAAGTATGAGTATTCTGGCACACTTAATTATGCTCATTAGGAACTTGTACATAGACAAAGAGGCAGTTGTTCAAACAGAACAACTGTTTTAAAATTAAGTGTTTTAAAATTAAGAAAGTTGTGTGACAGGGTTGTATTCTTTCACCATACGTATTCAGTCTGTATGCTGAGCAAATAATCTGAGAAGCTGGGTTCTATGAAGAAAAACGTGTCATCAGGATTGGAGGAAGAATCATTAACAACCTGCAATATGCAAATGATACAACCTTGCTTGCTGAAAGTGAAGACTTAAAACATTTACTGATGAAGATCAAAGACCACAGCCTTCGGTATGGATTACATCTCTATGTAAAGAAAACAAAAATCCTCACTGCTGGACCAACAAACAACATTCTTACCAACAGAGAAAAGATTGAAGTTGTCAAGGACTTCATTCTTCCTGGATCAACTATCAACACTCATGGAAGCAGCAGTCAAGAAATCAGACAACATATTGCATTAGACAAATGTGCTGCACAAGACCTTTTTAAAGTGTTGAAGAGCAAAGATGTCAGCTTGAGGACTAAGGTGTCCATGACCCAAGCCATGGTATTTTCAATAACCTCATATGCATGCGAAAGCTGGACAGTAAATAAGGAAGACCATAGAATAATTGATGCATTTGATTATGGTGTTGGAGAATATTGGAAGTGCCACGGGCGGTCTAAGGAACAAACAGATTTGTGTTAGAAGTGCAGCCAGAGTGCTCCTTGGAGGCCAGGATGGCCAAACTTTGTTTCTCATACTTTGCACATACTGTCAGGAGGGACCAGTCAATGGAGAAGGATCTTGTGTTTGGTAAGGTGGAGGGTCAGAGAAAAAGAGGAAGAACCCCAGTGAGATGGATTGGCAAAGTGTCAGCATCAATGGATTCAAATGTGGCAACAATTGTGAGGATGACCAAGGACCAGGCAGTGTTTCATTCTGTTGTGCATAGGGTCGCTATGACTTAGTACCGACTCAATGGCACCTAACAACAACAACAAAGGTGGAATGGGCTGATAGGTAATGTAGTGTGTTCTTCCTTATCTATGGTGTTCAGGACCACAAGGATGTTATAAAATAGCTGAATATTTAGTGTAAGAGGATCTATTGAACTGTAATGTAAGAGATAATTAAAGAAACATTCCACTATTTAGCTGGCCTCGAGACTTCTTCCAGATTGGATGAGATGATTTTCAATTAGTCTAATAATGAGAGATAACAGTTTTTAAAAGAATAAACTTCTGAAACAGGTAGCAACCATAATATTTACTGAGGATTTTATATGAGCCAGATATGTTATTATGCCATTTACATTAAATATATCATTTAAATTTGGAAGCAGCCTTATAAACTAGGTACTGTGATTCTTCTCAATTTATAGATAAGACTGAAGCAAAGAGAAATTAAGTGACTTTCCTTAGTCGCTCAGATTAAGTGGTGGACATGAATCCAGGGATTCTGATACTTGAACTTGTCCTCATAACCACTTTAGTAATGATCCAGGAGTGAAAATTTCTCACCACTTCCACTCCTACCACCCTCGTCCAAGTCACCATCCTCTTTTGTCTGGATTATTGTAGTAGCTTGCTAATGGATTTTTCTGTCTCTATTCTTGATCACTTTTCTCACTTCTCAGTCCAGAGGGATATTGATAAAATTTAAATCAGATTGTGCCATTTTTCAATTTGACAACCATTTAAATCACTTCCTGTATCTTGGAGTAAAAGTCAAGGTTCTAGTAGTTCTTATTACCCAATCAGCTCCCTGTTGCACTCTGACCTTAGCTCCAATTCCTTTTTCTCTTGCTGTACTCTTCTCTGGTCACACAGGGTTTTGGACTGCCTCTCCATTAGTCTAGAAATGTGTCCCACTCAGAGACTTTGTACTTTCTGTTTTATTGTCTTGGAATGTTCTTCCCCAGGTAGCATCATTCTTGTCTTCCTCATCTGTTAATGACTCTGTTCCCATACACTTTTCCAGTGCAGTCTTCCTTGACCGTCCTTTCGTTTATAGTTCAGCTCCTATCCCACTAGTTCTCCTGTGTCTCTTGTTTATATTTCTCCTATGTTTCAGTTTGATTTACTGTGCCTTCCACAACTAGAATGTTACATACATGAGGGCAGCATTTTTGTTATTTCAGTTTACTAAAAGTGTCACTACAAGAGAGCAGGAGTGGGTGGAGGAGAATATTTATTGCCAGGCTTGTGAGTCCCATCATATGCAAGAGCTTCATGTTTATGTTTCTTGAAGGATTTCTCTTTGTGACTTCATACATCTACCTTCCTATGTGTACCTGTGGACAGCTTCAGATCTGTTTTGGGTTCAGCATTACTGAATTGCTCTTCATTATTTCCCTACTCACACTTTTGTAATGAATCCCTTCTCAAAATATCCTCATTTGGTTGTGCCATCTGTTTCCTGCTGACTCTGACTGACATAGTGCTCAGTAAGTGTTTCTGAATGAATGACTCAGTTTTCATTAGATTAAAAACAGATTTTTAGGGGTCAAAGGAGATTTGCACATGTTTACATTAAATTTCACTCTTCATACCATACCCAATGAATTAGAGTATAGTAATTCTAACGCAGTAGGATTCATTGAGTGTTCACATTTTTTCAGAATTTAGAATGTTTCAGGATATATTTAGTGATTTTACACATGACATTCTAAGCTACTTGGCAAGGAAAAACTAGCTTTCCAATATTTTTTTCTTCTAAACAAAGCAGCACAAATCTGGGTGTCTGCAGTAATTAATTTAAAACAAAGCAAGGAAATACCACATTTTCAATAAATTTGACACTCCATAATTACTTGACAATACTTGTTCAGCAGATAAAAGACTATTTGATTTAATTTAAATCAACGTTTTTACATTATTGTTTAACATGTTATGAAATAATTCATTTCAATTTAGACAAGAAAAAGGTGAGAATGAGAAATGAAAATTAAGTCTCTGTCAAGAGATCTTAGGAGTCTGAGGTGTGCTTGTTGATTAATACTAATGACTGGCTTGTAGACTTGGTTTGCAAATGTGGAATACAAATACTGGCTTGTCTTCTGCTATTGAACTCTTGTTTGGATAATGATGACATCAAGATGATGCTTGGATTAATTGCTGAAAGAGACTGTCTAGTTGCCATCTCTAGTTCTTTGCCTCCCAGAAAATTGACTTGTATTACACAGTTTAGAGATGGGCTGTTTGTTCGTAATTTCAAGCTCTGTGAAATGATTTGAGAGTTAGGACAAAGTTTTACTTTTCCTTTGGAAATTTGTACAATGGGACCAAACTGTTGGTCAGTTGTATGTTTATCATTTTAGCTATGTTACAACTGTGCAGAGTTTTATTTCTTTTCTTTTCTGGCTAACCCTGTAGATAATTCTGGTTATTGCTGCTCACACACTTCACTAGCTTAAAGGTAGTCAAAGACTTATTTGATCACTTCAACATGTATTGGGTTGAAATCCCAGAGTTTTTTCTCTCGAGCAACTATAATTTCAAGATGGGTTAGAACTTAATCTTGCTCAAGGAATATATTTCTAAATGGAATTTAAATTAATATTACTGAAGTTTGGACATTCCACTAATAAAGCTCTCAAACTGTTGTTGCAAAACAACCAACAATATCTCAGTGGACAGTAAGCATTATTTTGCCTATGCACATTTGGGTGAGCTGAGAGTAATCAAGACAGATTGGCAGCTTTGTTGATCATGACAGGATTCTCTTATGTGTCTGTCGGTCAGCAATGGGTCAGTAGATCTAGGCTGACTGAATGAAGCATCTTGGCTAGGTTTTTCATCCTCTTTGAAGACCAATGGGAAAGTTCAGGGATGGTTTTCCCAGAGAGATGGTAGAAACTAAAGAATGCAACAGAAACACACAAGGACTTTAAAAAATAAAACAAAAACTTCTTATTGTGGATTAAATGAAGACTAAGGAAAAGGTCATCAGTTTTACATTCAATAGATCATATACTTTGTTTTATCTCAATGATTGCAGTTTCCTCCCTTTAACAACAGTTTTCTCACTTCCTCCCTGTGATTCTTATTTCCATTCCACCCTCCTTTCCATCCCTTCTCAACTTTGTCCTTGGGGAAATGTTGCCCTTTTATCTTGAATGATTGATCATTCCATGGTGAGCATACCTTATTCTCCTATCTACTGCTTGACTAAAAATTCAGCCATGAAGGTCAATTCTTTGCCAGACTTGAAAGGTGGCCAAAGCCATAGACTCAGGTTCTACCAGTTTCTTTCTGACAAGTTAGCCTGCCCTTTAAAAATAATTTTGAGTTTTGCTCCACATTTTCTCCCAGTTTATCTGGGACCTTCTAATGTGATCCTTTTCAGAACAGTTGATAGTGGTAGCCAGACACCATCTAGTTCTAGTCTCAGAGTCTTGGTGACTGATGTTCATACGTTCCTTTGGTCCATTGATTCCAAGAATCTTGAAATTTTATCACTCTTCTTTCTTCCGCACAGGAAGCAATCAGTAGTTGCATCTTAGATGGCCACTTATGAACTTTAAGAACCCAGTCTCTCGTCGCCAAGATAGGATATAGAACATTGTCTTTGAGGACTGTGTAATGCCAATTGACCATGGTGTCTCCTGAGACTAGAGTTCTGAGTCCCCAGGTCCAGCAACTCATTGCCTTAAGATGTCTGATAATATCTAAGAAGTTTCCATAACTTTGTCCCCTGTATGCACCCCACATTCATAGGTGTGCTTGCAGCAAATATAAATACTTATGTACAAATATCCTCTTTCAAATTTTTACATATTTGTGGGAATACTCCCAATTTCCCTCGCATACCCTTTCAGCCTGTGTATCTGCCCACAGAGCAGTATGGTTCCAGGGTAACACATAGGGACTTTTAAGGCCTCGAATATAACTGGCACACTTTCATATCTACTTCATTCTTCCATTTGTGAAAGCAAGTAATATGGTTAAATTCAAAACCAATGCATGAATGGAAATATTCTGTGCCATTTAGTATGAAGAACTGCCAAGTCATACAGGAAACAGTATAGCTATGGGGGGGGGGGTGTGTGTGGCACAAAGAACTGTGTTTAATGATGCATTTGATCATAAATACTATTCTGATCCAAGATCATTCAGTGTAATCCATTGTCTGCTTTCTATTTCAACCCAATAGGAATATTTCTTTGGAAAATATTTACCAGGGCTTATGTTCTTCATGTGATGTTTCTTTAGAACTTTATTTTCCTGCTATGTTCCCAAACTCTACATATGTTACCAGGAGCAAGTCATGTGGAAATGCTTTAATTCTAGGACATTTTTCTCCTCTTTAAAACATGTTAATCAAACTACTTGCTATTTTTAAAATCTCATTTAAGTAAATATAATTGTTGTTGTTACATGCTGTGCAGTCGCTTCTGACTCATAGCGACCCTGTACAAGGTTTCCGAGGCTGTAAATCTTTACAGGAGCAGAAAGCCTCTTCTTTCTCCTGAGGAACAGCTGGTAGCTTCAAACTGTTGACCTTGCGGTTCACAGCCCAATTCGTAACCACTGTGCTACCAGAGCTAAGACCTTATAATTTCAGAAGTATTAAAGTACAGTAATTACAAGCATGTTGAAGACAATATGCAAATTTTGCAGTTCAGAAACCGTAAGCCTGCATCTTCATGAATCTTCACTAATTACATTATAAAAATAAAAACAACTAAAATTCATTTAAAAACCATTTTACTTTTTTTTTTTGTGGTTTGAGTGAAAGTTTACAAAATAAACTGTTTTCACATTGAACAATTGATATATATTTTGTTTCTTGACTTTGATTTCAGTCCCCACAGTGGAACAGCACTCTTCCAACTTCTTTCCTAAGTTTACCATTTCCATTCATCCTTCTTTCCTACCCATTCCTGCCTTCTGAGCATCATCCCCGAGCAAATACTACCCTTTTCCTCTCATATGGTTAATTAGTGCGAGTCCCAGGTACCTTTTTGGTGTTACTGTTCACCTTTGAACAATAGGCATTTGTATTTTAAAGTGGGGCATGGGGTTGAACACAATTATAGGCCTCAAGGTTGACCAGGACCATAGTCCAAGGGGTTCCACTAGTCTCAGATCAGTAAGTCTGGCCTTACAAGCAAAATTCTTTTAAAGCAGCAGTCCAGAGTTAAAATTAAACACATGAAAGGCATTTTGTTAACTGATAGTTCTATGAACTGTGAAGATAATTGAAGAGTAAATTTCTTAAAGAACTAAAGATTACATATGTCCATGTAGGTTTATATTTGATTAAGGTCATTGATTTAAATGTTTTGATTATTTGTTTTATGGTATAATAATTTTTGGCAAGTATATATGAGAATAAAAATGTATTGCTACAAAATCATAGAAACCTTCTTAAAACATAAATATCAAAATGTGCAGCTATTGTTCCTTGACCTTTCCTACATTTCGTTCTATATACTTCTGAAGGTGGTGTTTGCATCTCTCTAATCCATTCTTGAAGATGTCTGCAGTCTTTGATTTGCACTTCAGCAAAACAGCAATTTTGGCATCCATGAAGGACTACTCTTGTGGTCTTCCTTTTAAATGTTCTTTGAGTTTGGGGAACATAAAGAAGTCTGAAGGGACAAGAATAAGGATGTTGGGTGTATGGCATAAAGTTTCCCAGCTAAATTCACATAGTACAGTCCTTGCTACCTTCAAAACTGAAAAGATACATTGTTGTAATATAAAATAATTCCTCAGCAGAAATTTCCTGGCCTTTTTCTCACCAATGCAATATTCAGTTTTCTTAAAAGTTCTTGATAATGAAGCTGCGTGCTTGTCCTGTATCCTTCAAAAAATCTATCACAAAATAACAGTCAACCATAATTTTCTCTGTTGACCTCTCTACCATGAATTCAACTGGTTCAGCGGATCCTCTCAGAAGCCATTGTTTCGACTGAATCTTTTTTTTAAAGTGTTCTAAGTGAGGCTAACACAAGTGTATTACTGAGAGAACTTGTGTGTATCCATCCACCTATTACAGAGACATGCTTCAACAAATTGTGTTTGGAATAAACTTGTGCATGTATGAACTAGCAATACTTTTTGGTAAAACCCTGATCTCATATGTCTTGCAGAGGTTTGGCACTACAAAGATCCACTCTGGACAATGAAATAGTTTAGTAATTTGGACAAGAACTTAAATATAGAGACTGTAAAGGTCAGCAAGAGGTAGTTTATGATGGATTTTGATTTGGAGTAGGCAGCCCAGCCAAGGTTGGAGTCACCCTAGATGAATTGAATGTCTTTCTGGAAAACTAAAGGAGTTGGTGCACTTAGGATTCGTTTGTACGAATGATAAGAACTGTCTTTGGAAAGAATTCACCCCAATATGCATATCCCAAAAAGAGATGCATATTTTGGTACAATAACAATGTTCCAAACTTTGGCAGGGAGAAGGTAATTTTAAAAATGTCACAAGTAGATCATCCTCTGGTACTGTCTATATAGTTGGCTTGAGGTTTGGAGGAGGAGTTTTTTAATGAGCCTGAAAGAAAAAGTTTATCTAAAATGTTTGATATTGAAACAGGGCAGTGTTTTGTTTTGTTGTGTATAGAGTTGCTATGAGTTGATGCCAACTCAGTGGCACCTAACAAAAACAACAGCATTGTACACACAGACCTTAGGAAAGTTCCTGGGTTGTGCAAATGGTTTAACTGCTTGGTTGCTAACCTAAAGGTTGCAAGTTAAATCCACCCAGAAGCACCTGAAAAGAAAGTGTTTGTGATCTTTGGCTGAAAAATTAACAGAATTGGAAATCCTATGGAACACAGTTTTACTTGGACATACATGAGGTCGCCAAAAATAAGGATGCTGTGCATGGGAACTGATTACCACCTTAGGGAATGCATAGAAACATTTCTGATTTCTCCACTCCTGCTAAGGGGGGACTCCTGGTTTGGTGTTGTAGGATCAGCGCTGGACTTTAAACCACAAGGTCAACAGTTCAAACCCACTAGTTGCTCCTCAGATACCCTATGCAGTGTTGCAACCGACTCAACGACGCTTAACAACAACAACACTGCTATGGGGAATGGAGTAGCTAATCTGACTGGGCAGTATTTAATTACTAGCAGGCAGGGTGCTCTCATTTGAAATGCCTTCTTCATTTTCATACTTTCTGGCATCTTTGGTCCCTATGTACTTAGCCTGGGAATGGCCCAAAGTCCACCTTGTGAAGAAGATCCCATGAGCTAGATCAGACACAAAAGATGGGTCCAGATTTAGAATTAACAAGAGTAATGACCTCGATTAGGTCAACCTTACATTTATTTTGTTTTTCTATGTCTTCAGTTATCAAGAGAAGAACCTCCAGGTGAGAAGAGTGCACGGTGTGAGGGCCATGTGTATGTAAATCAGATCACTGAAAATGAATTTCTTGATGTGCTATGTAGACCTATATTTGCAGTTTATTTCTTACCATCTCTTTGGAGCAAGACACTGCCATAATCTTGGTCATAATTAGCTTAATTTCATCATTTTCCAAGCTCTGTTTGTCAGGATGTTCCTGGGTATTAAGGCAGGCCTGTTTGTTTACATAAGATGTAGACAGGTTTGCTGACACTATAACATGACAGTGTGCATACCTACGCTCTAAAATCTCGGCTTAGAATGAAAGGAAGGAGACTTAGTTTTGTCTGCTTAGCTATCCTCTCCAACATAACCACAGGCCTAGCATTTTGGAGATTCTCATATAAATAAACTGGTATTTTATTTATTTGTCTTGTGTGTGTTACAGAGTTCTGAACCACTAGCAAGGCACATTTAGCAGACACTTAGGAGCTCTAATGTAGCAATGGCTAAAACACCTTACTGTTTACTGAAAGATTGGTAGTTCGAACCCATCAGCTACTCCATAGGGAAAGATATGGCAGTCTGCGTCCATAAAGATTTACGATCTCAAAAACCTTAGGGAGTCAGTTCTACTTTGTCTAGGAGGATCACAGTGACTTAGAATTGACTTGATGGCAGTGGTTTCTTTTTGTTTTAACCACAAGGGTGAGGCTGGGTGTTGTATTCACTGCAAAAGAGAACATAGGATGCCATTGCTCTATTGAGTGCACTGGGCAATCAGCAGGGAAAAGCGCCAACCATAGTGGAGTTTTGGCAGCTTCAGCAAAGCTCAACATGAGCACAGCATGACTTCACCAGACACTGACAAAAGATGTCATCAAAGGCAGCATCAGTGAAATTGCACATTCATTAGACTTCACAGGGCTGTTGGGTAATTGCTGACATTGCTACATGGGACCAGTGCTGAAGGCAGAGAGAGAGAGGAAGAAGTGGTAGCTTACAGAGCCTGTTCACGAATCCCGGTGGAATCTTTCCAGGGGGCAAGCAGAAACAGTTGGAAGAACTTCAAAGGGGGAATTGGGAGTATTCAATAATTTGTTTTTGTTGTTAAGTGCTATGGAATTGGTTTGGACTCATAGTGACCGTGTGTAGGGTTTCTGAGGAGCAGCTGTTGGGTTTGAACGACAATCTTGGGGTTAGCAGTCCAGCTTGGTGAGGGAAAATTGAAAACTACTGTGTTTCTATAAATTAACTCCCTGTCATTCCAAAATTAGTATGGCCTGGGGAATCACAGGTGCTGAAATTTTAAACAGGTGTTTGGCATACCTTTTCTTAATTCTAGTAATACCTAACTTGATAGGTAACTTGGGTACTTAAACTTTTTTGATTGGTTTGATAATCTTAAATCTTTTCTTTTTCCTGTTAACTGTGAATGAAGAAACTTGACATCTATATTTCAAATTCTGACAGTTTCTGCATTGCTGATTCCTGAATCTACCACTTAAATTTGTATTGACTATTATGCCTCCATCCTGGGTCTGTTTAACAGGACAAAATGATGGGCAATGAATATGTATACAGAGTAAAGTGATGGAGGAATGAATAAAGGAAAGGTTTAGAAATAACAGAACCTTTTCAATCTTTACTCCACATTAGATTATAGAATTTATAAAGGTTGAATATTTTTTTTATTAACATTCTATTTGTAATTCTTAGCATAGTGCATTGTTGTCAGTTGTCAAACCAATTTCAACTCATGGTGTAACCCTATGTATAACAGAGTAGAACCACTCCATTGGGTTCCTAAAATATAATCTTCTTCCTTCCTTCCATCTTTTTTCTCTCTCTCTCTTTTTCTAACCTTCCATAGGTTACTTCGGTAGTACATGGTGAAGCCTGGAATCAATTCTTGCAGTGCCTCTTTCCAAGGCTTATGTTCTTTCCTCAACCTATTTCTTCCTCAGTTTGGATAAAGCAGGAGTGACAGAAGGCAAGAGACTGAAAGTAGCTGGGGGCAGGAGGGTCATGAGCTCAATGTGATGGTCCAATGACATTTCTGGGTGGGATAAGTAGTCTATTAGATTGGCAGGTTGTAGATAGTGCATATTATTGTGGTGGTTATGGCAGGAAACAAACATCTTGAGTTCATTAAGGCTGCAAAGATTAGTTTTCCACAAAAAAGACCAGCTCCTCAGATGCAGATACTTCTCTCTGGTCTGTAATCTTAGTGAAAGCAGACTGCCAAACTTTTCTAATGTGATACTACTGAATGGCCTCAAATTGCCAGCCTTCACATTAGAAGTTGAATGACACCATTTGTGTCACATAAGAACATTAACACACTACGTATATGATAAAAAGTACTATTTTTTAATGAGAGCACGTTGTGTTTGTGCATTACTATCTACACAACATTTAAGAGGAACAGGTCACAAGAAGTTATGTTTGGGAGAATATAGAGACAATGTTAAGTAGAATGAGGAAAAAAGAAGAGAAAAAACTTGAAGACAAAGGGTTTGAAGAGGGAGAGTGACATGAATCTGTCACTTTAGACCTTAGATTCACATCAATTTTTTTAGTTGCTTTTCTTGGTCTTTTCTCTTTGCACATCATTGTCTCTTCAAAAAGAAAAAAAGGAAGAGTGCTCACATTTTCTGGGAAAATTTATTACAAAAAGCAACAGTATGATTCAGAGCACTTAATGGTTTGAGCCCACCAGCCACTTTGTGGGTAAAAGATGAGGCTTTCTTCTCCTGTAAAGATTTTGTTGTTGATAAATGTCATTGAGTCAATTCAGACTTGTAGAACCTCAGAAATCCTATACAGGACTATTATGGGTTGGAACTGACTTGACAGCACTTAAAAAGTGCAAATCCAGAGTAGAAGACAGAACAAATTCTTGGCTGCAAATAAACAATTTGTTCAAAAAAATCAGATGCAAATATTATTGTATGGTATAAAATTTAGGAGACCTATCACAAAGAAATTCTGGCCTTCTATGCAAACTCACATCTCTTAATCATGATGATCAAGGGGCCTGCCTCCTTTAATGAGGCCAGGGGATGGGTTGGAAAGGAGCTGCTTAATTAATACATACCTGTCCCGCAAGATTATTTGTTTCCACATAGTCACCTCAGAATTGTACAGAACTACCTACATACACCATGAGGGTCATTATAAGAATTCTAAAAATCATTAAAAAAATCTTTTTCAGAATAGAGAGCAGTAGAAGTCCTCCAAAGGGAAGTCTGAAGAATATAGATTGTTGTTGTTATTGTTGTCAAGTGCCACTGAGTCAATTCC
>NW_006408548.1:25807286-25811107 GCF_000296735.1 Chrysochloris asiatica
GTAAGACAGAGTAAAACTGCCTCATGGGATTTTCTTTACATTAGCAGATAACCAGGTCTTTTATTTTGGAGCTGCTATATTCTTTTTGACCTTATCTTCTAAACCTCTTGAGTATATTTCTGCTATTACGTTTTTCATGAATAAGGTTTAGTTATTATTTCCGAAATCATTTTTTTAAAAATAGCATCTTGTTCTCATTTCATTATTCCTCAAACTGACATCTTTGCTCTTGAACATTTTAAAAAGGTTTTGTTCATCAGATTTGCCTAATACAATGCATCCTTTGATTTTCTTAAGTGCTTCTTCCAAGAGTGTTAATGGTTGACTAGAGTAAAATGCTGTCTTTCACAACTACAGTCTTTCCTCGCTTTATCTTGATGTCATTTATTGGTCCAGTAGTGACGATTTTTGTTTTCTTTACACTATGGTCTTTAATCTTCATCTGTAAGTATTTTACATCCTCTTCATGTTCAGAAAGCAAGTTTATATCATTGGGATAGTGCAGATTGTGAGTCTTTTTCTGAAAGATACAAATTTTGGTAATATTGGAATGTAAACACTCCTGTGGCTGGATCTTATTGACCAGCACCGAGTTATCTCTTTTTCTTTACTCAAATCATTGCATTCTAAATTAGAACTTTAAATCGGACTTACATTTACCATTTACCAAAATCAAGCTCATCACAGTCACATTGTTAGAGACAAAAACGTCAACATCCTTATTTATCTACCATACCAACTGCTAGTATTCCTTCTGTATCTTTAGAAACAGAATTGTTTATCTTCTGCTTGAGGGAAACTGTTCTTGCAAAATTATCAGTAGCTTCCTCTGGTCTTCCCTTACTCTAAGACTACTCTGGGTGTCTAACATCATTCCCAACATTTTCTTGGCATTGTTGCCTCCCATGGTGCTGCAACACTTCTTGAGATCACCTCTTTTACCTATCTTGATGCTTTTCTCTTTCTCTTTCATTGTTGTTAAGTGCTGTTGAGTTGGATCCGACTCATAGTGATCCTATTTCCAAGGAACGACTGGAGAACTTGAACTGCTGATGGTGCTGTTCAAACCGACTTTGCAGTACAACATATTAGCCCTCTGCAGCACACCAGGACTCCTTTGCGGGCTTTACTTATTTCCATTGTTCCTTAGTAGGTAGTCAGTCTACCATGGTTATTTTCTCAAACATTTGCTTCCTACTTATCTCTCTGTAGACTTACTCCTCATGAAGTTGCTCCCATTTTCAAGGCTTCAATTATTAACTTTACTAATAATTCAGAGTTCTATATCTCTAAATTTTTGTTTTGCAATTGCTTTGTTAGACATTTCTACTGAGCTATCTGATCATTGCCCCAAACCAACACATTCCAATTTCATACTTTTTCCCAGCCTGTACCTGACTTATAATGTCTCAATTACATATTTAATATTTGTTATATGTTTTTTTGAAATGCTTGAGTATTCTATTTTTTTCCTCCTAAATTCGCTTAGATCAGTTAGGTAATCTGAGCCTTATACATGCTTACCCAATAGCCAGATGCTTTATATCTCCTCTTAACGCATTGTTCAAAATTTTTATTTCTATAGGTTGATTTGTTTTCTCTGAATATGTTATTCCATCCCACCCCACAAACATCTTTGGTCCTATAAAAATACTAGAAAAGAAAAGAAAAAAAATCTCTGAGGGGAAGTTTTGTGAGATAGGCAAGGGAACTGTTGTTGTTGTTACGTGCCATCGAGTCAGTCCGACTCATAGTGACCCTATGCACAACAGAACAAAACACTGCCCGATCCTGGGCCAATCTCATAATTGTTGCCACGCTTGAGCCCATTGATGCTGTCACTTTGCCAATCCATCTTGCTGGGGTCTTCCTCTTTTTCTCTGGCCCTCCACCTTACCAAACATGATATCCTTCTCCAGGAACTGGTCCCTCCTGACAATATGTCCGAAGTATGAGAGATGAAGTTTGGCCTTCTTGGCCTCCAAGGAGTGCTCTGGCTACACTTCTTCCAACATGGATCTGTTTGTTCTTTTGGAAGCCCATGTTAGCAATAATAAAGCTATCAATCACATTTCAACACCTTCTCATCAGCTGCACTCCTCAGAAGTATCAGTGACACTTTACATACATTGAAACAAATTGAATTTTTCTCTACAAGTCCTCTATGATAGAGCCCTGAGGTATCTGTCTGGGCTCCCTAAACCTGACATTTAGATTTCATTTTCCTGTTTTCCCTGTTTTATAAGTACTTCATGATTATTTTTACTTTTGAGCTTTTGCCACACTTTCTTACCTTGACTGCTATCTCTTTCCTGTGTCAAATCCTTTTTATTCTTAATGATTCATTTAGTCATTTATTTATTCATTGATGATTATTGAGTTACCAAATGCATAAGTCATTCATCTAGGAGCTAATGAGGTGAACAGACAGACTCTGTTTAATTCTATTTTAGAAAATAAACCATAAATTACTTAACTAAATAATACATAGTACAATGTCAAGTGGTGCTAAGAGCTATCAAGAAAATACAGAGCCGGATAAAAACCCGTGGCTGGTTGGTAAAAGGGATGGTTATTTTAATGGAGTGATCAGAGAAAAGCTTCCTTAAAGGTAGATTTGAGATAATAGCTAACTTATGAGATGGAGGAAAACATGAACAGATCTCAGAAGTATTTTAGGCAGACAATTTTTCAGGGCTAAAGACCCTGAGGAGTCCTGGTGTGTCATTGTGGCTAATACGTCAGACTGTAAAGCTGTTTGAATGACAAGGTTGGTGGTTCAAACTCATCAGCTGCTCCTTGGAAACCCTATACAGGGTCGCTATGGGTTGGAATTGAGTCATTGGCACATAACAACAACAACAAAGACCCTGAAGTGGGATCAAACTTACGTGTTTTGAACTGGAGGAAGAACAACACAGCCAAAATAAACTGAATCAAGCAGAGGGAAGTGTATTGAAAGTTTGAAAAGAGACACACATCCACAAGCTATTAGGCCTTGAGAACCCTGTTGAGTATGTGAGGATCTTGAATTTTCTCCTTGGAGTACTGGGAAATTATTTGAGGATTTGGATCATGATATGAAAATGCCGTGGCAGAGACATCTAACCTCATCTAACTTTATAAGGGGTAGGTCGGGCCTACCTCCACCCTTCAACCTTTTACCCATTCTGACACCAGCTGTTCTTCTCATGGTGCTCTGTATGACTCTGCTGGGTTTGATCATTCATTGCAATGTTCACAATTCACAGACTATACTCACAATGATGTGGTTTATTCAGGGTCACAAATGATTCAAGGCAGAGTTCTTCAATCAGGATGGAATCTTTCTGATCCTCAACCCCTTGGCCTTGCCTCTGCCCTGTTTAGGCAAATGTTATGAAGATTTTATAGCTTTGCTGATAAGAGCTTAGAGGCACCTCAATCTGCCCAGAAGCCTTAGCCTGAAGTCGTCTAGGTCTAGCACCATGGGGCAGTGAGTTTAGCTCCACTGATAAATGCCCAGAAACACCCTACTCTACGAGCAAGCCTGATAACACTTAGTTTTCTCTGTTCAAGGGCCTAAAAGCCTACTGCTTTGTTTTGTGTTAGTTTCTTGGTTCTGCTGCCTCAGCATGCACTAGAAAATAAGAGACCAGATGGCTGTAAGTTGTGTCAGGGCAGAGGAGGCCAAGACAGTTTCACCAATACACCTGTTCGTCACTTATCAATATGGTCAGGTTCTGAAGACCAAGTTCTTATGTGAAACTTGGAGTTATGCAAAAATGGAGGGTGACTGCGTCAGATCTCAAGATGGAGGGTGACTACATCATTATATAACT
>NW_006408548.1:25812217-25813889 GCF_000296735.1 Chrysochloris asiatica
TGTATTTATAATTACTGGCAATTGGAAAACAAAGAGTGGAAACCAAGAAAAGGGATAAGTTGTTAGAAAATATAGCCTGGGTGACAAAAACGATGCTAGAAATCGCATGATAGAATTTTGACAGACCAATGACTTCTTCATTGCAAATACCTTATTTAAACAATATAAAAGATGGCTATACACATGGACCTCACCAGATGGAATACACAAAAATCAAATTGACTACATCTATGGAAAGACTTCATATCATCAGCCAAAACAAGTCCAGGAGCATACTGTGGAACAGATCATCACTTGCTCATATGCAAGTTCAGACTAAAACTGGAGAAAATTACAAGTCTATGAGAGTTAAAATATAGTCTTGAACATATCCCACCTGAATTTAGAAGTCATTAAAAGAACAGTTTTGATTAGTTAGACATTAATGACTGACGATCAGAAGAATTGTGGGATGACATCAAGAACATCATACAGGAAGAAAACAAAAGGTCACTAAGTAGAGAAAAAAACAAGGAAAATATCAAAATAAATGTCAGAAGAGACTCTGAAACTTGTTCTCAAGTGTAGAGATGCTAAAACAGATGGAAGAAATGAGGAGGTATAAGAGCTGAATAGAAAATTTCAAAGGGCAGCACAAGAAGACAAAGTCATATATTATCATGAAAAGTACAAAGACCTGGATTTAGAAACCTTAAAGGGAATAACACAGTAAGCATTTCTCAAGCTGAGGGAACTGAAGAAAATATTCAATCCTTGACATATGCATTATTGGAAGATTCTATGGGCAAAATATTGAATGATGCAAAAAGCATCAAAAGAATGTGGAAGGAATACGCAGTCTTTGTACCAAAAGAAATGGTTCGTGTTCAGCCATTTCAAGAGGTACCATGTGATCAAGAACTAATGATACTAAAGGAAGAATCTAAGGAGTACTGAAGGTGTTGGCAAAGAACACTTTAGGAATTGATGGAATACAAATTGAAATCTTTCAACAAATTGATGCAGCACTGGAGTCACTCACTCATCTATGCCAAGAAATTTGGAAGACTGCAACCTCGCAACTGATTGAAAGAGATCCATATTTGTGCCCATTCCAAAGAGAAGTGACCCAACGGAATGTGGAAATCTTTAGCCAATATCATTAATATCAAATGCAAGTACAATTTTGATAAAGATATTTCAAAAGCGGCTATAACAGTACAATGACAGTGGATTGCTAGATGTTCAGGTCAGATTCAGATGAGGACGTGGAATGAGGGATATCATTGCTGACGTCAAATGAATCTTAACTGAAAGCAGAAAATACCAGAAAGATGTTTATCTGTGCATTATTGACTATGCAAAGGCTTTAGACTGTGTGGATCATTACAAGCTACATATAAAATTGCAGAGAATGAGTAATCTGAAACAATTAATTGTACTCATGAGGAACCTATATGTAGATCTAGAGGTAGTTTTTCTAATACAATAAGGGAACACTGAACGATTTTAAATTAGGAAAGGTATGTGCCAGGGTTGTGTTTTTCACCATGCTGATTCTATCTGTATGCTGAATAAATAATTAGAAGTGTTCTGTTATATGAAGAAGAACGTAACATTGGTATTGGATGAAGATTCATTAACAACCTGTGATATGCAGGTGATACAACATTGCTTGCTGAAAGCAAAGAGG
>NW_006408548.1:25818614-25821999 GCF_000296735.1 Chrysochloris asiatica
CAAAATGGTCAGCTAGTAGATCTTTTACTATTATCTTAAATGCTAAATGTCAGATAATGAGATGGTTGGTAAATGATGAGTAGTGTATTTACCATGATTGGACTGGGATGGGAAATGGCCAGATTACTTCCGTATGTTTAAGGCATTTAAGGATGTTTGGTAGCATCTGAGAGAAAGCCAGACCTGAGTGACCTGTAGCTGTGAAGAGAAGAATGCAGCAGTGACCTGAGGGAATTGATAAGTAGAGACCATATTGCGAGGGATAGTTGTGGTCATGCAGACATGCCAACAGGGATAGGTGACAAATGAAGTGCAACCTCATGTTTTGGCACCATGCAGGCTTTCTGGAGCACAAATGTAGCAGAAGTGGGGAAGGACCTGAACCGACTGACATTAATTCTCAAAGTAGAAATTGAATTCATGTGTAGGAACAAATAAGGTTATAGCCTGGCAAGTCTCATTCTGTGGTCTCAGATACACGCTTACCACACAGAGCATTTTCAAATGGCTCACTCTTACATACCATTGAGTCCTGATAACATTGTAAAGGACAAAAGTCATTTATACACGTTCTCCATTCATAGTTAAAAGACTTGCCCAAGCTCCGTGGAACTCAATAGCATTAAGGCGGGAATTGAATTTCCTGAGCCTCTGAATCATAATGCCATGCTTTTCTCACTAGGCCATAGAGTCTTAGGGGCTAATTGGTTATTTAATAATTACAGAGGAAATTTAATAATTCACCATCAGTGGAGCTGATGCAAAATATGATTCAGAAGGAGAGAAGTAGTACTCAGTATCAGTAGAGACTATGTTTATATGAAATACTTTCAAGTCAACTCATTGGACTGATAGCTATGTGATATTTACTGATTCATCCTATTTTGTCACTCAAGGGATGATGAATGATTATTGTAGAATTCAAAATAGCTTGTTACAATTTGATTAAATCCCTCATACAGTCCATTTTATTTTACATCTAAGAGAATAGAGGTACAAAGAGGTTATGATTTTCATGAGGTCACACAGCAGGTTAGTAACAGAAATAGAATCAGGACTCATGCTTAAGATGGTGCATTTTGCCCTTTGCTATCTTTTCTTAGGTAAAACTGCATATATATAATAGTAGAATTGTTTCTGTTTTGGTTCAGCTAGAGACAGACAGGGTCCTGTTGTGGCGCTGCAGGATAATACACTGAACCACAAGGTCAGTTTGAACCATGAGTTTGATGGTTCAAATCTACCAGCTGCTCTTTAGGAACCTTATATAGGGTTGTTATGAGTCAGAAATAACTCAACAGCACTTAACGATAAAGAGAGACTGAAGACATGCAAGAACATTCAAACCAAGTCCAGTTTACTATGTCTGTGTCTACCGGGCTAGATGTTCCACCCTGCATTCTATAAACTATTATCAAAATACTTCAGTAAATCCATTAGAGTGCATTTGTGTTATTAAAATAAACCTTTTTTTAAAAGTTGTTATTGTGGGGTTTACATGGAAGAACATTAGCTTTACACTCATCCTATCGTATTTTGTTTCATTGCAATGATTACAGTCCCCTTCATGCATCATCAAATAACCAAAGGGTATACCACACAGGCCCGCCTCCTGGCCACCAGCACACAGCTCTTCTCCCTCCCTGAGTCTAGTGTCCTCAGCCACTCCATCCGTTTGCTTCATTATTTTCTAATGTCATTATTAATTTTTTCTTTTCCTTGTACTTTTATTATTATTACTTTTTAAACTCTGTTTCAATTACAGTATCTCTCGTCCTTGCTTCCTTGAATTTCTTTGCCATCTTCCACAGCTTGGATAGCAGGTGTGTTTTGTTCCAAGCCCCAGGGTATTGTATTTTTCATTTTATTTTATTTTCATTGTGCACTCAGTGAAGGTTTAAAGAGCAAGATAATTTTACATTCCATAATTAATACATATTTGGTTTCATCTCATTGACTGCAATCCCTTCAATGTGATATCACTTATCCCACTTCCTCTCTGTTTCTTGTTTCTATTCCTTCTTGTTTCCTCACCTTTGTGAATTTTGTCTTTAGGTAAATGCTGCTCTTTAGAATGATTGACTAGTCTATGATGTGTATACTTTACTAGTGTTGCTGCTCCCATAATATAACTCTCTATTGGCTGAAAATTGCTCCTTACTGCTGCGTTCTGTTCCAGACCTGAAGTGTGACCAAGGATCATAGCCATAGGATTCCACCAGTATATGACCAGTAAATCTGGTTTTTTAATATGATTTTGAGTTTTGTTCAACCTTTTGTCCTATTCTTTCCCTTTCAGAGCAGTTGGTATTGGTAGGGGTGCATCATCTACTTTTTCTGGTATCAGGGTCATGAAGACTGATATTCACAGGGTCCATTAGTCCATTGGACTAAGTCATTGCAAGCCTCTTGAATTTTCATCACTCTTCTTTCCTTCAGACAGGAAAAAAAAACTGTAATTGCAACATAGATGGTCACTAATGAACATTCAATATTCTAGTAATTCCTCAACAAAGTAGGATGTAGAACATTGCATTTGTGGATTATGCTGTGTCAGATGATGATGATGTTCACTAAGACTATGGTCCTGAGCCTGCAAATCCAGCAAATCCTTGAGGTATTGGTGATGTCTAAGATGTTTTGCCTCCTGTATGCTCTACCAGATTAAGGGATATGTTTTCAGCAAAGGTAAATATGCGTGTCATAGTTTACATATTTGTGGGTATACTTCTGTTTTCCTTCCCTCACCCATCCACCCTCTCTATCCATGTATTAAGCCATAGATCACTGTTACAGCAGGATTATGTATATAACAGTGTTTATCTCTGCTGCTTTTATCTCTTGCTCTCTTCCCCATGTCTTCCCTTGCCTTCATAATTCATCTGTCAACCTCCTTCTTAATATATATCGCCTTCCTTGCCACACAAGTTAACACATATCTACCCCCTTCCCTCTTTTATCTGGTAACTATCAAAGAATGTTTCTTTTAAAGTGAAACCCTTTTCTTGAATTTTTTACAACGTTGCAGTTGTTGTTAAGTACCGTTGAGTTGGTTCTGACTCAAAGCTACTCTGTAATGGGTTTCTGAGGCGCTCCTGGTGGCTATAAATGATCTACCTTTGGATAACAGTACAGTGCTTATTGTACCGCACTGCATGCTTGTTGTTAAGTGCCATCAAGTCAGTTCTGACTTACAGCAGACCTGTTGTATAGGGTTTACAAGAAATGACTGGTGAGTATGAACCACTGATCTTGCGGTTCAAATTGATATGCTTATCGCATGGCACACATGAAAACTCCAATGATGTTCTAACAAAATATTTGTCCTTTTGTGATTGACTAATTTTGTTCATCATAATGTCCTCCAGGCTCATCCATGTTATGG
>NW_006408548.1:25822490-25823067 GCF_000296735.1 Chrysochloris asiatica
ACTTGGGCATCGTCTAGTTTTTCTGGTCTCAGAGTCATGGAGAAAGATGTTCACATGTTCCATTAGTCTATTGGACTAATTGATTCCAAGCTTCTTCTATTCTTACCACTCTTATGTCTTCCACATGTGAAGAGATCAATAACTGTACCTTAGATGATCTCTCATGAGCTTTAAAGATACTGGATTCTACTCATCCAAGTAGGATGTAGAACTTTGTCCTTGTGGACTATGTTATGCCAATTGACCATGGTGTCTCCTGAGACTGTGGTCCATTATATATATATATGTGTGTATGTATGTATGTATATACATATGTGTGTGTGTGTTTGTATATATATATACATATACATACACACATGATGGTGGATATGTGCCATGGCATCAGTTCCAACTCATAGCGACCCTGTACAAGGCTGTAAATCTTTACGGGAGCAGAAAGCCCCTTATCTTTCTCCCACGGAATGGCTGGTAGTTTCGAACTGCCGACCTTGAGGTTAGCAGCCTGATCCGTAACCACTACGCTACCAGAGTTCCTTATATATACATATAAGTATATATAGGAGCCCTGATGGGGCAT
>NW_006408548.1:25823167-25824804 GCF_000296735.1 Chrysochloris asiatica
CCAAGGCTCTTATTTCTCTGGGATATATACCAAGTAGAGGGATTGCTCAGTCATATATTATTTCTATTTCCAACTTTCTGAGGCAGCACTATACCCTTTTCCACAATGGTTGCACCATTTTACTGTCCCACCAAATGTGTATGAAGATTCCAGTCTCTTCACACCACTGCTAGCATTTGTTTATTCTGAGTTCTTGTTTTGTTATTTGTTTTTGTTTCTTTGTTTTTAATGCTGGGCTGAGATGGTATATCCTTGTTGTTTTGATTTGCATCTCTCTAATGATCTTACTGATGAAGATCAAGGAACACGGCCTTCGGTATGGATTGCATCTCAATGTCAAGAAAACAAAAATTCTCACTACTGGACCAATAAACCACATTCTAACCAACGGAGAAAAGATTAAAGTTGTCAAGGGCTTCATTCTTCTTGGATCAATTATCAACATTCGTGAAAGCAGCAGTCAAGAGATCAGACGATGTATTGCATTCGGCAAATCTGCTGCACAGGAACTTTTCAAAGTGTTGAAGAGCAAAGATATCACCTTGAGGACTAAGGTGCACCTGACCCAAGCCATAGTATTTTCAATAACCACATAGGGATGTGAAAGCTGGATGGTGAATAAGGAAAATCATAGAAGAATTGATGACTTTAAATTGTGGTGTTGGAGGAGAATACTAAAAGTGCCAGGGACTGCCAAAAGAACCAATAGATCTGTTTAGGAAGAAGTGCAGCCAGAGTGTTCCTTGGAGGCCAGGATGGCTAAGTTTCGTCTCTCATGCTTTGGACATATTGTCAGGAGGGAACAGTCGCTGGAAAAGGATGTCATGCTGGGCAAGAGGGAGGGTCAGACAAAAAGAGGAAGATGGATCAGCCAGGTGGCATCATTGATGGCATCGAGTGTGGCGGCGGAAGTGAGGTTGGCCCAGGATCGAACATTGTTTAGTTCTGCTGTGCATGGGGTTGCTATGGGTCGGTTCCAACTCGATGGCACCTGAAAACAAATGACTAATGATCATGAGCATTTCTTCATATGTTTATTGATCACCTGAACATCTTTGATAGTATCTGTTCAGGGCTTCTGTCCATTTAAAAAGTGAATTACTTGTCTATTTCTTTTTGAGGTTTTGAAGTTTTCTATACATTTTAATCCCAAAAAAGTAAAATGAGTACCCACAAACCAGGAAAACATTTTTTGGCCGTGAGATATCTGACAAGTATTCTCTTGTTCTATTCAAACAACTGCCTCTTGGTCTATGTACAGGTTCCTCATAAACATAATTGAATGTTCCAGAACACTCATTCTCCACTCTGTTGTTCATAACTTGCTATGATCCACACAATCAAAAGCCTTTGTGTAGTCAGTATTTTCTGCTTTTGGCCAAGATCTATTTGACATCAGCAGTGATATCCCTCATTCTATGTCCTCTTCTGAATGCAGCTTGAACCTCTGGAAGTTCTCTGTCAATTTATGGTTGCAGCCATTTTTGTATTAACTTTAACAAAATTTTACTTGTATGAGATATTAATGATATTATCCAATGACTTCTGCATTCTATTGGGTTATCTCTTTTTGGAATGTGCACAGATATAGATCTCTTCCAGGTAGTTGGTCAGGTAGTTGTCTTCCAAATTTCTTG
>NW_006408548.1:25824994-25826121 GCF_000296735.1 Chrysochloris asiatica
ATATATCCTGATTGCATGTCTGATCACTTTTAAATTTAAGAGATTGGTAGAATTCTTCAATTTCATCATCACTGACTTTAGTGATTGGTGCATAAATTTGAGTAGTAGTGGTATTAAGTGGTCTTCCTTGTAGGTGTATGAACATTGTCTTATCACAGACAGTATCATACTTTAAGACAGTTCTTTTTGATGGTGAATGAGACACCATTCCCTTCAATTTGTCGTTGCTGGCATAGCAAACCATGTGATTGTCAAATTCAAACTGGTTAATATTGTCCATTTCAGCAGGCTAATGTCTAAGATATCTATGTGTTCCATTTCATGTTTCCAATTTTCATAGATTCATACTTTGTACGTTCAATGTTGCAGTTTTGAAAGGAAATTAGAGCTGGCTGTCTTCATTGGACAAATAAAGGTCCAGTGGCTTTACTCCATTCGCGTCATCACTGGTAACTCTACTTTGAGGAGGCAGTTCTGCCCCCCCCATTGTATTTTGAGTGGTTTCCAGTCTGATATGCTCATCTTCCGGCACTATATCTAACAATATTCTGGTACTTTTCATCATGTTTAAATATTTAATTTCTGGTACTAACAGTGTTTCACTGATATTCATAAGGTTTTCAGAGACTAAATATTCTTAAGTAGTCCATCGCTCCTTTCTAGTCTGTCTTTGTATGGAAGTGCAGCTGAAACCTGTCTTCCTTGGTGATCCTACTGGTATTTAAAATACCCATGGTTATACCTTCTAGAATCATAGCAAAACAGAAGCCACCACAATAAGACAAACTAACAGATGAGGCATATTGGTCTTCAATTTTCTGTTTTAGTGCTGTGTTTGCCTGGTTTTGGTATCAGGGATATTCTTGCTTCATGGAATGAATTGAAGAGTTTGCCATCTTTCTCTGTGTTCTGGAATAGTTTGTGTAAAATTGATGTCAGCTTTGCTCTGAATGTTTATTAGAATATACCAGTAAAGCTGTTTGAGTCCAGCCTTTGTTGTTGTTGTTGTTTGGGGATTTTTAGTGACCTGCTCAAGTTTTACTTTTGTTATAGGTCTGTTAAAATTTTTTACTTCAGTCTGTGCTAGTTTAGGAAAATAGTGTATTCCTAGAATTTTTCCATTTCTT
>NW_006408548.1:25826882-25827984 GCF_000296735.1 Chrysochloris asiatica
GCCTTAAAGTCTATTTTATTAGAAATTAATACTGTTACTCCTGCCCTTTTTTGATTGCCTTTATATTGACATATTTTTTCCTTCCTTAGATTTTTAGAGTATTTTTGTCTTTGTGTGTAAGATGTCTCTTGTAGACAGCATATTAAAGGATCTTGTTTTCTTATTCGATCTGCTATTCTCTGTCTCTTGTCAGGTACATTTAATCCATTGATATTCAGTGTATTTCTGTCATTTTGCTTTGTGTATGTTTGTTACTGTTGTTTTGGTGCTGCTAGTTTCTTTGTTCCATGTAATTTTCTGTGCTGTCTTCATTCATTTTATTTGTGGATTTCCTTGTCATTTTCTTTATAGCTGTTGTTTGAATGTTTGAATGTGATTGTTCTGAAATTTGAATCTTTGCTCTTTTCCTCTTTTTAATTTCTATGAGCATGTTTCTTATTTTTCTTTGAGTTTATCTGTAATTTATGAATTTCTTCTGTAGAAAACAGATTGTTATATCAAGAAAGCTACTTGACATCCTTGCCATTTGGAAATTGTCTAACTACACTATTCACTCTTTTTGCTTTGTAGTTTTCTTCATTATAATTGGTATTTTTGGATTCTGTATTTAGGTTGACTCCTGGGTGGTAATATCATGTATGTTAATATCAAATTGTTGTCTGCTATTGTTGGTGAGGTGCTGTGGGTTATTGCACCAGACTGTAAAAGCTGTTTGAACTGCAAGGTGGTGGTTCAAGCTCACCAACTGCTCCTTGGAAACTCTATACAGGGTCGCTATAGGTCGGAACCAACTCAATAGCACTTAACAACAACATTGTTAGTTTTTTGCCCAAAGAACTCCCTTTAGATTTTTGTTTTTTGGGGAGATTTTTTTTTGGTAAATTTATTCAGATGATTCCAAATTCAAATTCCTTTGATTTCTGTCTATCTGAGAATGTCCTAATTTCATCATAATATTTGAGGGGTAATTTTTCAGGTGTATGATTGTTTTTAAAAATTAAAAAAAAAAGATTTTGTGAATTAAGTGATAGTTTACATGGGAGAACATTAGCTTTACATTCATCGTATCGTATTTCATTTCACTGCAGTGATTGCAATCCCC
>NW_006408548.1:25852351-25865620 GCF_000296735.1 Chrysochloris asiatica
GGTATCTTTTTCAGTTGACCCTTTAATCATGAGATAGTGTCCTTCTTTATCTTGTATGCTGGTTTTTGCCTTAAAGTTTATTTGATCAGTGGTTTTTATTGCCACTCTTTCTTGTTTTTTATTGCAATTAGCTTGGTATATATATATTTTTCCATATTTTAACTTTTTGTTTTTGTCTTTTTGTGTAAGGTGTGTCTGTTGAAGACAACATATTAAAGGGCTTTGTTTTCTTATCCATCATGCCACTCTCTGTCTCTTCACTGGTGTATTTAATCTATTCACACTCAGTGTAATTATTGATAGTTATGAATTGATTGTTGTCATTATGTTAATTTCTTGTGGTGCTGTTCATTCCTTTGTTCTGCGTGGCTTCGTGTTCTGTTTTTTGTGCTATTTCTTGTCAGTTTCTTAGTTTTAATGTTTCCTTGTTCTACTTGGATCTTCAATTTCATGGTAAGTTTTGAAGTATTACCTTTCTTTGGGGTTACCCTATAGTCTAGTAACTTTTCCCTCCATTTAAGATAGTCTATTTTATCCTGCAATTTATGTGACCTCCTCACCACCTGGATCTCTGTTCCTATATTTTTCCCTTCTTTGACATTATTATTCTTTTGATCTTTGATTGGCCTCACAGGTCCTCTGAATTCATTGTTGTAATTTTGTTCTGTTCTGAGCTCTGCTGTCTGTTGACTTAGTTCTGGATGGTGTTGCCACGTCTGTCAATCTCTCGTTGTCTGTTCTTGTTGGTTTTCATTCCAAAGAACTCCCTTTAATATGTTTTGAAGCACTGGATTGGCATTGACAATATATCTTAGCTTCTGTTTATTCTGGAATGTTTTGATTGCACTATTGTATTTGATTGACAGTTTTTCTGGATAGGCAATTCTTGGTTGGCAGTGTATTTTCTCTAGAGTTTATAAATGTCTCCTCATTGCCTTATTGCCAGTATGGTTTCTGCTGAGAAGTCGGGGCTTGATCTGATTTGCTTGCCTTTGTAAGTAACACTTCTCTAGCTGCTTTTAGGATTTAACACTTCTCTAGCTGCTTTTAGGATTCTCTCGTCTGTGATTTTTGAGAGCTTGATTGATATGTCTTGGTGATTTTCTTTTGGATTCTGTCTTTCCTGGGATTCATTCAACTTCTTGAATGCTTATCTTCTCATCCTTCAAAATGTTAAGGAAATTTTCTTCTAGAAGCGCCTCAACTGTCTTCTCTGTGGACTTCTGTGATTCTTCCTATTCTAAAATGCTGATAATTCTTAATTTATGCCTCTTCATGTTATCCAACATGAATCTTAGACTCTCTTCAGACTTTTTTTTTTTTATTCTTTTTTTTTTTTTTTTTCTATCTTAGCAGTATTGAGAGATTTGTCTTCTATATCGCTGGTTCTCGGTTCCATCTCGTCATTCTACTCCTTTACCATTTCAGTGTATTGTCTATTTCTGATATTTTATTATTAATCATATGGAACTCTTTTTGGTATAGCCACATAACCAGTTGCAGCAACGAGGATGATAATTTTTTGAATATATACATATACTTTCTGTGTGCATCAAGTATTTTTGCTTTATTTGTGAAATATAAGATACAAATTAGGTGTGTTTTCAATTATAGGTATGTCGTATCCTGTTAGACTCAAATGTGACCATAATTTCCTTTATTTAGAGATTATGTACATGTTTTAAGGAGGTATGCCCATGTATCAAGTTCACAAGTTTGAACTCTGATACCTAAGGTTTTGTGTCAAATAGACTGGATCAGAATTCTAAGTAGTTTAGCAGATAAGGTGCAATTATCAACTTAATGAGATCTCATTGTTATTGTTGTTAAATGATATCAAGTCAATTCCCAATCCATAGCAACCCTGTGTAGCGTTTCCAAGAAGAAGCTGGTAAGCTTTAACCACTGACCTTGCAGTTCAAATAACTTTCAGTCTGATGCATTAGCCCACAGTGCAACACCAGAACTCCTAATGAGATCTACTACAATGTTATTAACACTATGGTGAGTTATACAATGAGCAGCTAATCAATTGAAAGCATATTTTCTTAGGGAATGTGGCCTGCTTCCAGTGTATTAGAAACTCACGAAAGGCTTGTTAATCTCTCCTGGATCTAGATCTTGCAACTGCCTCATCCAAAATCTCTGGTTCTTTGGACTAGAACCAGTGATCTGCTCTATCGCTTGCCTGCTTGCCATCTAACCTTCCAATCTTGGTTCATTTGACCCAGACTAGGGACTCTCCTACCTCTGCTATTCTGTGAACCATTTCCTTGTTATAAACTCTTTATATATACACATATCAGTTTCACTGGTTTTGCCTCTCTAGAGAACCCAGTCTAAGATAGACTGTCCAGCCCCCTGGACAGTCTGTGTAAAGATCAAGCTGAGTGGGTCTCCCAGCCAGTCATGGTAAAGATCTAATGGGCTGAAGCTTCCTATTCAATTCTGATAAAATAAGTGCAGAAGAGTTCAGGAACGAAGACTAAATTGCTGTTTTGGGAAGGTAATTCCATAGTTCACAGACAAGGCCTTCTTTGGGAGCTGTTTTTCTGGCTACCACACTATGTGAAAAATAAATAAATAAATAAACAGGGAAACAGGGATCAATCACTGTAGCAGAGCTGCAATGAAACTTTAGTATAGAGAACAATGTGAATTTTAGAACACATACAGGATATCCTACAGGATATAATTTTTGTCAAAAATATTTCATTACATAGCTTTTAAATGAGGAACATTTATTCCAGTATTTCAAGGAACAGAACTTGAAAAATTCCTGTTGCAAGTTAAGAAGAATGATGCAGAAAGGAGTTATCTTTCAATTTAAGACCATGATGACACTAGGACAGTTTATAAACAAATTATTTTGCAAGTATTTGCAGAGTTCTGTTGAGTCCCTGTTACTTTAAACAATAATGAATGAAGAAGGTGGAAATGAGCTAATCACATGAAAGGATTTTTAAGACTACTTAGCCTGTGTTGTATCTACATCTAAAGAAATGTCTCTTGTATGAATCTTAGTCTCCCAAATAATTAGCAGAATAGCTATGGGACATTAAGATTATAAGAAAACATTGAAATAATAAAATCCAGCTACCTTTATTTTACAATGTGAGAAAATGAAAGGCCTCAGGCATTACTTTGTCCTACGTTACACAGCTAGTATGTATCAAAAGGGAGACACTGTTGCTGTTAGTTGCCGTCTAGTCAATTCTGACCCATGGTTCCCCAAATTCTGTAGAGTAAATCTGTTCTACAGGATTTTCAAGGTTAATGTATTTCAAAAACAGATCATCAGGATTTCCAGCAAGATGGGAGACTAAGCAAATGCACTGTACAGACTCTCTACAACAAAGACACAAGAGACTAAATGATCCATAAAGGTGATAAATTAGTGACCTTGAAAATAAATCTCTCAGTACTAGTATGATAGTAGATCAATCAATAAAAGAATGAAAAAATCTTAATAAAACCTATGAGTTAGGTGGGACACCGTCAAGAGGAATAACTTATGAGTGATCAGAATTCCAGAATAGGAAGAGACAATTAAAAGCACAAATAAAACTGCTAGAGAGTTTTTGGAAGAAAGTTTCCCTAACGTCATGAAAGACAAGCAGATAAGCATACAAGAAGCTGAACAAATCCTGAACAGGATAGATCCCAAAAGAAAATCATCAAGACATATCATAATTAAACTTTTCAAAGCCAAAGACAAGTAAAGAATCCTGAGACATGCTTGTAAAAACCATGAGCAGTTATCTATACAGGAGAACCAATCAGACTAATCTCTGATTTCTCAGCAGAAACCAAGAGCTTTCGATTGTGTTGATCATGACAAGCTATGGACAACATTGCAAAGTATGAGCATTCCAGAACACATAATTGTGCTCATGAGGAATCTGTACTTAGACCAAGAGGCAGTTGTTCAAACAGAACGTGGTAACACTGAATGGCTTAAAATTAAGAAAGGTGGGCAACAGGATTGTATTCTTTCACCATACTTATTCAACCTTTATGATGAGCGAATAATCTGAGAAGCTGGGTTCTATGAAGAAAAACGTGGCATCAGGATTGGAGGAAGATTCATTAACAACCTGAGATATGAAGATAATACAAACTTGCTTGCTGAAAGTGAAAAGGACTCAAAATACTTACTGATGAAGATCAAAGAGCACAGCCTTAGGTATGGATTACATTTCAATGTAAAAAACAAAAATCCTCACCACTGGACTAATTAACAACATTCTTATCAACAGAAGAAAGATTGAGATTGTCAAGAACTTCATTATTTTTAGATCAACCATCAACACCCATGGAAGCAACAGTCAAGAAATCAAACTACATATTGCATTATGCAAATCTGCTGTACAAGACCTTTTTGAAGTGGTGAAGAGCAATGATGTCAGCTTGAGGACTAAGGTACACTTGACCCAAGCCATGGAATTTTCGGTAACTTCATATGCATCCAAAAGCTGGACAGTGAATAAGGTAGACCATAGAAGAATTGATGCTTTTTAATTAGGTGTTGGAGAATATTGAAGGTACCATGGGCATGCAAAAGAACCAACAGACATGTGTTGGAAGAAGGGCATCCAGAGTGCTCCTTGGAGGCCAGGATGGCCAAATTTTGTCTCTCATACTTCAGACACATTGTCAGGAGGGACCAGTCTCTGGAGAAAGATATCATGTTTGGTAAGGTGGAGGGCCAGAGAAATAGAGGAAGACCCTTAGTGAGGTGGGTTGGCACAGTGGACAGCATCAATGGGCAAGGCAACAATTAAGAGGTTGGCCCAGGACTTGGCAGTGTTTTGTTCTGTTGTGCATAGAGTCACTATGACTTGGTACCAACTAGATGGCACATAAGAACAACAACAACAAAAAGATAGGCACCAAAGGAAATCATTAAAATATAAATCATAATCAAACTTTCCAAACCCAAAATACTAGGAAATCATCCTACAAAGGAGAACCAATAAGACTGTGCTCTGATTTCTCAGCAGAAACCATGTAGGGAAGATGGCAATGGAATGACATATACAAGACTCTGAAAGGAAAAACAGCTAAGCAAGAATCAGACCTGGCAGTTTGGGGGCGGGAGATGCAGAGACAGGTAGGAGAGGCTCCTCAGCAGAGATGTGGAAAAAACAGCTTTCCCAGAGCAGCTCCATGATTTTGACTCTAATATAAGGTGCAGGGCCTCGTTTTCCCTCACCCATTAGTGGAGAAATCTGTCTGTGGAAGGAAAGTACAGCGATTTCTGAATCAATCGGGACACTCCCTGTGGACCCCTTATCCTGGGCTGAGATCAGAGGACGAGGCCACAACCAGCCTGATACAGTGATAGCGTGCTAAAAACCAGCGGCAGCTGGAAAAAGAGGTGTGATGGATTTTACACTTTTCTTTCCTTCTCTCCCCCGTCTCACCCTCACTGCCCAGTCTGAACATCTTCAGGTGGATGGGAGCCACACCGCCAAGAAGGTCCAGCATTGCACCCACAGTTTTCCCATGGCACGGGTAGGAGGTCCCTGGAAGCCCCATTGGTCCCACAGGCTGATTCTTTGGCTGCTTCTTAAGATGCCTGACTCTGGGACTCAGCCCTAAAGTTGACCTGGGCAGGAACCTTTATTCCTGCCTTACCTAGCAAGAAACAGTTGGTCTGGCCACATAGCCAAACCATATGTGCACCTTGTAAAACCCCAACATAGAAGGTAAGAGCCAACACCAACGACTATATAAAAGGACACTAGTAGCTTTATTCTGTCCTAGATGATTCATGCCAAGTCAGATTTCAGTGTAATGATAATGGGAATTGGAATCAGTGTACCTTGTCATCCTATCCTGAAGAAGGGAATATATTCTTTATCTGCTCAAATTTTCTGTTTGGGCTAGTGGTAACACTAATAGTCATACATTCAAAGGAAAATTTTTAGAAAGTCTACAAATCAACTAAAATTGTTTATAAACTGCCACACTATTTTATTTTTTCTTTGTTGTTTTTCCTGTGTGCCGTCCAGTTGGTTTGATTCATAGTGACCTTATATAGAGCTTCCAATATCAGCGAGTGGGTTTGAACCACTGACATTGCAGTTAGCAATTCAGTGTTTATCCTACAGCACCATGCCAGGACTTTGAATCTTCCCTCCTAAAAATAAACCCACTGCCATCAAATCAACTCCAACTCATAGTGACCCTAGAGTTTCTGAGACTAAAAATATTTATGGGAACTGACAACTTCACCTTTCTCGAATAGGTCATCTGGTGGGTTTGAACTATAGCCCTTGCAGTTAGCAGTCCAACGCCTAGCCTATAGCATCACTAGGAATATTTTCAAGAGGGGTGTCAAATCCCTTATACTTAGCTAGATATGTTTGCTAGATACTTTTCTCCAGAGAACTCTAGTTTGTATGTCACTGCACTTTACTGTAATGACTTATTTCATTGTTTCAATGCCTGCAAACACAGGGACCTCACATTGTATCTGCTTAGTTGTTTCTTGTTGAAAGAAGGAGTATTCCTTCTTTCATATTTACTTCTTTTTTTTTTTTAATTTTTTATTGTGAATTGCTTGTAGGTTAACAGTGCAGATTTATAAGTTTTACTTTAAATAAACCATATACTTTGCTACATTGCAACGATTGCAATCCCTTCCATGTACCATTAAATAACAATATTTACCTCTATTAACTTTAACTCTTGGATTCCTCCCTGTGTCTTCCACTACCCTCATCTTTCCGCTGCCAATCTCCCTCTTGTTTTATATTGCCTGCCCCATGTTAACATGTGTCTATCATTAAACTTTGTGATTTATTTTCCTTACTGCCCCGCCCCAATAATCATAGAATGGTTCTTTTATCAAGGAACATATTCTTAAATTTTTACATTTGTCTCATACAGTATTGTCCTTTTGTGACTAATTAATTTCACTCAGCGTAATATCTTCCAGGTTCATCCATGTTATGGGTTGTTTTGCAGATTCATAGTTAATCTTCAACGTTGTGTGGTAATACATTGTGTGTATGTACCAAAATTTGTTTAACCATTCTTCTGTTGGTAGACATTTAGGCTGTTTCCATCTTTTTGCTATTTTGTTCTTTTAGGCAGAATATTGAAGTATTCTTTCTTGTTTATTTCTTTTTTTTTTCTAGTTTTACTGGTAATTGTTGACATTATATTTGTTCCCAGACTTTCTCTATGTCTTTCTTCTTTTCTGTTTGCTTCTCTCATTTGTGGTTCTTGACTTCTTTTGGCTTTCATCTGTGTATCTCTGCCCTCTTTCACATTAGGTCATCATCATCCTTTGAGTTGATTCCATCACACCTTTGCACTGTGCTTTTTGCTTGGGGAAACAAATTTTCTCTCTGACTTCTTACTCTTCTCACTATTTCTAGCTCTGCCTGTCTTGATTGTCTGTTTCCACAAGCAGGACTTTGAAATCCACAAAATGAGACAACAAAAGATGTCACACACCATCCAGTTGTTTCTTTATCAGACATTTTCAGGCTCTTCCTCTTTCCAAGGGGTGGATCCAGGTTGGAAAAGTGTGACAAGTTCTTTCAAGTATGAGAATCTGTCTCAAAAGTATCAGGGTAAGGCTATTCAAAGCCATTGGGCTTTAGCAGCAGGAACCTCACTGTGTCAGTTTACTGTGTCTCTTTTTTAAGCATAGAGAACAAGCTAATATTATTAAAGAATTTCCTGCTTCAAATGAGAGCCAAACAGCTTCTTACATTTGTTTCCATGGAATTTATTCTTCTCTGGTTAGGATAGGTCGTGTGCCTAGCATTCAGGGAGGTGGATCTGGCTCTAACATCATACCAGTATGACCAGAGAGGATGACCAAGCTAAGGAGGTACAAATGAAGAAAGGAAACTAATTTTGCCTTGCTCTCTTTCTGCTTTGTTTTCAAATCCTGGTTGTGAAGAAGCAGAGCTGCTGTCCCACTTGACACAAAGGTGCTTTGATTTGAAGTATTCTGGACTAGGTCTCTAATATTGTTTAAGAAAATGATTTTCAGAAGAAAATTTTTCTTCAGTTTCAATTAAGCAATCACCTCATATGAAGTTAGACAATGAATAAAGAAGATAGTAGGAGAATCAGTGCTTTGAATTATGATATTGGCAATTATTAAAAGTGTCATGGGCTGTCAGAAGAACACACACATCTGTCTTGGAGGAAGTACAGCCAAAATGCTCTTGAGGATGGCAAGACATTGTCTCTCATACTTTGGACATGTTGTTAGAAGGGACCAGTCCCTGAAGAAGGACATCATGCTTGGGAAAGTGGAGGCTCAGCAAAGAAGATGACCTTCAAGAGCTAAATTGACATTGTGACAACAACAGGAAGCTCAAACATAGCAATTGTGAGGATGGCGCAGGCCCAGGCAGTGTTGTGTTCTATCATGCATAGGCTCGCTATGAGTCAGAACCAACTCAACGGCACCTAACAACAACATTCTGGTACTGAGTTTATATTTGATGGGCTCAGATGGCTGACTGATGGTGACAGCATGGAATTAGAAGACCCCACTAAGTAAGATTCCTTTCTGTGGTGATGTAGGTGGAAATCAGAGTCGTAGTGACTGAACTCGAAGGAAAATTGTTCCCAGGTGTGGGTACACCAAGATCTTTTGCTTTCCTTAAATTACAAAATAAATCAGTTTGTGAGCCAGCTCTGGGAGCTCTCTTTTAAATTGAGTTCAGTGAGAGACAGTATCTCAGTTGATCACTTCCTCAAGTCACCCTGGATGATTTTCTTATAAGACAAAAGGACTTCTTTCCTTGTTTAACTACAAGTCTCACCTTGACGTATATTTGATTGAGCAAAGGTGGTGATTTAAGAGGTAAATATGTTTGCTCTCTCTGGCTCTCTGTTCTAGTCATTCTATTCTCTAGTCCCTGAATTTCCCATGTTTCTTCCTGGACCCTATCACATGCTGTTTCTTTTTCATGGAATGCTCCCTCTTACCCTCTTCAGCTGTTTCTTTACTACTTATTTCACAGGTTCTCCTCAAGGCCCATTTTCTGACAGAAACCTTCACTGACTTGCTGATTATTATGAAGCTCTAATAAGCCTCCAGAATACAGGATTAAACATGACATGTACTTCTCCTTCATTTGTTCTGTTTGTGAATCAGCATTTCTTTTTGTGACTATTTGATTAATACCTGTTTCCCTTACTAGACTATAAGCTCCACAGATATTGTGGCTGGGTTTTCTCATTTTGCATCTGTGGTATTTGGCATTGAGCTTATTGCATGGTTTTGTTGTTGATGGGTGTCATCCAGTTGGTTCTGATGCACATTGACACTGTATAGGATTTCTGAGGAACATTCATTCAGTGTTTGTTGAGTAAATGAATGGATTAAGAAAAGCAGGACTATATTGTATGTAATATCGTATTACAATGCCATTGTGATGAATCAGCTTAGCCACTGTCCTTGCTTGCTATTTATGACTCAGCAACTGAAAGGAATAATGCAGTAAGTAGGTATAATCTTGTAAGACTCAGAAAGAGAGAATCCATGCTGTGGGGGAATGAGATTCCAGGACCATCAGAGACAACTTTCTGGGAAGAAAAGGAAAAGGGAACAGGTCAAGACAGAAAGGAAAACGTCTTTGGTGAACTGCATTTCTGGGTTCTTTTGTAGTTAACTGCCATTACAATGGGCTGGAGTCCTGATGTGGTGCTGTGGATTAATGCAATGGACTGCAAAGTTGGTTTGATCCCCAAGGTCGGCAGTTCACACTCAACAGCCACTCCTTAGAAACACTGTACAGATTCGCTATGGGTCAGAACTGACTAAATAGCACTTAGTAACAAAAACAACAACAGGCTGTAAGTTTCTAACAGCTAACAATCACTGCGTATCTAATGTGGTTTTTGAGAAGAAAGCAAAAGCAGCAATTTCTCATACAAACCTTCAGTGACAATAGATCATGGGTAATCTGACCTTGTATCAGGTTTGTGGCACTGTAGCATAAAGCACTGGACCACAAGGTTGGCAGTTCAGACTTACCAGCCACTCCTTGGAAACCATATACATGGTCACAGTGAGTCAGAGTCATCTTGTCAGTACTTAACCGAAGCAGCAACAACAACATATACAAGGACGAATAAGTGTAGCTGATTTTGCAGTGGGTAAATGAAATGCAGGTTGGCAGTTCAAACCCACCACATGCTCCTTGGAAACACTAGTCAGAACCGACTCCATGGCACTTGACAACAACAATATTGAAACATCTTTTCAACTAGAAAATTTTATATTTGTAAAAGTTTAATTTTTTTCTGATTGTAAAATTAATGCATTTTGTGGCAGAAAAAAGAATAAACAGAAAATATACTAACTAAAAATACTACAAAAAGCTAAAAAATCCAAACCCACTGTCTTCAAGTTGATTCCGATTCATAGCAATCCTATAGGACCGAGTAGAAACTGCTCTTAGGGCTTCTGAAACTGTAAATCTTTATGAGAGAAGACAGCCACATCATAATCCCATGGAGTGGCTGGTGGTTTTGAATGGCTTAACTTGTGGCTAGGAGACCAATGGGTAACCCACTATACCACAAGGGCTCCTGTTACTCCTATTCCTCAAGAAAACAGCTATTAAATTTTTGGTATATATCCTTTCAGTCTTTTATTTAATTGTTTCAAAATCTCTTTGCTCTCCCTCTGCTTAAAAATGAATTTAATGTTCAGTGGGCTTCCATATTATTTTTCTTAGTATCCCTAGTGACAAGCATATGGCAAGAACACAATAAATAAATGAATAGATGTATAAATAATGGAGTCATGAATAAATAAATAGGTATGTGAATTAAATCTGTCAAGGGAATATATGCAGGGTTCAGTTATAGACACCCTAGCTCACAAAGAATAAAAAGAGAATAAATTATGAGGGTGGTTATGAGTAAATAACATAAACTTCATGAAATACACTCTATCTTACTTAGTAAATGACAGCCATCAATCTCAAACAAAGAATTCATGCTTGGGGAAACAAATTTAAAGATTTTTCAAACAAAAACTAATGACATCTATATCACCTTAGCCTGTGGAATTACAAGTGACACATGTCAGCAAATACAGCTATAATTAGGGAGTTTCCCCATTCTGAACTCTTGCTGTTCATTTTACATTATATAATGACACCATTACACATAAATTATAGGATACTTGAGTGAAATTGGGCTTCTTAGAATGTTTTACCTACAGCTTGAAACTGAGGACTTAGAGATTTCTCTTGCTAGTGAAAATGCAGAATCTTATAAAAATTTGTTCTAGTTTTATTACTATAAGTCTATAAATCATACATATCAAAACCTGGCCACGTTGTGCTTGTGGCTAGTTTTTAGTACTGTTTTATTTTCTGGTAAAATACCAATTAATTTTGGAAAAGTGTATTAAAAATTGTAAGCACTTTATATTTCAAATTTTAATTGCTTCTGTTTAAAATAAAATATTTCAGGATAAAATACAGAGAGACGTAAATGGCCATCACTCCCCATTAGTCAGCTTTCAAATCTCTCTGTGAATTGAATTAATAATTGAACATTTAATAACAAACATCACCATTTATTGAGCTCTAAAATTAACTCAGGGAGTCCTGGTGTGGTGTTGTGCGTTAATGCACCAGACTGCAAAGCCATTTGAACTGCAAGGTTGGCAGTTCAAGTTCACCAGCTGCTCCTTGGAAACCCTATACTAGGTTGCTATGGGTCAGAACCAACTCAATGGCACTTCATGATGAAAATTAACTCAACAGCAACTGTTGTTGCTGTTAAGTGTTTTTCAGTTGTTGTAACTCTAACTGACTTTGCAGTTCAGAGCATTAGTCCACAACACCACACAAGGACTCCCTACTTGCTGCTAGCATGATATAATTAAAATATGTACTACTGAAAATGCACTGGCTCCATTTAAATCATTTATTACTATTTATTTTTTTATTGTGAATTGAGTGATAGTTTACATAGGAGAACATCAGCTTTACACTCATCCTATCGTATTTCATTTCATTGCAATGATTACTATCCCCTCCATGTATCATCATTCAGCAGTATTTGCTTCTATTCCCTGTTTGTTTTTTCTGATGTACACCATGTTTATGTGAATATGCAAACACCCAAAGGGCATACCCTGCAAGCTTGTCCACTGGCCAACAGCACACAGCCCCTCTCCCTCCATGATTCTGCAGTCCCCAGCCTCTCCATCTCTCAACATCATTATCTCTGGCCCCATCTCTGGCTTCGCTGCTTATCTGAATAGGGTCCCACACTCTGCTCTGCTTTTTCCCTTTATGGTCCCAGGGTCTTCTCTCCTGGACTGCAAGATCAACCACTCCCCTCTTTTTGCTACAAAATGTCTACTTTATAGTTGCCACAATCGCAGTCAGTCATGATAACAGTTACTCAATATTGAACCACAAGAGTCTTATCCCCATCTCCTTTCACCAGCCCCTTCTAGACAGATTGAAAACCACTCAGTGGAGATTTTACATCCCCCCCACACCCTCTGAAACTAAACTGCCTCTTGAAAACTTGTAAGCCAGTCACTTCATGTCTTTATAGACCCCTCATTTTAGGTAGCTATTGTCTAAGTTACCCATCCCTATCAACCCTTTGTACAGAGGGGATGGGAGTGATCCTTACTGTGAAGATATCTTCCTTCTTGGTTGGTATTTTAAGCTGCTACAGCCGTAAGTATAGGTCCAGTTCATTAAAATTGTAGTGGATTACATTTTTTTCCCTCTTCTTTCTTCCTTTAGTCGAGTTTTGATCACCCAGACTTTGAATCTAGGTCAAATGGGTACTATCCGAAAGTATGGGCGTTCTTGTGCATCTCCCCTCACTTCATATCAGCTGGATGCTTCACTGTCCACTCTAGCCCTGTGTGGTTATGTCCTTGTCCATGGGCTCAGGAGTCCCCAGTTCTCACCATACTGCTGGCCAACCAGGTCTTATCATACTCCAGGTTGACGAGAGTCTATTGAACATAGTCGTACTCAGCCCATATCTTCATTGCTGCTTTCCCCCAACTTCCTCTCACCAGTAGACCAATGTAGTCATCAGCAAGATTACATGGCTGCTTTTGTATTCCCTTTGAGTTTCAGTATTGGAGGGGGTTTGCCATGGAGGCATTTGATTGCTTGCTAGATGGCTCCCCTGTGGACAACATGCTTGTTCTTATGGTAGTCAATCAGACTGCCATTTAAATTTTTTTTTTTCCTGCTGGTCTTTCTTTCAAGAAGTATCTTCTGTTCCTCTAGC